>NW_004524630.1:1116310-1128831 GCF_000260255.1 Octodon degus
ACTTGAAGATGAGCACAAAGACAACGGACTATGTGCGTGTACACTCAGTTCTGAGAAAATGGGATGTAAGAAAGAAATGCAATCTAAAACTCCTATGAGATGTTGTCACTAGACACCAGAAGCTCCAAGTATTAAAATAGTTTGGCTACAGAATTTGTGGACATAAACAATCTCATTCATGACTGGCAGGATTGCAAAGCTGCACAATGCCTGAAGAGCACAGGTGGGCAACAGATTTCAGCAGGACAGAAGCCATCCTCTTCTTACTGAGCAAACTGCAGTATGCCACACGCACTCCCGTGCGACAGTGGCACTGTTTGTGGCAGCTGAATGTTGGAAACAGCCCACATGTGTATCAGCCAGTGAGTGGCTAAAGACGTGAATTTTAATGCAACAGACCAGTGTTCTTCCACAAGGAAGAACAAGCTCGAGACATTTCCAGGTAGATGAATGCGGTGGGAGGCCACACGCAGAGGTGAAGCAAGTCCGACACGTGTGTGGACACACGTTGTCTCTGTGGTGTCAGGAGCTGAATCTGAGAATGAGGACCAAAGTGTATGATCCTGGAAGACAGGAGGAACATGCTCGAGAGGGAAGAGAAACAGGAAGGAGGAAGGGGCGAGGAGGGCCAGGACGAGGAAAGAGGAGAGAAAGACAAAAAGCCTCTGTCAATGAGGAGGGAAGAGGGGCTGGCGGGAGGGGAGGGAGAGGAAGGCAGCAGCAGGGTGGCCACGTGCGTGTGGGTTACTCACGGGGAGCGTTGTCTTCTTTATATCTGAAATGTGCCAATAAAGAGACTCTTAAATAAGCAGCACAGTGATTTGACTGCACATTCCTAGTGAGATATGCTGCAAGGATGAAGAAGTTGGATTCCTCAGGAAGCATAGGTCTTCGCTAGCTGTGCCGCTCGGTTATTCTAAGGTCGTTTGTGCATAGGGTCTAGTGGAGCAAGTGAACTAATTCGTATTCAGTAAGTAAAAACTGAGATAATCATGATGTGAGGAGATACAGGTGGCTGAGATTATGTAGGTCCTCTGTATCTGCTGGTTCAACCTACACACACTGAGAAATATTCTTGAAAATTTCTGTTGTTACAGGTCATATACAACATCTTTCTGTTTTTATTTTGAAGAGTAAAAATAATTAGAAATGATGCAGAATTTCAAAGAATGATATGGTATCAATTCAACAAGTTATATTACATATTGTTGTATTCAGAGTACTTGTTCAGATTACCAGATATAAGCGTGCAAAATTGGTCAAACATTTTAAGTATTAATTGTTCCTTTCAACAAACCAATGGAAATTAGTAGGACAATTGTCTTTGCTGTCAGTGTATATTTCCCTTCCTTCTTTCTTTTGTCCTTTCTCTCATCCCACTTGTTCTTCCCAGTTGAGCAATTTCATTCCCTTTTATACGATGTATTATACCCTTTGTGGGGAAGACAAAGCCACTGGGAGACCCTTTCCTTTGGTGATGCCTGACCCTTGTGTCTTTTTTGTAAAATCTGGTGAATGTTGCATGCTGAATATTGTTTTCTCCTTTGCCTTTTTGTGATAAATACTAATATCCATCTAAAGGTATGGACGCTTGGGTTAGCCAGTGTAAAAATGTCACAGAGAAAGACAAAGAGGAAATTCATAAATGATTTCACCCTATTATTTCATTTCCTAAAAGACAATATAAATTAGAGTTAAAACAGAAAAATTTACAAGTGATACAGAATTTCACTTAACAAAGTAAAATGAATTTCACAGTGTTTGTTGTAACACAGAGTTGTCTTCCAGCCAGTTACTCATATTACCAGATACATGCATGTACAATTTGAAGAAGAAAGAAAAAGTGAAATAAATGTATAAGAAATTTAGAAGAGAAAAAGGACAAACAGTTGACAGAGATGAAACAAATTAAAGCATTAACTGCTTCTTTCCGTAGACCAGCAGAAATGCACAGTATAGTTGTCCAAACCATCCTGCTTTCATACATAGATTAATCTACTTCCCACACTCTCTCTCCTGCCCTTCTCAACTCAGTAACTCTTTCATTTTGAATAAATTTGTTCCCTTTTCCCAGTGTCCATTGTACTCTTCAGATTCTACTTTTCTCTTTCAGGTTCTCCCACTAAGGAGACAATCTGATGTTTGCACATGCAGGTCTGATTTATTTCACTTACGGGTGTGTTCTCTAGTTGCATCCACTTAGGAACAAAAGCCTCAGATGTATCCTGTTTTATAGCTGAATAATGCTCCTTGTATAAAGCACCGCAGCTTCTTTATCCACTCTTCATTTGATGGGCGTCTGGCTTGTTTCTGGGATCCAGCTGTGACAATCACATCACTGTAAACATGGGTGCACATATATTGCTCTGGTATACACTTCTCAGAGGAAGAAATACAAATGGCAAGAAAAAGTTCAGCATCAAACTATTACTACAGCTACACTTATTTTCTTGTTTTATACATTGGAAAATATGTTAATTTAAAAACATAAATATACATATATGTGTATCCACAGTATAAACTCTAAGCAGGTACTATATTGTTGGTATTCATTTTAATTCTAACATACAACCTATTCACCTACTCTCTGAGTATATGTATGTGTGCGTGTATACACATGTATGTTTACTATGGCCCAGGTGACTTAACCAAGGGATGTTAATTATCATTTACAATAAGATCTCCTGGGATGAATCGCATTCTTTATCTTCTATCCAGAAGTCAAAGGCTTTCATTTCCCACAATCTGCTCTGAGCAGTACAGTGAACAAAGTCTACTTGGTGATGTTGGTGCCCAATCACAAGATAACTACAGGTCTGTTCTGAAGGAGAAGCTGAGCGTGGTTCAAGTGGCACGTTGGGCAAGGAGATGGAAGCACATGTTGCAAGCCAGGAGTTGATGGCAGATGCGGCTGAGGCTTAGCTGTGCAGCCCAGGTGGGGTGAGAGGAAGAAGCTGGGAGCAAGCCGGAAGTTTAAGCCCCAAACCAGAGATGAAAACTTGATTCACATCAAAAGACAAGGCTCAGCCCTTCTGCAGGCTGGTGCCTGATCGCTTGTAGCAGTTCTCCTGAAGCTCTTTGTAAGAATCAAGCCAGAACTGGGGCTTTATGTATTGAAGTGTTACATTCTCTATTGTGTGAGAAACCCTTGCTAGCCTTTATTCAGTTTGCTTCGAAGATAGCATGGTTCCATTATTTCTTTTATTTATATTTCTCTGTAGAGAAACTTATCACACTGAATTGCATTATTTTCATTTCATTTCTTTCTTTTTTTTTCCTGGTACTGGGGATTGAACTCAGGATTCTGTGCTTGCCAGGCAAGCACTTATTCTACTGAACTATCTCCCGGCCCTATTTTCATTTCATTCATGGCTAATGCACCAAAGTTTGAATTCCATTGAGTTAGAGTTCTGTGTACTGAATTTACATAAGTTGTGGGAATGTTCACTTCATAGTGATAGAACATGCACAGATAGAAGTTGCTTCTGAAGGTAGCAGCATTCCATAAACACACAGGATTTATGTCACTTGATGGTAAATGAGATCTTCACCTCCGTATAACCTTAAGCTTCTAAAAAGATTGCACTGCAATTGTCACTTAATATACTTTTTAGCTTAAACATGAAACATACGGCCACAAAATGAAAGTCAGAGGTAGCAGGCAGGTTACTAGCCCGGAAACTGGGAGCTTCTTTGTAGAATGCTGGCCCTGCAGGCTCTGAAGCTGAGCTGGCCTTCTGCCCTACGTGCTGAAGGACAGAAGGAGATTTACCGTGCAGTTGTTGGGCCAGCTGCATGGCCAGGGGCCGCTCCGCCGGGGCTGGGCTGCATCCTGACCCCTGACACAGAGCAATTTCACTGTGGTTCCTGTTTCTCACCAGGCTCTTGACTCATGTAGGAGTTAAAAACTATTTTAAAACCCAGCAAAAGGGAGTGTTTATCATAAGCCTGGATTTCTCAGGGGAGGCTAGGTTACAGGACGATCACAGATTAGGGCACAAATGCCAGCGGCTTCAACACAAAGAAAGTCTGTTCTTGCTCCTGCTTTATGTCCAGTCCGGCTCAGCAGGGACCCTGCTCTCCGGGCTTTGGGAAGCCCGGTGGGTGGATGATCTGCTGTCGATGTTGCATTCTCAGGAGCTTGTAGCCTTTTGGGGGTGGTAGCGTTAGGCATTTTCCAGTGAAAAATAGTAGAAGACACTTAGGATAAAAGAATTAGAAGTCTACTTAGAAAGATTCTGCTGAAAGCTAGCACTTGAGTACAAGCTGATGCTTTGGAAGAGAGGCTCGTATATCCTGACTGTGGAAGAGCCTGGAAGGGCAACAGCCGAGCACCTTCCAAGGAGCATCTGCCAGGCCGGCCATGTTCTGTCCTGTGTAGAAATTACAGGACCCCAGTGCTCTGCTCATCGGCCTTGATTGGGACTGTGAACTCACTTGGAAGAGAAGGGGGCTTTCAGTGGACATGTTCACAAATATATTTCAATTCCACAGCCCCAGTAGGCAAAAAAATAGCTACTGTTTCATTTTTACAGGTGATAGGGAGACTACAAAGGACTTTGAGATAGAAATATTACTTGCGGAGCTAGCAAGCATGGAGGACAGGACTCTGCATAGGACAAGCAATGCCACCACGTCTGCCAGCGGGGCTCATGTCACACTCTCCTCCCTTCCACTCAGTGACTTGGAAGCCCGTAGTGACTTGCCATGAGTGGGAGCGATCCAGCATTGCAGTCTTGGGCCTTTGAGGTTAGGCAAAAGTTTTCATTCCTCAGTCTCCCAGCTGGGCTTTCAGGCTGGCTGAGCTGAGGCTAAGGTAATGTCCAATCAGAAGTCATCATTAAACTGCCAAGCTTCATTTCCTTCCTTCAGCCCCATAAGTCTTGATGCTTTGGATTTCATTTTCTTCGTTATCAGGAATCAAACTCAGGACCTTGGGTTTGCCAGGGAGGAATTAGTGCTGCCGAGCTCCATCTAGGCCTGCTCTCCCATGTGTCTTTGAACCTACTGAGGCACACATAGAAGCTCCTGTAATTGGTGCAGGCAGGAAAGAAGCATTTTAGCTGAGCGTGCTCAGATATAGAAGAAATATTACAACTAATCCTTACCACATTCCACCGCTCAGGTTTGACGTGACCGTGATTTATTAACAGTAGTGCTGAAGATTGAATCCAGGGCCTTGTGCCTCTGAGGCAAGACCTCTGAACAAGGTACCCTCAGCCCAGCTATGGGCTTTTGAAATTAGTTTTAACGAGAAACATGGCATTATTCTGGGCAGGAAGTCAAGGTTAGGGGTTAGCAAAATTATTCAGGAGAGACCTGCTCAGACTCAGAGACAGCATCCTGAACTTGGGGAAGGTGACGTTGCCTAGCCTTACCCGGCTGGCGCCTTGCACAGTCAGGGTGTTAAGGCCTGGATGTTCTAGGAACATTCAGAGCCTGCCTCGTTGGCCTGGGTAGGTGCATTTCACATGGGCTGTGATGGTTAGCAGAGCTTTTTCTAGTGCGGCTGGAGGGGACAGACACAGGGGATCAAAGGGAATGTCTGTGTCTGGCTGCCTCACGGGGTCATGGGGCCCAGCAGTAGCTGCTCCAGGCTGCAGAAGAAGTAAATGGTGATGATCTTAGTGCAGGAGACAGTGACTGTGAGGACCCTGACGCACGTGGGAAGGTGAAGGAGCCAGGAGATCTAGGGCAGCAGGCTTTCCAAGCCTGTTGTACTGCTTAAATGTAAAACCCACTCATGTAGAAAGAGACTGCTTACCTTAGCTTACGATTAGCTTCTGTGCTCAGTGATAAAATACTGAGACCTCTGAGACCCTGCTTTCTCCCCAAAGTATCGGAAGCAATGCCAGCTTCCCCTCTGTGGGACACCCTGACTGGAGGGGGAGAGAAGGCGGCAGCGTTAAGGGCGCCTTCCAGCTTCCTTCTTCAGAGCGTGGTGGGTGTGAGATCGGCTGCTTCTCCTACTTGACCGAGGCGGTAAGTGGCGTTCTATGACAATTCGCGGCAGAGGACAGCTGTTTGATCAGGATGGTATGTGCTGTCTTCCTGGTTATTGGCCAATGACTGGAGCACTTTCTCACATTCAGGATTATTCATGGGGTGTTTCTTATCTTTGGCTAGAAAAAGAGGCTGCAAGAGGTTGTGTTTCCCCTTTATGCAAATTGTTACTGCAAATGGTCTTAATTCACATGTAGAAGTAGAATATTTTACAGTAATCACCTATAACATAAGTCTCATAGATCACTGCACAAGGTTATAATTTCATAACTCAGCAGGATTATTTATTTTCTTGGTCAGGAAATGTGGCTCAAAATAGTTTTTCTATCAGAAAAGATACACTTTTCTTAATGGACTTGCTATTTCTCCTCAAGATGATTTCGTAAGTTTCTGTCTCTTCCCTGCATTCCCACTTACTTCTGCGTGGACAATGGTATCTTGAAAACAGCCACCTGCTTTCTGCTGATGGCGACCTTCAGACTTGCACTTGCCCAGCCAATTAACTCTAACATTACATCATCCTGCTGGTGCATCTGGAACTTAAACCAAATGACAGTGTAGAAAGGATGGTGCGAAATTAATCGTGATTCATGTGTGCTGGAGTATTTCAATTTGACTTTAGAGAGTATTTATATTTTAATGAGATAGGTTGTATATACTTTTTGGTGAACTTTTGAAAGATGATGAAAGTCTAAAAGGAAATTCAATCAGCTTCACTTCTATCAACTCTAACCAGATTTCTGGTATTAACTCATCATTCTTCTCTGTAGATGCTTTTTTTATGTATTTAGTACAGGGTCTACAGGGTCTCCCTGCACAGCTTGTAGTGATCCTCTGGATTTCAGCTTCCCAAGCCCTGGGGTTGCAGGTGCATGCGACTATGCCCGGTCTCAGCTGCTGTCTCAGCGTGCCCTGGAGGCGGGGCTGGCATGCCGTGCCAGGGATCGAACCCCGGTCTCTGCACCTGCCTAAGTAGGTGCTTTAGTCGGCTGAGCTGTCTGGCTGGCCCCTTGTGGATGCCTTTTGGACTTCCTTTCTTCCTCTTCTTCATTCTACCCTCTTTCTCCAGTTTACTTTTCTTCATTTCTGCTTTTGTTTGCTCAAATCCAAGACTGCACTATCTCAGGAATTGTGCAGCTTCTCCACAGGCAAAACAGGACTGATGCATAAAGGGAGACAGAACTTTGAATCAGAGGCTCGGAAGTTCAGTCCTCCTCTTCTTGTTTTACAAATAGCAGTAAAATGAGCCACAGCACCGTGCTCCTGAGCCTAGTGACCGGGGCAGTGTGTTTGGTGCAGACACTAGGTCGCCTTTCGTTGAAGCTGCAGTTACTAGCAAGTGTGATGCGTCTTTTATTATTACTAATTTTCCCTTGATGCAGGGCTTACAACCGTACTAATTTACAGCTGTGGAGTCTACAGGACAGAACTGTGCTGAGGGAGGCTTTGAGCCTTGTCTCTAGGGTCTCTTCCTGCTTCTCTCCATGGCAACCTTGGTCTTTCTACTACTGCCATGGTTACCACTGGTGACTACTGTGTCCTGAGAGCAAACTGCACACTGTCCCCACATGACACGTGCTTCTCGGTGTCTGGCTTGCTCCTCAGAACACACTGCGAGGCAAATCTTATTTCTAAGTTGTAGATCAGAAGAACGAGACTGAGAATGGCTAATTCATGAGCTCAGGAGCCTGTGGTCTGGCCTGGGCGGGCTCTTCTCGCGTGCTGGTGCATTTCTCATGGAGCCCTCCTCTAACTGCTGATGTGGAACAGAATTTCATTGCCTACAAAGTCAAGCCTTACATTGTATCTCCTATCGATAGATCATTTCAACCGATTCAAGCCTAGTAGAGTGCTGGAGTACAAAATGGCCCGAGGAGTTGGGGCAAGCCCTTTTGTAGCCAAAAGAAGAGATAAAGAACACTAAGATTAAAAAAATGTGTTGGGGCACAGTATGGCTCCATTCCTGGCAAAATGGGTGGTTAGTGTATGTGAATTTGCTCTGCACATGGGGAGGAGGAGGCCACGTGTTCTGCTACTGCACAGCTGTACTCCTCAGATTTTCTGTGGCTGGGACATGATATCTGCCATGCACTCACTGGACGAGGAGACTCACGGCTTCAGGCCAGGGTCTGGGGCTCTGAGGTGAGACATTTTGGCAGAGGGCTGTGGGGGAGGAGTGCTACTCATGTCCCGGCAGCCAGGAGGCCGCGCAATCAGGCAGGAGGGCCCTTCACAGCTCCAGTGACCTGCCTCCTCCGCTGGAGCCCAGCTTCGCTGTCCCATGCAAGTACTGATGCTTCCAAGGACTTCCAAAAGTTTTTTTGCATTTAACTCTCATCTTTCTTTTGCCTATTTATTTGCAGATTAAAATAAAATTAAAGCCAGGCATAGTCCCAGCACTTGGGGGGCAGAGGCAGGAGAATTGTTGTGAGATCAAGACCAGCCTGGGCTACACAGTGAGCTTAAGGCCAGCCTGAACTGTGTGAGGAGACCCTGTCTCCAAAAGACAACAACAACAGCGACAAACCAAAACAACAACAACAAAAGCCATCAAGTATTTGGCAGTTGCCAGCACCTACTTACTTCTGATTCAAGCGTTCTGTTTAAAAGTTACCCTCGGAGGCTTCGGTGGCCATCGGGGGCACGGCGACTTCATTCTGCTCTGCTGTGCAGCTGGCCACGTGCAGAAGGAGCCAAGCGGTGCCCCTTGGGAGCCTAAGGGTGAACTGAGGAAGCGCAGAGCAGGCTTCTCTTTGGGTGAGAATCTTGCCCTGAGGACAGCGAAGGCGGAAGCAAATCCAGCTGTGGTGGTCGTTGCACAGAGAGAGCAGCACGACATGGGTACACCCCAGCCACTGCGAGGGCAGCGCTGCCTGATTCCCGACCTAAGACGCCCACCAGCGCCTGGGTGAAGCAAACGTCAGGTGGCAGTTCATTTTGCACCACAGTTTTGCACTTTATGATGAGCAGTATGTTCCACAGAACCTTTAGAACATGAGATCATTGAAGCTACATAATCATGAGTAATTTTATACTGTATCTGCGTGGATATAAATTCTTTTAGAATACTTTACAATGGCTGGTTTTCTTTTTAGTTTAAGCTTTACCCAATTCCACTCTTGCTAAAATAAGTTGGATTATGTGTTTTAATAAAACACTTTTTGTTAGTTAATACTGCACACTCTAATATACAAGGATTACAGGCACACGCCACCATGCCTAATCTCAGTCACAGTCTCAGTGCACCCCAGGGACAGGGCCAGCATGACATGCCGGGATTGAAACCCAGCTGCTGCGCTCTGCCTAAGCAGGCACTTTAGTCTGCTGAGCTATCTGGCCGGCCTTCTGGTGAGCACTTTTAATTTTTCATGTACTTTATTTTTCTTAATCTTTATTTATTTACTTATTTATTTAGCACAGGGTCTCACAGCTCAAACTCACAGTGATCCTCCTGTCTCAGCCGCACCAGTGCTGGGATTACAGGCATGCACTACCATACCCATTTTCTGTGGTCACTCGGGGCTGGGTCAGCACAGCATGTGGTACTGGGGATGGAACCTAGATCCTTGCACTTGCCAGAAAGGGGCTTCGACTGCTGAGCTATCTCGCCAGCCCTTTCATGCACTTTCATGTGTATTTGGAAAATAATTTTTTCTGATATTTTGTCCTATAAAACCAAAGCAAAATTCATTGTCATTATTGCAAATGTTCTTCGTATATTTAACTATTCCAGAACAAATGTTTATAAAATTAATGACTTGTCATGTTTTATTTTAATGCATTTTTTTTTTTTTTTGCCAATTATTGGTTAAGCATCTGTCACTTACTCCTATTACTAAATGAAGTCCTTAGGGATCACTCCTGCAGAGGGAGTACTCACCTAGAATCTTGCTCCTAGTATTTAATTCAGGCTCTTCCTGAAGCAGCCCAGAACACAGATAGATCAATGGAAATGGTTCATAATCATCACTGATGTTCAAATTATGAACGAACGTTTACTTATCAGTATGAGAAACATTTTCTCTTCATGATCCTCTCACAGTCAATTCTCATTGCTTGATGAGGATGAGCCGATGCATTTCCTTGCCTTTCAAGACCGTTTTCAATCCTGTCCTTAAGGGACACTATTCCTAGTTGGAGTTCCCGAAGCTGTTACCATTGCATAACACAGTTGTGGCACGTATGAATACCTCTGTGCTGGAGTCCTCAGGTTCAGTCCCCGGACACTGCTGGCCATGAGTTCTTAAACATACCAAAAAAGACAGTGTAGGACAAAGAGCTGCTTGTGCCTGAGTCCAGACTTGGACGCCTTCTCGATACGTGTCATTAATCTCTGTAAGTCTTTCCTTCTCATCTGGAACGTGGGGGTAGAGGTACTGTTGGCTACACCTGGTTGTAGAGCAGTAGCTTTATGCATGCAATCTGTGTGTCCCTGTTCCTTTTTAGTTTTCCTTCTAAGCAGCATCTTTGTGAGAGAAAACCCAGGCGTCACTCAGATAACTGAGCAGTGGGGACTCGCAGAAGCCCCAGCTTCCCCTGCTGTGCTCCGTAGGTGGACAGTATCTCGTAGTACAGAAGCAACAGTGTCTAGGATCCTCACAGCGTTGGAGTCCACAGATGCTCCGATCCCGCGTATGAAATAGCACAGCTCTGGCGCATGGCTTATGCGCACCTCGTGTATAACTTAAATCACCTCGAGATCTCTTGTAACACATAAGCAATTGTTGCACCGCTGTCAGGAACAGTGATGAGAAATGTGTCCTCAATAATAGACGCAACCGTATGTTTAAGCATTTTTGATCCAAATTTGGCTGAGTATGTGGTTGGGAAATCTACAGGCAAAGCCAACTGCGCTGAGTTCAATCAACACTAGTGGCCACTGTTCACTTAATGAGTTTACATGTTTACAATTATTATAGTGATAACTCAGACAATTACTATACATGTGTTTTTAAAAATAATTTTATTGGCACATTTTTGACATGATGATTACATTTGTTGTGGGGGATTTGTGCCCGCACATGATGCAGCTCTATTCTCGCTCCTGTTCCCCTCCCTCCCCTTCAGTCCTTCTCTCCCCTGCATCCCCAGGACTTGTGTCAGTTGCTTGCCTTCCAGTCCTCTCTTTATCCCTACTCCCTTCCTTTCCTCCACACCTTGTCCCCCTTCCCACGTGAGCATTTTCTTCCCACTTCCCAATGTCTCCATTTGGTCCTTATTTGCCCTGTGAGTTCCTCGCACGAGAGGAACACTGGATGTGAACGCGTGGGCACCCAGCTGGTCCCTTGAAGCATGCTCTCTGGGAGCGTCCACCCCTACCTGTGGCTCCTGAGAGCCACACTGCAGGGCACAGCGCTACTGCACTGTGCTTAAAAGCCACATTCTCTTTACCCACTCAGCTTGCTGGAGTTATGCGCTGTTTTGGGGATTTAGCTGCTGTAGATGATGCTACTATGAACACGTGCACACACATTGCTTTTAGCTCTTTAAGGAAGACACCAAAGAGAGGAACGGCTGGGTCAGGTGGAGCCTCTGGTCTCAGCTCACTATCTGTAATGGTTTCCATACTAATTTGTCAGTCTGCACTCCCACCAAGAGTGGAGAAGGGTTCCTTTTTCCTGTTGGCCTCACCAGCATTTGTTATTGGTTGATTTTTGATGATAGCCATTCCCTCTATATAGAGAGCCCTTCCCGGTACTCACGGTACTCGTCATGGCTTGGGAAGTTTATATTTGTAATCTTATGGAAAAGTTGTCACGTTAATTCCAATCCACCGCTTCCAGTACAACCCACAGAAAAATAAAGACACTAAGGCATATTTGTAGTTGTGGAGAGCCAAGGGGTCCCAAGTCCAGCCACGACAGTGCTGTCTGGAGCAGAGGCCTGTGCCCTGGGCCAAGCCCATGTTCTGTTCACTCAGCAAGAGTGAGTGGCGTGAGGACGAGGGCTGAGAATGGAGGAAGCAGCTGAGTACTGTGAGCTGGGCTGGGGAGGAGGCCTGCACTCACTCCGCAGGGTGCAAAGAGAATGATCAGGACGGCACAGCTGAGGTCGTAGGTGACGTTCTGGGGTTGGTGCCTCGGCTCTGATGCCTGATCTCCGATGTCCTGGGGGTCATAGCCCCTCACCATGAGGCTCAGTCCCAGCCTACAGCATGAAGCACGGCTCTCCATCTGTCCTCACTCCAGGAGGAGTTCTATTAGGAGCCGTGGGGGCTGGGGAAACACTGCCTGTCATGGGTGCTTCACAGACTACCCTCGGCACCTCTGCTGGACCCATGTGCACGTAGCGAGGCAGAAAGACATAGACAGGCTGGAGGGCCAGGCTTTCTCTTCTAGAATTATCTTTTCCAGTGCTAATTCATTCTGCAAGAAGAATCAATTCTTTCTGAAGAAGGCCTTCAACGACCTCCTTCCAGTGTTACACTTTTCACTAGGTTTCACTTCCTAAAGATCTCACCGTCTCTTGCTTGGAGAAAGGCGTCCAGCACTTGAAACTCAAGGAGCAAAGGACTCCCA
>NW_004524630.1:1130134-1132490 GCF_000260255.1 Octodon degus
GAGAAGACTCGAAACAGCGGAGTACAAAGCGGCCAAGTTGATCTACACTGAAGTGAAGAATGTCTACTCAAGTACGTAAGTGTATGAAAAGACAAGACACAGAATCTGAGAAGGTATTTCCAAGTTTGACAAGCACAGGACACATTCGTATCCTTTGTTTTTCACTATAGAGAGCAATAAGAAAAGGCAAAAATTGTTACAGAAACATAGGCAGAAGCACTGAGTAAGTTTACACTTAAGCAAAGGGAACCCCCCAGATTCCATCAGGCACAAGCAAGAGCCCCCCGCCCACCCCCGTTTATTAGTCCCTACACAAATGCGAACTCTAATGGGACACTGCGAGACGCCAGCCACACACGTACAGCGCTAGGGGGTGGGAATTGGCACAATGGCTGTGGAACACTCTGGCACTATCTGCGACGACAGACAGGCCACCCTGTATGGCCAGGACACTTCATTCCTGTTCAGTACTTGACTGCCAGATCAATGTGTATATTTGTGACTCAGTGACAAGTATGAAAGTGTCTGTAGAAGAACCACGTGTAATAATTGCAGACTGAAAATATTCCATGTGAATACCAGCCTACAAAAGTTGAGTTATGTTCTCACACATGTCCTGCATAGCGATGGTAGTACCTGAATGCACACAGTAGAATAAGGTCCGCAATAGAACAAACAAGCAAAGCATAGTTCATTTTGAAAGACAAGGGAGACCTAGACCCTCGGCGGTAATTTCTGTGGGACTGAAGGGTGGTGACCAGCTTGGCCAGCGGCTCAGGAAGCTTGGATTAGGGAAGCACATTATTTCTCACCCCCAAGGCCACTGAAAGGCTGAGGAAAGTTGTTCCTGGCAGCTCCTGCTGCTTCTCAGCTCAGCATGCACGACTCTGCTAGGAATGCTCTGGCCAGAACACAGCGCTCGGCAGGAGCGGCTGCTCTCCTGCCGTCCTTCTCTTCGTAGCTGGATGTTTGCAGAGGCTCCGCTCACACAGGGCGTATTGGTCCTTCCAGACCTGGCTCCTCCTCGGAGTTAAACGTGCTTTGTGCAGCTGCGTGCAGGACTTGAGGGCGAGGCTCTCCCTCAGGAGGAAACTCAAGGCGGGTCACTGCCAAGGTGCGGAGGACCTGTGCATTTTCAGCTGCCTCCTGGCCTTCTTTTTCTCCTGTCTCATTCCATTTGTTATATTTAAACTAAATATAACTGTGCTAAAATAGTGACTTTAGTCATGTCAAAGCTCGTAGTGGGGTGACACTTGGGACCTCACTATCAACGAGCTTTTCCTGTAACAAGGACTGGTGTGTACAGACTGTAATTTCTTACTGCTTGATGTGGCAGGCCCAAAATGCGGTGGTGGATCTGCATGTGGTGACAGTCATGGTGTGTCATCAGCTACCATGCCTTGTGGACAGCTTCTCAAAGTTTTCTATAGGATGAAATTATTTTTAGTAATAATCTTGAAATGACAAAAATAGTATCAATGGTCAGAGAACAATATAAACAGTGAATTTTTATTTTATTAAGTCACCTCAATAATGCCAATGAAAACATCATTTAAAAAGTTTCTGTATGGGATGGGGAGAGAGCTCAGTGGAATAGGTGTTTGCCTGGCAGGTGCAAGGTCCTGAGTTCAAGTCCTGGTACCGCCAACAAAACAAAAACAAACAAAAAACTAGGGGTGGATCTTTTGGGTCAGGGAGCTAGTTCAGTAGAATAAATGCTTGCCTGGTAAGTGCAAGGTCCTGAGTTCAGTCCCCAGTGCCCCCAAAACAAAACAAAACAACAACAAAAAGATTCTATATCGGTAACAATTAAAAATATTGTTCATTTTCTTGACTCTGCATTTATTAATTCAAACAAATAACTTAAAATTTAGAGACATTATTTGATAATAAAGTGTTTAATGCATAAACTGAAATTTGCATCCATGGTGTGAATGTTCTGCAGATCACATTCTTTCACTTAAACATGTGGTCACAGAAAGTGGCAGAAGTCGAGTAACTAGAATTGTAGTAGTCATCATTGTTCTGTCATTTTTCTTAGAGTAAATTTTTTTAGTGTAGGGTCTAGTTTCCCAGAGTCAGAGGAAGAGACTGCACTTAGCATGATTTGAAACCTTCATAAATTTGAGGATACCCTCTCCAGATGGACTTGCATGGCGGAGTCAGTGTACACGAGGGGCCTTCTGAAGATAGTGGTTCTCTGAATGAAGTGTCTCGTGGAAGGCAGTGTTTAGTAGAGATAAGTGATAAAACATGCTCAGGTTAGAAACCTTTGTATACCATTGGCAGGAACATGAAAGTCTGCAGCCACTGTGGTAAGGTCATGGTCGTTCCCCCAAACAGAGGTGGCATGGCC
>NW_004524630.1:1133185-1134294 GCF_000260255.1 Octodon degus
CACCCTTGAGGAGGCTGAGAAATCTGACGTCAGCTGCAGGCTGGTTTTCCAATTAACAAGGAATTCCCGGCAGCCAAGCAAGAGGCTTGGCCAACCCTGCACAAGGACAGTAAGCTGAGAGTAGACAGTCTGCTTTGTGTCGCTGCTCCTTGCCCTGCTCAAACTACCTTGCAAAGATTCACAGCTCTTCCTGGCCTGAGCAAACCGCTGTTTATTCTGCAAATTGAATGTTTTCCTGATTCAAGACTCACTAAGCAAATAAAAAGCAAATTAGAGTTTTAAGTTGTTGAAATTTTGTTATAGTTCTTAATTTCACTGAACAATTAAGAATGGTCAATTTTGTGTTCTGAGTATTTTACAAAATACAAAGAAAATAAACTCAACAGGAAGTGTAGCAATGACCTGTGATTTACGCCAGGCAGCGATGTTTCATGGAAGAGCGTTTTATCCTGGACATTGGTTAGAACTCTTGGAGCTCGGCAATGATGAAGTACAAACTGATTTTCCCACGTTAAAACAGTTTTTAAGTTCTTAGACTGAAAAAGCCTGTCCTCTGGACTTCGGGCTCCAGTGCGAAGGTCATTGCCGGTTCTCAGCACCTTGTCACGTGCGGCCTCTGTGCCTGAGTGCCCTGTCTGGCCCGGCAGGGTCTGTGTGCCTTACTAGGCTCTCTAGAAATGCAAACACAGGAGCTGCACCGCCCTCCTCGCACTGTACTAAAGAAATGCATGCTGCTGGAGCAGAAAACAACAATCCTGCACCCCAGGTTTCTTCCTGAGGCTCTGGAGACATGGTGAGTTGGTCTAGGAGTTTACTCTGGGTCTTCTCTGCTTCCTGTTCCTGTCGTGTCCCCCTCTTCCTCCTTCCAGTTTCTGTGCTCCCTTCTGTTCCTGTGTTTCTTGTCACCTGCTTTATCCAGAAGGGCTGTGCTTTGAGCCTCAGGGCAATCTCACGACAGAGAACTTGCAGTGTTTGATTAGACACTTGCATGAACAACAGTTTATTGTTTATTTTTTGGTACTTGGGATTGAGCTCAGGACCTCTCACTTCTCAGGCAGGGTCTGCATGACTGCTCCATCTTGCTGCCCTAAACAAGAATTTTCAGTACA
>NW_004524630.1:1136984-1146200 GCF_000260255.1 Octodon degus
ACGGCTCCCCCGTGTAGGCAGCACGGTTCCCCCGTGTAGGCAGCACCGGCTCCCCAGTGTAGGCAGCACCGGCTCCCCCGTGTAGGCAGCACCGGTTCCCCCCATGTAGGCAGCACGGCTCCCCCGTGTAGGCAGCACGGCTCCCCCGTGTAGGCAGCTCCTCGAAAGGCCATGGGGAGGCTGGCATTCGCGTGCGCCAGGGCTCCTCTCCATCCTCCGGCTCCAGGGTTCCCGCGTGCTGGCTGGCGCATGCAGCATGTCGCCGCCTCGTTTTCAGAGGGTCGCAGAGCTCCAGGACTGGCACCTATGCTGAAGACAGAGGGAAGGAACAAGGACCCCACAGATGACATCAGCCAGGACCGCCCCAGAGGCTGTGTGGACTCCCACACTGGCTGTCTCACTGTGGGCGCGAAGGGCTCGGGCCATGGGAGGCGCTGGACGTGGGGGGGGGAAGGTGCGTGGCGGCTGCGGGCTCCGCAGGGAGCTGCTCCGTAGGACCGAGGCTTGAATCTGAGCATTTCTTTGGTCATTATTCACAACTGGGAACAAAAGACGAACTTCCACCTTCTGTGGCTCCTCTTTGTTTTGCACACTGTGTGTGTGTGTGTGTGTGTGTGTCAGAACCGGAGATTGAACTCAGGCCCTTGCACTTGCCAGGGAAGCGCTTATTCCACTGAGCCACCTCCCCAGCCCCTATGCACACAATTTTTAAAGTAATGCAACGTAATATTCCAAACAATCTAATCTCAGGCTGGCCAAATAGCTTAGCTGATCAAAGCACCTACAAGCAGGTGCAGCGGCTGGGGGTTGGATCCCTGGGCCTGCCGTGGTGGCCCTGTCCCCAGGGGTGCACTGAGACTCAGCCTGGTGGCCGGGCCTGAAATCCCAGCTCTTGCGAGGCTGTAAACAGGCAGATCACTACGAGTCTGATCTAGTAGTGAGACCCTGGAGACAACACCCTATAGACCCTTCCCTAAAATACAAAAAATAAAAATAAGAAATATCTAATCTCACAGAATTTATGTTGGCATATTTTGCTTTTAAGTAGATTATTTGTGTGTGTGTGTGTGTGTGTGTGTGTGTGTGTGTGTGTTACCAGGGATTGAACTCAGGACCCTGCGCTTGCCAGGCAGGCACTTATTCTACTGAGCTATCTCCCCGGTCCCTTTAAGGAGATTATTGTCATTCAGCACTTGACAAATGTAATTCAGATCTTCCCCAAGGGAAATGAATGACACATTTCTTAATGAAATCCCACTGTATAATAGGCTTTAGGAAAACACCTTTCTCAGTCATATTTGGTTTGCTTGTATTTGTAAATACTTTATAGTTCTCTCGAGGGGTCTTCTTTGTATTATTAAAACAGATGTAATTGTGCTTTGGAAGGTGTTATACAGACATGAGAACTTTCCTGAGAAGGATGTGTTATAAATATCTCTCCCCTGTTAAAACTGAAGTGCTAGCTGGCATCTGATTGCATTGTAAAATGATAGAAAAGTTAGAAGAACCCAGTGCAGTGAAGGTATTTTTGTCCTAGTTTGGACCCTTTCTTTTGTGAGTTCATAAAGGCAATGATGGTGGGTTCTGGGAGCCATGGAAGGGAGGGCCACCTCCTGTGCAGGCTCCTGGCAAGACTGCCTTCTCCCAAGTCACTGTGGGATTGACCAGCGAAATGAGAGGGGTCTGTGACTATGTTCACAGAGGACCAACCAGCGGGCCTCCGGAAGGAAGCCAGTCGGGAAGAGTGCTACAGCCTGCGCTGCAGTGCCGGAACACCCTGATCAGGGGCACACCAGCAGCAGCTGGCTGGCCCCACCTCTGCAGCCTGGGTGCGCAAGGCCAAGGGTCAGCTGGGCCGGTTGCTTCTGAGCTCTCACTTGGTGGCTTATGGAGGTCTGTGCTCACATGGACTCCCTCCGCACACGTCTGTTCTGTGCCTCAGTGTCCCAGGCTTACAAGGGCATCTGCCCCAGGGAGAAGGACTCACCTTTCTGGCCTCAGCTTAAATTCATGACCTTCAAAAGCCCCATCTCCAAAAAATAGTCAATGTGAGTCCTGGGGTTAAAATTTGAACACAAATTTTGGGAGGACACAATTGATCTCATAACGAGAAAGACACTCCTAAGTAATTTCTAGAAGTTGTTCATCTCTCTGCAGACTGATGTTTTTGTATCCAAAATCCCATGCTTCTGTTACAGATGTGCCTTTTCTTTTTCCTGTTGTTGTTTTTGTGCCTGTCACTACCTTCCTTCTGCTAACAGATGGGCAACACAGAAGCAGCAGCAGTGGCTGTTAGGTCAGCATTCTACACACACACAGGCACATACATGCACACACAGAGCACACATTCAAGCATAGGCACACATGTGTGCATGCATGTGCACACACACAGCACACATGGGCACACACTGACACAGACACACACACACACGCATGCACATGCACACCCTGCCTGCTGACTCCTCTCCCTCTGCTCTGACTTGGCCGAAGGCATCCAAGAACCAAGACCGAGTGGACCTTCTGCCCAATGACTGTCAGGTCAACTTAATGGACGATAATTTCTAGCACTCAGTTCTGCCAGTGTTAGCTGCCTGAATCTAGAAAAGAGCTGCACGCATCAACGAAGAACTTACTCTTTGTCATTTTTTTCCTATTGTATATACAAATGTAGCCAAGCCACATCTGCGTTCATTTTTTAAGCATCATAACATGTTTCAAATTTGGATAGAAAAATCTTACTTCACTATACAACTTCCTTAACACAAAGCTTAGTTGAAAACAGCCACATAGGCCATCGTGATTTTTAAATAAGACACCATGTCCGTCAGTTCCGCATACTGGAAGCGAGCCCCTGAGTGCGCCTGGGCCTCAGCCCTCCACAGATTCTCCACGTTTTCATCGCTGCTGCATGAGGTTTGTGTGTCTTTGATTTTCTGCTGGAATGAAAGTGTGTTTCCAGGAAACTCTCCAGCACAGGTTCAGATCCGTTTTGCTGAACGGACGTGCCCTCGAGACACCCAGGCCTGGTTTGTTCATACGACGAGACAGAAGGGTCTAGAGAGTAGCAATCCCAAGTCTTACAGACCAGGAGACTCTGTAAACTGCTACCTCTCCGGAGGCAAGAGCTCATCTGGAGGAGAGGCGGGGAGAGTCACCGGCTGGGCCATTTTCACGCTGAGGCAAACAGAAAACAGTCCTGCTTCCAAACTGGTCTTCTGACAGTTTGTTTTTGTCTGCAGCACAAGCTGCCAGGGCCCCAGAGCTCGCTGTTACTTATCTGATCCCCAGCACCCTGTGGGAGCCACATGCAGGCAGATGAAGGGGAGAGGAGGAGCAGGGCCCTCGGCATAGGGACAGAGGTGGCTTTTTCCCTTTTCTTCAGGTCATCTTTCATTTGCCTGCTTTGATCAGCACTGCTGCTGTAACCTGAATGGTTACTGTAAGCACTCCTGCTTTGGAAAAAGTTGACAGGTTTATATGAACTTCAAATGCTGCTTTTATGGTCCAAAACACAGGGCTCTCGGGTACCAATGCGTCAGGCTGCACAGAGTCGCAGTGACCAAGACCCAGGGGCCTCAGTAACCCTGAAGCACTGTGAAAGGCAGCCCATTGTTTTATTTATTTCTGGGGGACTTGGGAAAGAGGGGAACACAGCTTCATACTCAGGCCTGAGTTGTGGAGAATGTCATTTAGAAGAGAGGGCTTTGAAGTCAGAAAGAAAAGCTCTAGAGGAATCGATGCAGAGGCTTGCCAGTGTTGAGCTGCGCTGCTGGTAAACAGCCAGAGGAGTGGCGGTGTAAGCTGACCTCCTAAGCGGAGGACAGGCACTCCCTGGCCTCAGAGAGGTGACCACCTATTCAAAGCCAAGGACAAAAGGTATTCAGGGTTGAGTATTTCAAGAATAGAAACTGAACGTTTCTAAAAGTTTTACATAATAAACACAGGTTTATACTTATATGCTAAAATTATTCCTTTAATTGATACCAAAGAATGTGAAAAAAGAAACTCCACATATATTAAGCAAAATGTTTCTGCTTTTTAACCTGGGAATCATACATGTTCATTTGCTGACTTTTTTCTCAGAACAAGATATTTAATAATAATTGAACATGTCTAATTTTAAAAGGTCAACATAGGGCTACCGTGTTCTTAAGCATAGTTTTACCAAGAGAAGAACAGGCATCTTTTTGGACCTGTGTGCCTATTTTCTATGTAAGAAGAGAACATGGTGGATGTTGAATAAAGCCATAGTAAACGTAGTCTGGTGAAGTGGGCATAAAATAATTGTTTTTCTATAATCTCATTGAAGTGCAGGGAAGGGCTTGGAAAGTTCTAATGACAATGTAATTTCTGAGGCTTTGAATGAATTTGAATTTGAATAATGTCACAATTCAATCTTCTATGGATGACAATCAAAACTTTCTACAGCTCCTGGTTGACTGCAGTGGCAGCAAACAGCTTCAATCCTAGTTAGAAGGGAAAAGCCCTGCATTTTGCTCTGGAAATTTGTAGGGTGGCGTTCTTGCCCAGGTAGCAGCAGGGCGGGGGCATCTGCATACCTACTGGAGAACAAACATGTTTTGTTTTTCTCAAAGAAAAAATGCCTACCTAGCCTTTCAAGGCCAGGGAAGACTCAGGACACAGGAGAACCTGTACTGTAACATCATGTAGCAGTCTCCCTGCAACATCAGCCGAAACATTGTCAAAGTCAGCTACATAATAACAGCTTTGAGTGTCTCGCTTTCAGAAAGTCAGGACAGTTCTGGCAGCTTTAGGTTTTAAGAATGTCCTTCCAGAACCGGCCAGCTCCCAGGTGAGACCACAGCGCTAGAGAGCTGAGGCGGCCGTCCCGGTGCCTGCCAAATAAAGCCACTTTAGCTTCAGAGCAATTAATGCACACCTACTTCCTTGGGGGAAAGCTGTTCAAAGAGTTTTAATGACTTCTTAAGATCACTAGCAGACTAAGTAAATAAATAGATAATGAAATAAAACGATCACTACCAAGGATGCTGATATCTTCAATTTTTGTATCTTAAAGATAGCATTGTGAAGATTGCTTAGTATAGGGGTTGTTAACTCCTTCAAATTGGGTAATGAGAAGGAAAAGGGGTACTTAACCTCTGTAGAGAAAAGCAGCTGATTTCTAGAAGCAGGGCTGCTCGCTCTGTGGCAATCGGTGTCGCTGGAATCAAAGGGCGCGGCCGTCCAGAGAACACACGGGTGAATCCGGAACGCTCAGCCCCGCTGCTCGCGCTGCCCTGCGGCCCCGGCCCCTCTACCGCAGGGGTGACTCTTGCCCTCCACGCGCACCCCTTCCGCTCACTGCGGTTTTACTGCCTCGTTTACTTACGCTTTTTTCAGTCCTTTCTCTCTTCTGGCCGTTTCTTCACACTTTATAAACAGCAGGTTTTTGCACATGCAAGAGCAAGTCCCGCCCCAACTCCGCGGCCGCTGTCCCGCCCCTTCCGGGCTCAGCTTCCTGGTATCTATCTGCAATCCCGTCGCGCTCCCGCGCTCCTGCCGCGGGCGAGCTCTGCAAGGACCACGCGCGGCCACCCCGCGTGAACCCCAACTGCAGCTCTCATCTCCAGCCTGTTCGGAGGATTTCGCAGACCGCTTGCTTTTCCTGAAAACTGCCCAGTGCTTCCTGGGACGCCCACAGTGCCTGCCTGCGGTTCCTCCAGTTCTTCTTTCGCTTCCTTTTCCAGTGAGGGCGGTGCTTAGAGCTTAATCCACGTTCCCCACGGTCGTCTCTGTCTCTAGATTTCTCACCTTCAGTAGCTCCTTGGATTTCTCTACAGCTTTGTTGTGGGCGATTTTGGAGGTACGGAG
Organism: Octodon degus; assembly: GCF_000260255.1. Taxonomy (NCBI): domain Eukaryota; kingdom Metazoa; phylum Chordata; class Mammalia; order Rodentia; family Octodontidae; genus Octodon; species Octodon degus. The sequence goes on from NW_004524630.1 coordinate 1,142,817, forward strand.
CGCTACCAGGCCCGGCGTCTGCTTAGCAAATACACACCCTGCTTGGACGCTCACTTCGCCAGAGCTCCTTGCCTTCGCCTAAGCCCGGAGAGGCCGGCAACCGCCGTGACACAGTCTGAGGTCCTGAGAGCTCCGGCGGCGGAACTTCGGCAGTGGGAGTGGGAGTGATCACCAACGCGCGATCTTTGCAAGGCGTGGTGGTGTTCAGGTTCCGAGCAGAGGCGCGCACGGTCGCGGAGCCGTGTTGAGCAGGCCTTGCAGCCGCCGCAACTGACTCGGTTTTCTGCGTCCTTGTGCAGAGGCAGCAGCGGCTCCATGACGGTTGAGGACGTGCTCCGGACACAGGAGCGCAGCTTGGAGCTCCGCTCAGCGAGCCAGTCCAGGTTTCTGTCCAGTGGAAACAGGAGACTTGGCAGTCTGGAAATGGGCTCCACTTTACGCACAGCCTAAATTACCTGATATTTGCCAAGACTAGGTGCTGGGCTGTATTGAATTAAAAAGGAAGATATTTTTAAAATATAGTCATAATAAAAATAATAGTCTCCACTGATTGCATGCTATTTGTAAACTACTAACTTCTTCATTCCAGAACAGAGATAATGGGGTAAAATGTGGTGGCTAATATGAAAAAGTAATTTGCCTGGAAACCCTATGTTCACAGTTACCAATGCATGACTGTATTTGCTTTGCTAATAGAGTTAATAACATGCCAATTCTTAAAAATAAGAAATTGAAAATAAATATCTGTTATAAACTACATGAATTGAACTTCATGAAGGCAGGAGCTGGGTCAGTTTTTCCTCGCTCTGTCTCCCTACTGAGGACATCTCTGCAGCATAATAAACCCCTAGTAACGAGGTGGTTGTTGACGTGGAGGCCTGGGGACTGGGCACTTGCTGAGCCTGTAGGAGCTGGCCTTGCTCCTGAGCACAGCAAGCGACAGAAAGGACTGCTGCAGCTTCCGTGCATGTATTTACACCACTGAAGCATTCAGTTAAGTATTTGTCTATATGTCTGTTAAGTTATCTCTAATATTATTCACAAACGCAATGAAGCTCAAGGAATGGGAGCCAAAATGATATTTCTAAATTCTAGGAAGGCTAGAAATTTATTTGTAGAACTCTAGATGTTATATTTCATGGTCATTAAGTGATAAATAAATGCAATATCCGAATATATGTAGATGTAATAGTTTAAATTTACATTATTATAGCAAGGCTCCATTTGCCTTTAAACATGAACCATTTAGAAGACGTGACTTATTGTATTGTAAATATACATGCGTGGCGTTTTACCTCGTTGAGGACTCCTCTAGGGACAAGGACAACACACAGGCAGTGGCACGGCGATCCCCAGGACGCTCACTGACATTTAGCAGGTGATATACGCCAAGCACAACACCTAGTTATTCAAAGCCTTCTGGAATAATTTCTTGTATTTCCTTTTAGAGAATGAAATCAATACTGCCTAAGAATAGCGATCCTGTGGGTGGCTATTGAGCAGTGCTGTGGTCCAGACCCAGGCGCCCCAGCAGCTGGAAGGACTTTTGGAAGAAAACTGGGTGACCGGAGCTTACAGGGGACTTGCTGTTAGGAGACAGGGTCTGCTCAGAATAGGCCGGCCAGGGTGGGCATGGCTGTGAGGGGTTTGCTGTGAGGGGCTGTCCTCCTCCACCCCCTCTACCGAGGTGTTCCCTCCCTGCTCCCACCCCTCCTCCTGCTCCTCCTTCTTCTCTTCTTTGAAACAGAATGGTGTTTTGTAATTTGGGCTGGCCTTGAACTCACTTTGTAGCTCAGGCTGGCCTTGAACTCTTGGCAGTCCTCCTGGCTCAGTCTCCTGAGGGCTGTGATTACAGGTGTGTGCCCAGTTTTGCTCATCATTCTTTGAAGCTGGCTGACCCCAGACTGAAATGTGGGCCAAAATAAATGCCACCTTCTTTGAATTGTATGTGTCGGGAATTTTGTCCCAGCAATGAGGAAAGTGACTAAGGTAAGAAAGATGAGATGCCTGTGTTTTGCTGTTATACAAGACTGTGGGTTACCTTGATTTGTATTTACCTTTGCAAGTTGGACAAGGCAGCTCTGGGTTTGCTTCTCTCAGCATCTGCTAGCTGCCGTTCTGACTCCTAGTAACTCTTTCGAGCTGCCTGCCGGCACCTGTGCTGGGGGCTAATGAGAGGATCATAGGTGATCTGGTGGGGACAGACATGTGGGTGCACTTGGGACATGCTGTTGATGGCTCGCAAGGCCGGTGTATGGGTCCACCGTAGCATCTCGAAACCGCAGTTCTCCTGTTGCTATCGCCTCCTTCCTTTCAGATGCACACAGTGAAGTCCTAGCACCCAGGGTGCTGGTGCTGGGAAAGGGCGCTTCGGGAGGCGTGTAGGCCAGCGGAGCGGGCTCCTGGGAGCTGGGCCAGCGCCCGCGCCTGGCAGTCGGGGATGGCTCGCACCTGTTGCTGTCTTCTGTGGACACAGTGAAAGTTCAGCAGTCAGCAGCTCAGAGCCGGCCTCGCCAGAACCCGACTCTGGTGCGTTGTCGCGGATTTCCAGCCCACAGAAACGTGGGGAGTACTTTTGTTATTTCTAAGACAACTTTTCTCATTTATAAGTCAGGAGTGTGTGGGACTTTACAGTAACAGATGGAGCAGACTGGGGAAAATCTTACACAAGACAAAGGTGAGACTAGCGAAGGAAGAAGGAAGAAGACACCCGGCTGACTCAAAGTTCTCTGGCAACCGTCTTCCTTAGCATTCTTTCTCTTTATTTTATTTGGAACCATTATGTGATATTTATGGATTTTGTTTTCATTCTAAACTTTTAGTGGATAGAAACTATATTTAGAAAATGTTTCAGTGGAACAAGAAGAAATTAGGAAACAAAATTATTGGTTTCATGAAATAAATTACAGAACTTGATTCCAAGTTTGCGCTCAAGTAAAATAAGGCTGATGAGGTAACTAATGTTCACCCAAAACTTGCTAACTACCTAGAGCTGGACTCAATTCCAGGGTTAAAAAAATGGATTAGACAGGCTCACTCTCCTCAGTATGGTGCGGGGAAGGCAGACAGCTGCACTGGCAGCTGAAGGGCTCAGGTGAGGATAAACCTCCCAGAAAGCCTCCCGGCTCCCTCCTGCAGGGTCCCAGGTCCCTTCCATGTGTGCTCTGAGTGCACGGTCTTCTTTCTGTCACACCTTTAGTGACATCTACTCGTTCATTAATCTGTACGCACTGTTTGTAACTCTAGGCAGTGAAATAAACACGTTACATCTTTTTTTTTTTCAAAGTTTTATTGACAAACAGATAGCAATGAGACAGTTTCAAATCATATCAGAAGGACAGTTTCAACAAATAATACACTGCATATATTCTTCTTAGTGGTTAA
>NW_004524630.1:1153320-1162244 GCF_000260255.1 Octodon degus
GGCAGCGGCGGGTGCAGGCCGAGAAGCTCCGGGCGGCCGGCCCAAGGCCCAGCTCTGCAACTCTCAGGGCCAGGGTCCCACCAGGGGGCAGCCAGGCGCCTGGAGCGCACCCAGGAGCGGCGCTCTGCCCTCGGGCTGCGCGCTCCAAAGCTCTGGGAAGGCGACCGGCGCAAGTGGGCGCACGCGCTCGCTGCTGCCGCGAGAACGCGTGTACGTGCGCAGTTTGGTACGTGACTTACTTTTTTCAAGTTTCTTTTTGGCGTGTATAAGTAATGTAAATATGTATTTAAAATGTTTGTAAGGGCCGGCAAAATAGTGCAGCGGATTAAAGCACCTGCAAGCAGGCGCAGGGGCCGGGGGATCCCGGGCGCCCCCCCCCGCCCCCCCCCGCACGCTGAGACGGCAATTGAGACTGGGCGTGGTGGTGCGCGCCTGTGATCCCAGCTCTCGGGAGGCTGTAAACAGGCGGATCACTATGAGTCTGATCTAGTAGTGAGAAGCTGAATTCCCTGTAGACCCTTCCCTAATAATACAAAAAAAAAAGTTTGAAAAATTACCACTTCAAATACTGTTTTCTAATTTTAGTGAACCTGGCTGAGTATGTTTCTTGAAATTAGATAGTAGCTGCCAGTGTGCTTTTAATGTGGGTGCTTAAAAGCCTGTCATCTGAAAAATGTATCATAATTGGGTTAGTCAGTTCCTCATGGCTGGTCATTTGTATTTTATTTATTTATTTATTTTTGCTGCTCTACTTAAACCTTAGATTGCACCCTGACATTTTTTTTATCATGAAATTATTATTAGTAATTAACCTTTTAAGTTAGTCAGCCTTTGGAAGCAGATGTTGTTCTGGTTGTTCCTTGGGGGAGGGCTAATTAACTGTTTTATGCAATTGAATTTCACATTTATAGTTGAGTAAGTTTAACTTTCTATTTCTTTATTGGTATAATGGCAAAAAAATTGTCAAGAGCAACCTGTAATGTGCTTTAGCTTGTTTTGCAAATTGATACCCACAGATGAGTCTGGGATGAATCAAAATGCTCCTCGGAGGACTGGTTCAGGGCTGAGAAAGGCCTTGGAGGGGCATCCGGCTGGGGGGGCCACTGGTGAAGAGCGGTGTGCCCTGCGTCTGCCAGGAACTGGTGTCGTCCGCGTTTCTGTTCTACAGGATGAAGTAGGGAAGACCTTCCTTTCAGGTGGGTCTTCGCCAAGTCCTGCGGGAACATTAGCAGAGCAGGGAGATGTGTTATGAGCTGCAGTTTGGGTGCGGTTTGAGTGCGTCCCAGGGAGGTTTGGTTCCCAGGAAGAGGAAGGGTGCATAGGAGTTCTTAGACACCTGGGAGCACACGCTCCTAGGTATTCTGGGTGTCCCTGTGGGGGTTCTGATAGATGATCTCTGCAGGAGTCTGAACCCAGGCTCCGCCCCACCTCTGTCTGCTTCCGGGTTGAAAGGTCGCTGTTCACTGGCTCCTGTGTGTGTTCACCAACTGCAGGCACCTTAGGGTGATCCAGCCAGGGGGTGACCTCAGTAGTGGGTGTGTGTTGTGCTGCTCGGACTTGGAGCCTGCAACACTGTGAGCTATACAAACTTCTTCATATGGAGCCAGGTGAGGAATTTTATTGTAGTGACACAAAGCAGACTGACACAAACGTGCAGAAGTCCGGGCCTTCCAGTAGCTCACGATGGCAGGCTCCTTGCAGAGGTGATCATGTGGGGATGAGCCTCTAGGGAAGGCCCTGGTCACTATAACTGGTGTCCACACAAAGGGGAAGTGCAATGTAGAGACACGAGCTGTGCGCGGGGCTCTCTGAAGAGATGCAGCGAGAAGTCCGCCGCGGGAGGACTGGCATGCTGCCGCAGCCACGGGATGCCTGCAGCTACTGACGGTGAAAAGGGCAAGCAAGGATCTTCACCTGCAAGGTTAGAGAGGCTCATGGTCCTGGAGACACCTCGATCTAGACTTTTAGCTTTCAGGAGCCGAAGACAATACAAGTGTCTTATTCTAATACACTTGTTTGTGACACTTGTGATAACCTTAGGAAGAAATCACAATACTTACATGCTATGACCGATGATGCCAATAGATACTTTAAAGTTTATATGTAGTAGAGCTGATATGCTGGGTGCATAGAGTATGTTCATTTACCCATTTCTTCATTTGAGAAACGCGTATTTTGCATCAGCTACGTCACTCATAGCAATTCTAATGAACCGATGCTGGAGGCATTATGTGAATAGTTGCCGCACTTGTAGGAGCACCACAGCGTAAGCCTACTTTTTCTTTTTGCATATAGCTTAGTAATGGATGCTACACATGGCTGCATCAGGCTCTTCCTCAGCTGACAGCCACTTGACGACATGCGCTCTTCATTGTATGCTGATGGTGTCCATTTTCTTTGCCTCTTTAACTTGAGATGCCTTCTCGGAGCCTGCAGAGCCAGTTAAAAGTACTTCTTTCTACCTGCAGTAAATCACTTGACTTTAGTCCCCATTTTTATGTTTAGTTGATGGGAGAAAATAGGCTACTAATTCAACATGGGATAGTTAGTCAAGTTTACTGCTGTCTTGAGTTGATGCAGAAATGCTTCATTCCTTGACTATCACATTAAAATTTATGCTCTGAGAGCTGGCCAGATAGCTCATCAGATTAAAGCACCTGCATAGGCAGATGCAGGGACTGGGGTTCAATCCCTGGTGTGCCATGCCGGCCCAGCCGTTGGGATGTGCTGAGACTGGGCCTGGTGGCATGTGCCTATAATCCCTGCCTTTAGGAGGCTGAACACAGGAGGATCACTCTGAGTCCCATCTGTGTAGTGAGACCCTGCAGACCCTCTACTAAAATAAAAAAAAAAAAATTATGCTCTTGTATATTGTCCCAATGTAGCCTGGTGGTGAACTCGAGCTTCAGGTTAATAAATATTTCCAAATACAACACACAACCTCTATGCTCATGTTTATTTCAGGAGATGAGGCTGGGTCTTTTGCTAACCTCTTGGCTCACCCAATGTTCTCACTCTAGTTAGGGAGATTTTGGTTAGCGCCCTTACCATGGTCACCCCTCAAGTACTACGAGGGCAGCAGAGAACCAGCAAACCTCTGGGTACTGATGCAGCCCCACTGGCTGAGACGAGACTTGGGATCCGGCACCCAGCTCTCACCCTGCTGAGCTGTGTGACTTCAGGAAAGTGACTAACCGAGCAAAACACAGATGCTCTTTGCAAAACCAGAATAAAAATGTAATAATACTGTGCCAGGAAATTATGACTAAATCAATGAGATGATCTATTTAGGCTAAGTGGCCGAATAACTGGCCCGTGGAGAACTTCCGTGAACAGCATAAGTTGTAGCATCAGGTGTTAGCTGCTGACTAAGAGAACACACTCCCTGTGACTCTTAGGGGCCCCTGTCACCGTTGGGCCGTGCTGTACAAGCACCTGGAGCCGGAGCCCTATCCCATGGGCCCTAAGGTCTGCAGAATCTCAGAGACACACTGGAATTTAATTCTGGTGTTTAATTTAATGTTTCTTAATCCACCTGTTATGCTTCAGCTTCCAGGCTGTTGGCGAAAGCGCATGAGACAAAATCAGGTGCTACAAGTGTTTTGCCTCAGCCCCATGTTATTGCTCTAAGTCACCACTTACATTTGATGTTAATTTTATTTTCATCAAATTTTTCTGTGTATAATATGAGAGATTTTCTAAGTAGACATCATCGTTAGTACTTCAGTACCTACCCTGAGAGCAGTATTTACAACTTCTGTTCTTGAGAAAAAGGCCATAGCAAGGTTCTAAGCTTACCTCATTTTGCAAAATTATTTGTAGAATTTATTTCATTGCCCCTGGAGATTCAGAGAAGCATACTTTACGAGTATAAAAAGTCCAAAAGCAGAGAAGCCTTACATAACCTCAATAAATACCAAAGTAGCAATAGGCTACTGAACAGAAAGGTGCTGGAAGGCAGAGTTATTTATTATGTCAGACAACATCAGATTTCCAAAGGGCTTTATAGTAAAATAAATTATAGCAATGGCTTTATATTAAATTCTGAATATAAAATCTACCTCAGTTGTGCCGATAGAAAATGCTAATGTTAATCTCGACATGATTTCTCAATTTTTAAACATTAATGCTTTTCATTAGTCATAATCACCATTAAAACTTGAGCACTATCCGTAAGAGGTAGCCTTCATTTTCAGATGGCAGACCTAAGGCGAGGACAGGGGAGGTTTCTCACTGAGCCCGAGAGATGCGTGAGGCTGTGGAGATAGCCGTTTTCATAGCTCTCAGCTGCTCAGCAGCTACAGACACCTTATCCGGCGTATGTGTCTAGCTTTATTTATTAGTATAATCTTACGATGTTATTTAAGAAGTTCTAAAATAGCTTCATTTGTTAGTGCTCTACTTCATGACGTTAGGACATTTCTGTTGATATGATGTGATCCTTGAAGTAGTTTTAAACCTCCTAGCATGTTCTTAAGACTTCTATTTGCCCCAAATAAATCTCTTAAAACTCTCAATGTAAGTGGCTCTGGGACTTGCGAGACAGGAACTTAACAAGGCCAGGGACGCGGGCTGTAGCGTGCCTTTTCCGAAGACACTTTGGAGCCATTGGAGTGAATGCGAGCGGCAGCCTTCTCGCCCCCAATGAGCTCACTGGAGAAAGCGCGGGGTGGGCGATGAAGCCCCCAAGGGTCGAGGGAGGACAGTAAAGCTGTTTCTTTTGTCCCTTTCCAAGGTGTTATTCCAGAGTGAAATGCCCAGGAGGGTTTTTGTGCACGTCCTCTTTCTGGGTGTCCTTCAGGTTGTGATAGTGCAGCTGCCTGAAAACAAACAAAGAAACAACAACAACCACAAACACATCGCTTGGATTAGACTTTCCCCTTTTTATAGCAGATTTTGAAGGTTATCTTTGCGATGCAAGGTGTAAATCAGACTAATATTTAAATCAGACTAATATTTAAAATTCTGGATTGCACAGTTTCTTCCCATCTCTTCATAAAATTAGTGGGAAGGAACATAAAACGTGCAAATTCAGAGTTCCATGAACCATGTAGATAGGCAAAAAATATTACTGGGAATTCTCAATAAAAAGTTACGCAGAGCTGGAAAGCTGACAAAGTAGAGCAGGCTGTAGTGGGTGCTTACTCGTGAAACAGAAAAACTTCATTTTTGAGGAACCAGAAACATGAGTCCCCTGTCCCATCTCCCCAGTGACAGTTCTGGCCCAGAGACCCTGTCCACGTGTTGTGTGGCTAAAAGAGCCTGGAACAGTGTCACCAGCGATGACGAAGCAAACAGCACAAGGGAAGCATCTGCCGCTGGCAGGGAGGACGGGGCTGCCGTCCACACCCTCTGTGTTCTCAGCCACCTGAAATCAGGAACAGAAAACAGCTTGGCGGAGACTCGGCGGAGGGTCCCTGCAGCTGCAGTCTGGGGTTGTGGGCTGCAAACGGAGAAGACCGACTCAAGAGCAGACGTGGTGGTAGCAAAAACATATGAAGGGGCGACATTCTCCACGTATTTCATTATTACAGTAGAAGTGACTTTACGTAAAGAAAGTATTTCCTTAAGAAGGCCTCAGCAGCCCGTGAGAGCACGCGTCAAAGCAGAATTGTATAAATGCAATGGAAAAGGTTTTGCCTAGTGAAATTCTGTGCTGCTTGTAATTTATTGTTTTACTGCTTTTTATTCTCTTTAAAAATAACAATGGAAAAAGTTGTATTTAGGGAATAATGTCTCTAGTTAGGAGACACGCCTCTGTCCGCGGGCACTGACGCACTGGGGAGAGAAGCGGGAGTTTGGGGCGCGGGCTTCCAGCTGGGAGGCCGAGCTGCTCCAGGCCTGCGCGGAGCTTCAGGAGGAGGCGGCCGAGGTCCTCTGGCCTGCACGGGGTGTCGCGGGGCACCCGGAATCCAGCCAGGAAGCCCGCTCCGCCCGGAGGAGGAGCCGAGGAAGGACCCCGCACCGCCCGGTCGCTCCGGGGAAAGCGAAGGAAAGTGACTCACTTCTGCGGCCCGCGGCCCAGAAAGCACGCCAAGGCCCAGTGCACCACACCTCCCTAAAACGTTTTATCACGGGAAAATAACAATGTTTGAGCCATTTAAAAATGAATATCCATCGATAATATGAAAAAATGTGACTGTTAGGAAGCAGTTCCGAAAGGCAGTGAGATGAGAACGGGGTGTGCACATCAGGACTTTCTGTTGTTAGGGACAGAACTCTCAGTGCACAGTGGAGCCGGCTTGAGAGATGAGCTACCCTCCGCTCGGGAACGCCGCGGCCTGGCCTTGTGCTGTGCGCACGAACGACTTACTGCCGAATCTTTCCAAGACAGACGTCGCCAAGGGGCTGTGAAACATCTTCCTCCTGAGAGTTGGAGGATCTGGGAAAGCTGCAGTCACACCGTTAGGGACAGCTATCCACATAAACATAGCTGTGACTTCTTCCTATGTGAGCTGTGTGTCCTTGGCTGGTGGGGACAGGCGTTCATCCTGCAGCCAGTCCCTGAGGCTGGAGACCACGAGGCTAGCAGACCACAGACTCAAGTGCCACGGCCAAGTAGGCCAGGAGGCCTCACTTGGCAAAGCCAGAGAGAGACTGAGGAGGCAAAGACCCATCACTTAAAGTGAGGTCCTGGCCAGAGGTCACATGATAGGACAGATGGAGAGCAGAGAAAATAGACCCACAGGGCTGACAGATAGGAAAGGGAAAGAAAGTACTCAAAGGAGAGAACAGCTGTGATGGGGAAAAGAGAAAAGAAGGAAGCGGAAAAAGATACGAATATATACACAAGGTAGCAAAGATGGCTGTACTACTGAGTTCTGTTGGTTGACTGAAAGGAACAGTTAGTGCTTGTGTTGTGTGATCAATTTTGCAGGCCTCTACCTGGCAGTCTGAGCAGCTACTTTGAAGATAACTATATGCAACATAATAAAGTTGTTAATTTTCTATCATTTTGAAATTGTTATCATTTTCTTTTTATGTCTCTTTAATATTAAAAAACTAAAAACTGAAAGTAAGCATAATAGAACGTGATCCATGAGGACTACAAAGCATTAAAAATGGCAGAGTCAAAATTTGTGTTTCAATTAGTTAAAAGGTTATAAATGAAAATGTAACTTTTGTATCTGACAAGGCAGTCACATCCCCTTAGGATTCATCCTGAAACCCTGTACTGCAGTTTGTAGATCTTTTGACAGTGTCGGCCATATGGATGAGTCATGGCCATTGCTAGATCAATTTGCTTTCTGTAAAAGCCTGAGAGAATGTTTTCTCTACATGTGTCTCTCCTTAGGTACACTCTACATCGTCTATCACTTTCCTCTGTGGCCCTATAATCTTGATCAGAAAATTTAGGACACCACTGAGTTACAGGATGTTACAGTACAGGTTCTCATGTCCTGAGTCCTCACTGAACTTGAAGGGCTAGGCCCAAAATATTGGTTATCCTTATAGCCCTTCTTTTTCTCTAATTTTTGCTTTGCATACTGAAGTTGTTAACCATCCATAAGAGAAACTTAATGATATTATTACCCTGTAACATAGGCAGCTGAGCTTAACATCACTATCTGTCTGAATATCAAACGCCTTAGACATAACATGGAACAGGTATTTTCCAACAGCCATTGACATGCTAAACTTTAAATCCCTATAGAATGTGAAAAAACAACTATACTTTTTTACACAGAAATTTAGAAATTAAACCATATACAACATTGTAACAAGACAGTCCTATGACTTTTTTCTCTTTTCTCTTATTTTCTTTAATTATCTTTTTTAAAAACAAATGTTTACTTGAGAGAGAATATAACAATAATTGATATGACATTCGAAGCAGTATGCATTCAGAAGACCAGAATGATAGGTATTCCAAGTATGGTTGTAATATTACACATTGCTATCCTCAGTGTAGTTGCTTAGTTCACAGATATCAGTATATATAGTTAGGTTGAGAATTCTACCCACTAACTGCTGTTTTCAAAAACCTGATGGAGATTTTTAGGACTACTGCCTTAACCATCTTGTGTATATAAAAGTATGGTTTTTCCCCTGCCACTTTTCCTAACTTTTCTCCCTGCTCTGTCTTCGTTATTTAATCCTTAAGCTCTCACTTTCCAGTTAACTGTGTTATACCTTTCAATTTTTATTTCTTCCTTTGAGTTCTTACACATATACAAAATATTTAGGATAGATATACAGCTACTTTCTCTCAGTTAATTGAGAAGAAAGATTTGTACTAACAGTGTTTAGACAAGATATCATGTCTTCATCTTGTACTCTGAATAACTACTATGAAGACAACAATATGCAATGTATTAATTATTGTAGCTGTCCTACTAACCTGTCTTGAAACTCTCATTGCTATTTCTTTCTCATTAAAATTAATATAAAATAAAATAAAAAAATAAATTTGCAAGTGCCTTAGAAAGTTATAAATGAAATGATATGAAACATTAAATTGTGATATCGAGGAAAAAGTTAAGATATTCCAGAAAGTAGAAAGAATAGAAAACACAAATTATAAAAGGGAAAGTCAAAGCTACAAATTAAATTGTTAGCTATTCCTGATTAAGAATTCCAACAATGAGAATACAAGTTATTATTGGACATGGTTGAAAAAAACCTCTCAAACATCAAGGGAAAAATCTGTATTTCAGACAAAGTATAATGTTCTTAGAAATGTTAATGTAAAACGACTTCCATCTACACATATCCTAGCTAAAATTTTGAATTACTAGCAAAAAAGTTCTAAAATTATTCACCAGAAAAACTACTATCTGTAGAGAAACAAAAATGGTTCTGCGTGGGTTACTCGGCCAGCTCATCTCCGCATCTCCCCCTGCGCGGAGCCGCGTGCGGGCTGGCAGGTGGCGGTGCGGTGCAGGGTGGCCCTCCCGCGTGCCCAGCCCCCCTCCCGCGTGCCC
>NW_004524630.1:1162599-1186315 GCF_000260255.1 Octodon degus
GTCAGGGCCCGCGGGCGGGCGGCGCGCTGCCTCCGCCAATCGCCTCCAGATCTCCGAGCAGCACACGCCTGTGTCCGCGTGTGCCCACCTGGACACAACGGCAACCCGGAGGATGACTGCGAGAACCGGCCCTCCGCGGCGCAGGGCGAGGCCACGTGGTTGCAAAGGCGCTTACAAAAATGGTGTTAGTGTGCACATGACTAGTAAGATGCATGCGGACGCACTTGCAGACTCCAGCTCGGTAGCAGGGAGCTGGCCTTCTTTTCAAGCTCTATCATGTTGGCTACATCTAGGGATTGGGGCCGGGAGGTGGCTCAGTGGAATAAGTGCTTCCCTGGCAAGCGCAAGGGCCTGAGTTCAGTCCCCGGTTCCGGAAAGAAAAAATAAATAAATAAAAATCAACAAGTAAATAAATTTAGGGATTGGAGAAAGAAAGAAAACAACAAAAATATACTTGCTCTATGTTGGAGAAGTCTGAAAGATAGAGTGTTTTTGCCTTTGTAAGCAGAGAAAAACACTGGAAAAATTTGGAGAATGCAAAATTAATGAACGGCATTATTAAAATAGAATGTATATATTTGCTTCTTCTTTATTCATTTTAATGAGAAAAAAGATAAGACAGCAAAGAAACAGTTTCAAAACAGGTTAGTAGGGCAGTTACAATAATTAATACACTGCAATATTGTTGTTTTCATAGAATGTATAATTTTTAAAAGAAAAGGAAAGAAAGAACTAGAAAATAATAGCTCGGTGCCCAGATAGCAAAAGACTAAAAACAGGAAAAAAGCAATAGAGTTTTAATCAAATGACAGAATTAAGAGAACTTAAGACAACATATTTGTAGATGTCAAATAAATTTCATATGTTAAATTCTTCTAACAAAGGCAAAAAGCCTGATATTGGGTTATCAAAAACAAAACAACAACAACAACAAAAAACAAAGTAAATTCTGGTTACACAAACTAACAGAAATGGTGTCAACAAAGTTTCCAAGTAGGCAGCTTTCCCACTGAAACACTGAAGAATAAGTAGAGTCCTGACAAAGAGCCAAATGCTTGCAACAACCAAGAAAATGCAGGCTGGAAATGCTAAGAAACCTCCAGCGCATTTGCCTTGCCTGCTCCTCCTCAGCTCTGGCACAGAAGTGTTTGTGAGGATGACAACCCCGGTCCCCAGAGGGGTCCTGCTCTCTGCTTGGGGGAAGCAGTGGTGGCCCTCCCTACGCATAAGCTGTGGTGTGTATTTGTTTTAACAAACCTGAAGATTCCCTGACGAGACGGTGATCTCTGTTACATCTAGCTTAAAATGTGACATTAACAAACATAAGTGTTGCTCAAAAAATATTACACGTCAAACTAACAGCTCACAGACTTCTGAGAAAAGAGGTTATAGTTGAAACATGGAACAGACTGCTTACGGAGAAAAAGCTAGGTAAATTTCTTTAGGAAAATAGGATGTGTGAAAGCACTCACACATTTGAAGGAATTTAGAAGACTGCATGGGGCGCCTAGAGGCCGACGAACACTCAGGAAAACCCGTGCTTGCGAGGCCCTAGGCTCCCGGTGTGGGCTCCTAGCGGCCGTGGAGAGCGCTGGAGCAGCTGCCACGACCGTGGCAAGGGGGTCTTCAGCATTTGCTTTGGATGTGGCTGCAGTTCAGGAGAATATCTACGGAAATGCTGGCCGGATACCCGCTAGCGAATGGGGAGCTCGATGCTAATACGCAGAAGCTTGCAAGAACGATTTGGGAAAGTGACATAGACGCACCGCTATGATTTTCAACAAAGTAAACAAATGAACAAATAAGCATAAAGATGGCAAACTTTGAGGAAGACGTATAATCTAATTATCAGAGTTACAGCATTATGATATTTGTCAGAATAAAAAATAGTAAAAGAAACTCATTAGAAATGATGCAGAACTTCACTAAACAAAATAGGAATTCAACAATGGTTGTACTATTGCACATTGCTGTCTTCAAATTAATTGCTCAGATTACCAGATATAAGCATGTGAAACTGATCAAAAACATCATAAAAATTAAAAAAGAGAAAATTTTAACCATTAATTGCTCCTTTAAATAGACCTATAGAAATCAGCAGTAGAATTATCCAAGCTATGCTGTCTACACGCATAAATATTTTCCCCTTTTTTCTTTTGTTTACATTACATTGCTTAAATGATCAACTTTCAACAAATGCCACAATATAGCGAGATTATATAGAGACCATATGGAGTCTGCTATGCACTGGCCTATTTAAAAGAACAAAAGAAACTGACACAAACCATCCTCAAGGAACCGTGGACATAAGTTATGCGGTAAAGACTGTAAAACAACTATCTTAAATAATCTTAAAGATCTAGTGGAAGACATGGATAAAGAAAAATGAGCCAGGAGCACAGTGAATAAAGAAAGTTAGAACATTATAGTGACAAGTATAATTAAAATGAAGCAAACATGCCCTGGAGCTAAGAGGCACAATCACTGAAATGAAAAGAATCACAACAGCTGTTTAATAGTAGAACTGAGTAGGCAGAAATCAAAAGCAGCAAACAGAAAGATAAAGCAATTAAATTCATTACATTTAAGAAGCAATAAAGAAAAAGAATGAGGTGAATGTAGCTGGAGGGGCGAGTGACGCTCCATCCGAAATAACAACATATGCATCATGTGGATCATCAAAGAAGCCAGGGAGAAAGGGACAGAAAGGATACCTAAAAATAGTGGCAGAAAATCCTCCAACTTCATTGAAACACATACATCTACAAATCCAAGTGCTCAATAAGCTCTGAGTGGGACAAAATCAAAGAGTAGCACAATGACCTGTACTAAAGGCAAACTGTCAACAGTCAGATATAAAGAAAGAATTTTGAACACAGCTAGGAAATATGACTACTGCACATATGTGTTGTTACATACTAAGCACTGTACTCTCAAAGCTGATTTCTCATGAGAAGTACTCCAGACAAGAGACCAATATAACTTAAGGGAGAGAAAGACAAATACCACATTTGACTATAATTGGATGAAAGAGAGGGGAAAGAGGAATAAAAGGGACTGTTGTGATGTTCTGTGATAGCATATTATAATGAATATAAGTATTGCATATGGAAAACATGTACTAATAGGGGAGAAATTAAGATGTTCCTAGGTAAGCACACCCTACAGCTGTTGTATTAAACCTTTCTTTTTTAATTTTAGGAGAGGGTCTACAGGGTGTTCAGGGTCTCACCACTAGATCAGACTCACAGTGATCTGCCTGTTTACAGCCTCCCAAGAGCTGGGATTATGGGCATGTACCACCACAACCAGTCTCAATTGCTGTCTCAGCATGCCCTGGGGGCGGGGCTGGCACTGAAGGCCTGGTATACTTTTAATTTGTAATTCCAATTTAATTTCTTAAAAGACATGAAAGACAAATTCTCAAAATAATTATAAGTTTATGTAATTGGATAGACAATCGATGAAGATACAATTTGTGATAACAATACTGTGAAGGGGAAGATAAAGCTATGTGGAAGTTTGGTGTAATACTACAAGTAATTTAACACTAATACAAAGTAGACATTCTAAATTAGAGCTGCTAAATATAATCCCCATGGTAACTACAAAGAACATATCTGAGAAACTTCACTATGAAAAGACCAGCTACATACAAAAGAGAGTAATGAAAGAAAAGAGCGAAAATATAGAAAGCACGCAGACAGCACATGGCGAAATGACATAAGCCCTTCCTTTTCAGTAACTGCTTTAAATGTAAATAAAGTAAGTGCACCAGCAGACAGAGATTGATGGAATGCATAAACAACAACAAAAACTGAAAGGCAACTAACAAACATACGTGCTTCCAATATAGGCTGTCTAGAGAAGGTTCATTTTAGATCCAAAGAGAAATCGATCAAAAATGAGAGAACAAAAATATTTAAAGCAGGTAGTAAAATATAGTTGTGACAGATACTGTGTAAACAACTAACATCAAAAGCTGTTATAAAAGACAAAAATAGGCACTGAATGATGGCGAAAGGTTAAGTCTTCAAAAAGGAAGGATTCCACACAACCATATGAAAATATATGAAGCAAAAATTTCCAGAATAGGGGGAAAAATGGGCAGCTCTACAACAATTGAGACTTAATGCCTTCTGATCACAGATGCACAGAGCAGCTGCACATGAAAAAGGAAAAGCTAGAACAGCACAATAAGCCAGACGGGCATAATAGACACATGGGAGATTCCACCAACAATGTACAACACGCAAGGGCCATTGTGCTGGACCACCATGCCAGGCTACCAGACGAGTCTCAGGACATGTAAGAAGATTAAAATAACAAACTGTACTTTCTGACCACAATGGAATGAAATCAACGTTAGATGAAATCAACATTAGATGATGTAAAAAATCTAAGAATGTATGGATAAACAACAGCATATTCTTCATCAGTACACCAAAGAAAAAATAAAAATCTTAGAAAGTAATTAGAGATGAATAAAAATGAAGTCACAGCACAAAACACTTATGAGATGCAACAAAAGCCATATTCAAAAGTCAATTTTTAGTTGTAAATGTCTCTATTGAAAATAAAGTTTTCAAATTGATAACTTAGATTTATATCTTGAGAAAGTAGGAATAGAAGAATGAATTGAGCTGAAAGTTAACAGAAGACAGGAAATCACAAAAATTAATGTATGTGTAAATAAAATAGGATTTCAACAAAATCTACTGTGTAGTGTCTTGAAAAGCTCAACAGAATTGAAACATTATCAGTTATTCAAATAAGGGAATTTGTAAATAAAAAAATCTAAAGCATTACTTCTGTATTCTAATTTCTTACAGAAATTAAAAAGATTACAATATTATAAATAATTGTGTGGAGATAAATTACAAAACCTAGGTAAGATGGAGAAGTTCCTAGAAATGTATAAATTATCGCAACTGTAGGGGAAATAAAAAAGCTCAACAGAATTATATTCAGTAATAACAAAGAATTAGTAAATTAAGTCTTCCTAATTGAGTCCCAGGATAAGATGGCTTCAGTGGTGACTTTTATTAATATCTAAAGAATTTATCAACACTCTCTTAAAAGAAAAAAGAGCAAGAAAATAATTTCTAACTTGTTCTATAAAGTCTCTTACCAGATCAAATAAAGACATTATAAGAAAATAAAACTACAGACAAATATCACTGTGATTGTGAATCAAAGTTCTTCCACAAGAGAGTAGAAGAATGAATTAAATTATTTTCTTTACAATAATAGATCAACTTGTATAAATCACCGTGTGGACACCTGAAAAGTACAGCACAAAACGAAAATGGATTAATTACATTTAAAATAGCATCTAAGTAATAAAATTCATAGAAATAAGTTTCAAAAAAAAGATGAGGCCCCAAACCATCACAGAACCCTCACTGAGCTACAGCCTGTCCCCGGGTGTTACTGGAGCTTTGCTAACTCCTGCCCCACCCCTTACCATTGCTACAGAACCCGGGTGAATATTGGAGCTTCAAAAAGGTCAAAAGGCAATCTTGGACTTCCATCCCACCCAGAACTAGTCCAGGAGACAAAGGTGTAGAAGAACTTGGAAGTCACACACGTGAAGTTTCTGAAATGATAGGAGCTGAAGTAAAGAAACAACTCCATCAGGCTACAGAAGAAATCAGATAAAAAATAATCTTTCAGGTAAAAAAGGAATAACAAAAATAATGAAAGATTTTTTCAGCACATTGAAAGAAGAGATAAAAAATAGAGGAGAATAGAAAAATGGTGGAAACATTGAAAGAAGGATACAAGAAATAATTAGAATGCATGAAACAGGTTCAAACAAATGTCCAGGAAATTAAGAATTCCATTAGAATCTGGCAAAACCACTTGAACAATGCTGAAGACAGAATTTCAGACCTTGAAGATAGCATTGCAGCTAGTAAGTGTAAAAGGAAAGATCTCTTAGGAAAGAAAGGAACCAGAAAATAACAATGCAACAGCTGCAGGACAATGCAAAGGAAAACAATATAAGATTGATAAGAGTCAATAGAATAGCAGGGGTCAAAGAAAATGGCATAAAACACTACTGCAGAAGTAGTAGCAGAAAATCTCCCAGGCACGAGAAGAGAATCTGACATACAGTAAGTGAGGCATATAGAACTCCACTTAGCCATAACCAAAATAAATGTACACCCAGGCACATAATAATCAAGATTCTAGAAATTCAGCAAAGAACAGAATATAAAATGCTGTTAGAGAAAGAAACATATCACCTATAAAGGAAAGTATATCAGAATAAGGGCAGATTTTGCAACATAAACCATCATATCAAGAAGAGCTTGGAGTGAGATATTTCAGAGCTTGAAAGAAGGCAGCTTCCCACCCAGATTGATGTACATGAAAAACCTCTACAAAATTAATGGAGAAATGAGATATTTCCATGACAAAGAACAACTGAGGAAATTCATGATCACCAAGCCAACACTACAAAGAGTAACGACAGAAAGAAACAAAAGTGACCACAGTTTCAAGAACATTACAAAGGAAATGCCAAGCAGAGCAAGCAACTAAACAGAGGGTGATCCCTTCTTGGCTTTCGACTAAGATCAAGTGTAGTATATGGTTTTTAAAAATTATTTTATTTTGTTTATTTAATATATTTGTTCAGTATTTTTGAACTTTAGAGAAATACTTCTGAGATGAATATATAGCATGAGATTAATAATAGATTGTACATTGTAGATAAATTATTTACAAACTTAAATGAATATAACAGTAAAAATTTTCCAAAATAAAAATAAAGAATTTACAGATCAGTCATATAATAGTTCACTCTGTGTCAAAATCAAAAACTTATATTCATATAATTAGAATTCTAAAAGTAGGAAGGGTTAGGAAATAAATATTTAAAGATTTAAAATTTCTGAATTTAGTTGAAAATATAGCACATTTCCAAGAAAAATGAACCTTTTGCACAAGAAATTTGAAGAAAATCATACCAAGATACAAAAAAATGACATTATACAAAACTTACTGTAAAGAAAAGATCATTAAACCATACACATATAAAAAAGTAGCTCTGGAGGAAGAAAATTAAATAGCATCTTATTTCACATTAGAAAGAAAAAAAAAAAAACAAAGGGGGAAAAAAACAAAACAAATAAATCAAAAGAACGAAAAAAAAAATCTGTCCTCACTGAATTTTATACTTAGCAAACATACCTTTGAAAACTAAAAGTAAAATATTTTCCATTTATACAAACTCGAAATATTCTAACACCTCCAGATGAAGCATATAGGAAATAACAAAGAACATAATCCAGAAGGCAAGAGAAGTTGCTGTATGGTCCTGGATAAGAATAAAGAGCTCTCAAAAAGGTAGGTATGCAGGATAATGAAAATACATTAGATGAACCCAATTAAAAGGTCATTGAAGATTTCTACAAAACAGTATCAATCTTATGTCAGGTTATATACATATTTTTTCCTATATGTGTGTGCCTGGGTAAAAGACAAGGAAGAAGTAATATAAAGTCAATGGAAAATGGAACTATACTTTTTAAAGTTTCTAATACTAGAAGAAAATATTACACCATGTCTTTTAAGTAGATTGTAAGTCAAAAATACAGTATGAATCTTAAAGCTAAAATTAGGATTAAACAATATTCAGAAAATTAAATATTAATTAAAAATTAAGTATGTCAAAACAGTTGAACTAAGAAAAAGTTTTGATAGTAAAGAATTACTAAGAATAAAACATAAGATAAATACTGAAATGTCAAATATATGACCAGAACTTCTAACAGTTTGGGGATAGGATATCTCACTACGTTCTAGTATGTTGTGCACCTGTACAGTGTCCATGACGCTTACTGGTGGCCAGATGTCACTTTTGTGAATGAGCTACTTCTCTTTCTTTGATATCCTCCTGTAGACCTGGATAGAATCATGCCCCATAGGGTGCAGGAGAAGTCCATTTGTAGAGTATGCTGATGGAAATATCTTGCTGCTGTATACAAAAGCATAACTGAAAGATTGTGTTTGAATACCTCTTATTCTCCTGTGTTTAATTCTTTACCCTATTTGGTGGGTTCTTTCCATTCTCATTCATGGAGTTAAGGTCATTTTGATCCCTCTCTGCAATATCTTTTAGTAGTCTGTGTAGGATTGGCTTTGTCATCATGAAATTCTTTAGGTGTTCTTTGTCATGGAAGTATTTCGCATCTCCATTATACTTGAAAGTTATGCAGGGTATATTAGTCTGGGTTGGAATTCGTTTGCTTGCAACACTTATAGTACTTTGCTCCATGCTCTTCTTGACTTGATGGTATGTGAAGAAAAGTCTGCTGTTATTCTGATCATTTTTCCTTTAAATGTGATCTGTTTCATTTCTCTTGCAGCTTTTAGTGTATTGTTCCTGTGCTGAATTTCTGGGATCTTGATTATTATATGTCTGGGTGTGTTTTTAATTGGGTCGATGTTATTTGGAGTTCTATATGCTTCAGTTACCTAAATATCAGATCGTTGCCCCATATTTGGGAAATTTTCTGCTATTACTTCTGCCCATATTCTTTTTATATCATTTGTATTGACTCCTTCCTTCTCATTGATGCCTATTAATCTTACGTTGTTCATCTTTGCATCATCTTGCAGATGTTGAATTATTTTTTCCTGCATCCTAGTTGTTCTTAGATCTTTTCTTACCTTTTCACTTGCTGCAATGGTGTCTTCAAAGTCTGAAAGTTTATTTTCACTTTTATTCAAATGGTTTTGCCAGCTTGTGATTGAGGTATTAATTTCCTGTATAGCACTTGAATCTGCTTCATGCAGTCTATTTCTTTCCTATATTGCTCACTCAAGGATTACATCATTTTTCTATTCTCCTCCTTTTTTTTTTGGTGGTACTGGGGATTGAACTCAGGACCTTGAGCTTGCCAGGCAAGTGCTTATTCTATTGAGCTATCTCCTCAGCCCTTTTCCTCTATTTTTTTATCAGTGTCTTCTTTAGAAGCACTTAGTACTTCTTTCATTATAGTTATCATTTTTTTACCTCAGAATTTTTTTATTAATTTTATTTAGAAACAAATAGCAATGAGACAGTTTCAAAACTGATTAGTAAGACAGTTTCAATAATTAATACAGGGGCCCAGGAGATGGCTCAGTAGAATAAGCACTTCCCTGGCAAGCTGAAGAACCTGAGTTCAATCTCTGATTCTGAAAAAAAAAATTAATACATTACATATTATTGTCTTCATAGTACAAGATAAAGACATGATATTCTGTCCAAACACAATAGTACAAATCTTTCTTCTTATTGAATTAAGAGAAAGTAGCTGTATATCTATCCTATTTTGAATACACAGATGCAAAATGGTCCTTCATTTGTATCCCCTGTTTTGGTTTAGTTTTGTCAGAGATGCGTATTCCATTGCCACTTAAATATTGTAGGTATGTGAATTCAGCAAAATAATCCAATATAGTCCAGTAGTCCATAATAGTAGTGGGTTATCCATAGGACTGGCAATGTCAGAAGTTGTTGACTTGAGCCTTTTACAGCTCAGCATATTAATATGGCTTTACTTTTTCTACCTTTTTAAAAAAACTTTTCTGCTGGATGGTTAAGACCAAGATAAAGCAAGACCTGTATAACAAGGAATGTAGCTTTTGCATCTGCCAAGGTCAGTCATATCCCCTTAGGATTTACCCTGAAACCCTGTACTGCAGTCTGTAGATCCTTTGTCAGTGGTCAAGCAATGGCCGTGACTCATCCACATGGCTGACACTGAGAAAGGTCAGAAATTATTTCTGATCTGATTTTCATGGTACCTTTCTGCAGTTGTTTCTCCACCAACCAATATTACTTCATTATTGGTTATTATTAATAATAACCAATATTATTATGTGTGTTTTCCAATTTCTTCTATGCTATTGTCTCCTGCATTAGTTCTGGGTGGGCTCTGCATCTGAGAATGCATTTTGCTCCTTCTCTTTGTCATTTTGTATAGCACTGTCTTCTGACCTTTGATATACAGCTTAGAGTTATTACATTAGCACCAGATCTGGATCTACCAAGTTCAAACTTGTACAGGTGGGTGTGGCTTGGGTCTGACTGCTGTGCTCTACTTCTTCCTGCTGCAGCCCTTGGAGATGAACCCTCTGTGCCACTCTAGGAAGATGTTCTGCTCCTGGATCAGCTGGGTGGGTCTTGCCTCTAGCCTCTCTGCAGGGAGTTCTGCTGCTGGGTTCTACACCAGGCATGTCTGACGGAGGAAGTTCTACTCTCATGCGGGCCTGGGCTCTGGGTGGAATGAGGATTCAGCAGGCCCCAGATGGTCTCACTCACATGCTGGGCTTGGATCTAATCAGGACCTGGCAGGCCCCTGCATTCCCACTCACACGCCAGGCCTGGGCGTTGGGTTAAATCTATAATATACGTTCTTATCAGTTTAATATCTGAAATGTCTTCTATCTGAAAACAATATATTAAATGGATTTTTGGAGCTAAGACATGGAATAGGAGCTTGCTATGTCCACTCCATGCAGTGATCTGGTATTGCATTGTCTCCAGGAATGGTGAAAAAAAAAAAAAGAGGGAAAAAGGAGGGACCCTACAGCGTGAAAATAACATGACAAACATAAGCCGATACATATCAGCTATAACTATCAATGTAAATGAACTCATTTCACCAATCAAAAGCAGCAGACTGGCAAAGTGTATCAAGAAAAATAAATCCAACAATATGTACATGAAATTCATTTAACTGAAAAGGAAATTCATAGCCTAAAGGTCAAAGGATGGAAAACAATACCCATGTGACAGGAACCCAGAACAAAGCAGGGGTAGCTATTCTGGTTGCAGACAATGTGAACTTCAAACTAAGAATGACCAAAAGAGATACAGGAGGTCATTGCATACTTGTTAGGGGAAAAATACAAGAGGAAGAGGAAGAGATAACCATCATAAATATATATGCACCTATGTTTGTTGATTCATTGTGTCAACTTGGCTGAATCAGCTCCCGCAGTTCTCAGCGTGGGGGCCTCTCCCTGCAGGTGGGCAGGGCCCAGGAATTGAGAAAGGCTTCCTATCTCCTGCCCTACTTCCTGCCACCCCGCCCCGCTTCCATGGAGAAGTCCGAGTCTTTGGAGGAGCTTAGCCACTTTGGAGGAGCTCTGATCTTCACTGTGGAGCACCAGTCTTCGCTGTCAGCGCAGAGGGAAGAGAGAGGCTTGCTGGACGCTGCAGCTGCTGCTCCTCCTCTGCTCTTCATTGTTTTCTCTCAATGAACTGCTGTCATTTGCCTTGGAGCCAGTGGAATATGGACTGAACCCTCCAGTAACTGTGAGCTAAATAAACCTTTCCTTCCTTCATTTTGAGTGTTGGGTATTTGTCCCAGCAACGAGTAAAGAGTAACTAAGACAGCACCAAATGTAGGCTAACCCAACTATTAAACACATTTTAACAGACATGAGAAATCAAAAGAGCAATCACACAATTGTAATAGGGGACTTTAATATACCATTGTCACAAAGAGACAGAACAAGTAGGTAAAAAATCAACAAAGAAATACTGAACTAAATGAAACTAGTAAGAAAATGGACTTAGTAAACCTTTACAAAGTATTCCACTGAGCATCATCAGAATGCACATTTGCTTAGTGGCATGTGGGACATTCCCCAAAATAGATGATATACTATCACATAGAGCAGGCTTAGGTAAGTGCAAAGGAATTATAATTATCTCATGCATATTATCTAACCATAGTGCAATGAAACTGGAAATTATTGACAAAAGAAATCACAAAAACTCAGTAAACACATGGAAATAAAATAACACCCTCATGAACAATCAATGAGTCACAAATGAAATTAACAAAAATATTTACAATCAAATGAAAATGCAGACACAACTTACCGGATCTGGTGGGACACAATGAAGACAGTCTCAAAAGGGAAATTTTAGTGGTAAAATTTTCATTTCAGGAAAACAGAATAAGCCCGCATAAGCAATCTTACGCTGCACCTCAAGCTGCTAGAAAAAGAACAGCAAGCCAAACTCAAGGCCTAAAGAAGACAGGAAATTATAAATTTCAGAGCAAAAATAAATGCAATGGAGGTGAAGAAAATAACAAATAATTAGTGAATCAAAGAGTTGGTTCTTTGAAAGAATAAATGTAGGGAGCTGCGTGTAGCCGCGCCCTAGGATGGCGCTGGTTTCCGCCTTCCACCCTCTCAGGGGGTGAGCGCTCCTGGAGTAAACAACTCCATATATGGCCAAGACTTGGGCTAATGCATTGCTTCCGCATACCTGGACCAATGGGCAGTACACACGTGGCACCCCATGGTTGGAAGCCCTGAGACTTATAAGCTAAGAGCAGGGGCCTTGGGAGAAGAGAAGACGGATGTAAGAGAACAATAAAGAGCTGCGCAGAAAACCAACCAGTGGTCGCGTTGTTCTTGCAGGCAAGGCCGTGTGCGACAAATAAATAAAATCAGTAAACTCCTAGACAACCAAAAAAAAAAAAAAAAAAAAAAAGGAAAGAAAAAGTTCAAATTCATGGAGTAAGGAATGAAAAGGGCAAAATAATCACAAAGTGTACCTAAATTCAGAAAAGCATAAATAACTACTTTCAAAATCTTTACTCTTACAGAATGGAAAACACAGAAGAAATGAACAGAATCAACAGAGCTGAATCAAGAAGGTATAAAAATTCTGAATAGCCCAATATTAGTAAATGAAAATGAAAATATAAGTAAAATTTTATGAACAATGACAAATCTAGGTCCTGAATTCTACAAGGAATTTATAGCAGATTTAATGCCAACTCTTCTCAAACTCTTTAATGAAATTAACAGGGAAGCAGTTCCCCACACTTATTACTGGACCCAAGTATCACCATTGCTCCTGGATAGGAAGAATCAACTCTGTGAAAACGGCCATCCCCCCCAAGTTGATATACAGATACAGTGCAATCCTGGTTAAAAGGCCATTAGTATACCTGGAAGATCTGAAGAAAACATTCTTCAAAGTCATCTGGAGCCAGAAGAGACCTAAAATACCAATGGCAATCCTGGGCAACAGAGGAGAGGCAAGAGGCACCACAGTCCCTGACTTGAAATGATACTACAAAGCTACTGTGATAAATTCAGCATGGTACTGGCAAAAAACAGACCTGAGTATCAATGAAACAGTCTAGAAGATACAGACCCAAGTACAAATACACTCAGATACCTTATCTCTGACAAAGAGGGCCAAATGTGTTCACTGAAAGACAGCCTCTTTAGAAAATGGTGCTAGAAAAACTGGCTTTCCACATACCAAAGGCTAAAATTAGACCCATGTATATTTCCATGCACTAAACTAATATCAAAGTTGATCAAAGATGTAAATGTTAAAAAAGAAACACTAAATATCCTGGAGGAGAAAGTAGCTAGAAATCTTGAAGACATAGGGGTAGGCAGAGAATTCATGAACAAAACCCAAACAGCATAGGAAGTACCTCAAAGGATCAACAATTGGGATCTTATCTTTTTTAAAAGTTTCTGCACATTAACAGAAATAACCAACAGAAGAAAAAGAAATCCCACGAATTGGAAAAAAATTTTAGTCATGTCCCTCAAAGGACTTGTATCTAGAACACGTGAATTTTTTTTAAAATCAGGCTCCCACAATTCAAAGGACCAATCAGAAAATGGGCACGTGAGATGAATACACACTTCTCCGATGAAGAAATACAAATGGCAAATAAACATAGGAAAAATGTTCCATATCACTGGTCATTTGAGAAATGCAAATTAAAACAACACAGAGATTCCATTTCATCCCAGAAAGAATGGCTATCATGAAGAAGTCAACCAAAAAAAATACTGGAGGGGCGTAAAAAAAAAAAAAAAAAAAAAAGAACACTTCTTGACTGTTGCTGAGAGTGTAGACTGCTACAAGCACTGTGGAAATCAGTGTGAAGATTCCTCAAAAAGCTAGGACTTGGGGGATCTCATTCAACCAAGCTATTCCCCTCCTGGCCGTCTTTCCAAATGAACTGAAAACATTGTACCACAGCAATATATGGGCACCCATGTTTATAGCAGTGCAATTTGTCATAGCTAAATCTTGGAAACAACCCAGATGCTCATCAACTCAGGAAGGGATAAAAAAGGTGTGGTATTCTTATACAATGGATTATTACTCTGCTATCAAAAGAGAAACTTGAGGCCTTTATAGGTAAATGGATGCAACTAGAGACCCTACTTATAAGTGAAATAATTCAGAGTAGCATGGGTAAACATCATGTTGTCTCCCTAGTGTAAGACCCTGAAAGTGTAAATAAAATCTGAAAGGTAGAATAGATATTGTGAAAGGGCAAAAATTGCTCAAAGGAAGGAACTAACAGGGTGAGGGAAAGGAGAAAGAAAGAAA
Organism: Octodon degus; assembly: GCF_000260255.1. Lineage (NCBI taxonomy): Eukaryota > Metazoa > Chordata > Mammalia > Rodentia > Octodontidae > Octodon > Octodon degus. The sequence goes on from NW_004524630.1 coordinate 1,176,995, forward strand.
GAAAAGGTACAGAAAATAGCTGGGACAACTGTACTGCTCATTTCTATTGGTCTATTGAAAAGAACAATTAACGCTCAAATTTTTTTCTTCTTTTTAATTTTTTGACCAATTTTGCATGCTTATATCTGGTAATCTGAGCAACTAATTTGAAGACAATACACAATGTAACAACCATTGTTGAATTCATATTTTTTTAGTGAAATTCTGTATCATTTAAATTTTTTTAAAATAATAAAACAACAAGGAGATGAAAAACTTATGCTACAATCTACAGAACATTGCTTGGGGGATTAACAAGATCTCAATTAATGAAAATATTACCAGTCATACTTAGAAAGACTTACTATTGTTAAAATGGAAATAGTATCCAGATCTTATACTAGGTGCAGGCCATATCAAAATTCCAATAGCTTTTTTTTTAAAAAAAACACAAAATAAAAAGCCCTAAGCAACCACTAGTATACCTCTAAAGATTTCTTTATTCTGGACATTTATAGTAATGAAATTGAACAATATGTGCTCTTTTGTGACCAGGTTCTTTGGAGTGGTAATCATTAAATCTAAGCAAAGGGTAAGTCAAAGGCTGTTGTATTCCTGAGAAAGCAACCCAAGATAACTGCTAAATGCTTAAGCTAGAAAGAACGTTTGGTCATTGTTGCAGGGTATATTTCAATGTCCCCCAATGCCTCATGTGTTCAAGGTGGGGTTTCTGAGTGGCGGCTGGACTGTGGGTGTAGGACACACCGAATAGACTGGTCAGCTGAAGGGTGTCTAGCCACGAGTGGTGCCAGAGGTGGACTCGTGGGTGGAGGTGGGTCGCTCTGCGCTTGGCTGGATATACACATATTCACACTCTGCTTCCTATCTGCCACGCCAACCTGTGTTAGACTCGGCCAGTTGTGGACTGAAATGTCTGTAAACTGCAAGCCAAAATAAACCAGTCCTCCTTTATCTTTTTTTTTTTCTTGCATTTATTACATAGGATACGGGATCTATAGGGGCTACAGAGTCTCACTACATAGATTGGACTTGTAGTGATTCTCCTGTATTCAACCTCACAAATGCTAGGATTACTGGCTTGTACCACCATGCCCAGTCTCAATCGCTGTCTCAGTGCACCCCGGGGTGCGGGGCCAGCATGGCCCGCCGGAGATTGAACCCCAGCCTCTGCTCTGCCAAAGCAGGCACTTTGATCTGCTGAGCTATCAGATCGTCCCCAGTCTGCCTTTAAATTGTGGCTATCAGGCATTTTGTCCCAGCAATGAGAAGTACCTAAGACAGTCATAATACATTTTTTATCATTGCAATGATGATTTATATTAGAAACTATATTTGCCATATTGAAGAAATAATGGAGAAAACCCATACAATAAATGTCACTACACACAGAAAAGTTTCGTAAAACTCAGCCTCTGCTTGGAGGATTCTCTTAGCAAATTAGGAAAATAAAAGGAATTCTACAGCTTTGTAAGGCAGAGCTACAAAAACGTGCAGCTGGCTCGTGTCTGATGGAGATCTCGTGCCTTCCCCTCACAGCGGCAGAGAAGGACCAGGTCACGCACGGCGCATTACAGGTGGAGCCAATGGCAAGCATCCTAGGCACTAGAGAGGAAGAACGAATGAAATTTGGGAAACAGACTATGTGTACAGTAATAAATAAACTTGATCTTTAATTGTATGCCAAAAGTTTATGTCAGGTAGACTATAGATCTCAAACTGAATTGTCATACACCTGAGCAACCCTATTCCTAAGGCAAATGAAAACAGAGAGCCACAACTTTGGCTCCTTTGAGATCTCAGTTGCATCCTGTGCAAGGGTGACCTCTCGTAACGGCTCAGCTGAGAGGAGCCCAAGTAGCCACCTCAGGTTAGTGGGCAGATGAGCTGGGAGTGCAGTTAAGGATCGTTAGTCAGTAATTAAAAGAAACAGCATATCGATGCACAAAACAGCCTGACTCAACGTCACAGACGCTGTCTAAGCTGGGTAAGAGACACAGGAGCGTGCATGTCAGTGGGGCTCTATCCAGCTAAAGTGACCTGTCACACCACCTGGATCGCTTGAGGCAAATGGTGGGCTGGCTGGCTAGGGGCTGCCAGCTTTCTGGGTGATGCAAATGTTCGATATCTTGACAATGGTGTGGGTGACATATTTGTCAAAACTTGTAAATTGTATACTTCATGAATGTAATTGTGTCCACTCAATGTAAATAAGCCCTAAATCATCAAATTACCTCTGACATAGTAATTGCTTATTAAAAAATATCCATAACAAGAAACAGCTTTTATGAACTGGAAATATGATAGCTAAGACCAACAATACTTAATTTTCAAGAGAATAATGAGAAAATTCTCTAGATGTGAAGCAAAATGATTCAAGAAGAAAACTGAAAATAGTACAGATAAATAAGAATTAAGGTGTATGTGATTAGGGCTGGCCAAATAGCTCAGCGGATTAAAGCACCTGCAAGCAGGCATAGAGGCTGGGGGTTTAATCCCCAGGCCTGCCATGCTAGCCCCACCCCCAGGGCATGCTGAGATGGCAATTGAGATTGGGCATGGTGGCGCATGTGCCTATAATCCCAGCTCTTGGGAGGCTGTAAACAGGCAGATCACTATAAGTCCCATCTAGTAGTGAGACCCTGAACATCCTGTAGACCCTTCCCTAAAATACAAAGAAAAAAAAAGGTATATGTGATTGATCAATTCATATAGTCCAGCATGTTAATAGTTTTAGAAGAGTAAATCAAGAAAATGTAAAACATGAATTTATAAAAAAAATACAGGAATATCTCAGACCTGACGCATCAGCAGTCTCCAAAGCCATCAGAATGGCAGACATTCATTTTCAGACATAGAGGTGATTTCTAGAAAAATAAATGAAAGTGCTTTAAGGTGCATCTTCCTAATTGGATCAGAACTGATAACATAAGCTGGAGACTGCTGATGCTCCTATTTAATATAAGCTTCTGAGCATTATTGTGTTAGACTTTAAATTTTTTTTGCATGTTTATATGCAAAATTTCAAGTCCTACAATCCAAGTGGTCCATCGAACTCCAAATCCTTTTCTTCGTCGGAGTTTATTTTTGTATGCTATATTTATGCTTAGTATGACCTATGTTTTAGTGTGGACCAGAGTCATTCCATTACCGTCTCATCAGTAAGATACGGGAATGAGCCTAGCGATTCACACACCTAGTATAGGAAAGCCGTTTAGAAATGCAAATCATCTCAATTGAGATCAACATTACCTGTTGGAATGCACAAATCGGAACTGTGGTTGAGTGTCAGAAGGATTTCTGGATGAATGCATGGAAGAGCTTTCTGCTGCCACAGGGGAACTCTCCTGCCACGCTACCTGAGGCAGGTAAGCGTCTTCCCTCTTCCTGGGGCCGTCATTATGAAGCACCAGGGCTGGACGGCATGGACAGCAGACGTGAGTTTGCTCACGGCTCTCGTTGCTGGAAGCCCACAACCAAGAGTCAGCAGAGTTTCTCTCCGGAAGCCCCTCTCTCGGTTTGCAGGCAGCCACGCTCCTCAGAGCCTTCACAGGTCCAGGCTGCCCATGGTGTCCCGGCCCCAACGCACTCTTCCCGCAAAGGCAATGCGGGACTAGAACCCACACAGACAAACTCATTGTAATTAGTTCCCATTTCAAGCCCTCTGTTTCCAGACACAGTCATGTTCTCAGCACTGCGACACAAGAACCGTGCGGGGGACACAGTCGGTTTGCTGCCCCGCCCTCCTTCCATTCAAGCCCTTCTCTTGTGACAGGTGTATTTGCTCCTTTCCAGCAGCCTAACCGCAGTGGACACGCCCAGTGCCAGTACTGAATCTCAGCTCCCATCTGAGTGCTTCATCAGGCGTCAACACACTGGCTGCAGACTTGGGCAGTCAGGGGATGTGTGCTTCCAAAATGAGCCTGTGTGGCATAGATAAGGACAGTGAAGTAAGCGTCCTGTACTGGGGAAGGGACTGGCTCTTGCCTTTGCTTGGAAAGCACCCGTGTGTGCAGCCAAGCGGCTCTGCGGCTCAGGCTGTAGTGCCCAAGGGTCAGACGCTGTCACCCATCCCGTCTCTGCCACCTTTGATCCACACTGGCGTTCTCGCTGGTGCAGGCCCGTCTGTACTCCTGCTCCTGCCAGTATGGCGGACAGGGGCGCCAAATCGCATGCCTGTAATCCTGTACTAAATGCAGGCCTGAAACACCCTTCGGCTTCTCTCCAGAGTATGCTTTTTCATCTTTCACAATATGGAAAGACTGGAAATTCTTCAAATCTCCAAGTTCTGCTTCATTTTTATCAATTGTTTAAATTTATCACGTTCTCCTCATATTTTACTATGAGTGGCAAGTAGAACCCAGGCTGTGCCTTACACACGCGGCTTGTAAACCTGTGTGGCTTGGTAGCTTCACCTGAAGCTCCAGTTTTCACAAAACTCTAGGATGCAATTTATCAGTCTTCAGCCCCTGGCTAGCAAGGGCTGTGTTTCTTCCAGAGTTCAGTGAGGTGTTCCTTGCTTCCAGCCGAGACCTCACCACGCGCACCTCTCAGCATCTGCACTTCCGCGTCTGTGAGGCAACCTGAGACTTAGAAGGGGATCCGTCATGCAGGGCAGCAGAGCCCAGTCGTGCCGGCATCACATTCTGGTCACCTCCTCAGGGCCTCTCTCCAAATAAAATCTTATTCTGAAGAACAGGCTTGAGGACTCAACACATATATCTTAAGGAGAAAGCAGTTTTGCCCAGTGCAAGCCAAGGACTGCCTGAACACTCTGTGTCTAATCTCGATGTATCTTTTTTTTTTTTTTGTGGTACCAGGGATCAAACTCAGGACCTTGCCAGTCAGGTGCTTATGCCGCTGAGCTAGCTCACTGCCCCTCTACTCTCTATATTAATCCTAAACTATTGAAGCTCCTTGTCATCTGTCAAATTCATCACACAATTTGTTGATTGGATGCCTACTTTTGTTATTTTCTAATACTTCCAAGCACTGTCTTTCAGTGGCACTGTAATGGTCCTATCAGGGCACTGAAATTGAGCAATGTCTGATTAAGACATTTTGGTAGAATATTACTCATTTCACTTCTCTAGTAGAGGATCAGACTACCTTCGATAACATATTTTCATTATTTATACTTGCATTATATTCATTCCATAAAATTAACTAATCTTAGTAATGCTATAGGCTCTTGGCATAAAAGAATCAACAAAATAAAATCTGTAACTTTGTAAACCTTAAGATTTTATTGGGGCTGGGGAGATGGCTCAGTAGAATAAGTGCTTGCCTGGCAAATGCAAGAGCCTGAGTTCAATCCCTGCTTCTGAAAAAAAAAAAACACACACACACACAAAAAACCAGATTTTCTTTATCTAGACATATAGTAATCAAGTAAACATGAAAATAATTATACCTAGTATTAAACGAAGAAATATATAAACAAAGATACGCACATACTTACACAAGCTGACCAAAATAAAGGCTGGTAAATGTTTAATAAAATAAGTATCTAAATAAATACTTAAGGTCAGAATTAGCCCTGATATAACTTGCTATGACATGATGTGTTTTTCTTCTTGTTCCACTTACTCTTCTCTCGTTGCTGGGACAAACAACCGACACTCAAAATGAAGGAAGGAAAGGTTTATTAGCTCACAGTGACTGGAGGGTTCAGTCCATATTCCGCTGGCTCCAAGGCAGAGCGGCGCACGGCAGAGGACAGCCACTCATGGTGGCGGCTAAGAGCGGAGAGCAAAGGCAGGGGCAGCAGCACAGCCACAGAGAGCAAGTCTGCTCCCTTGTCACATTCAGGCGTCTGCCCCAGGCTGGGGGCAGCACGCACACCCAGAATCCAGCAGCGCTAAGACCCATAATCCCAGTGGATCATGAGTTAATCTCAAACTCTAGAAGTCCCGGCCCCACGACTGCATGAGGCTTTGGAGGGCCAACTAGACACAAGCCATAACACATCTTTATGATTTTAATGGCAAAAGAAAGGATTATTTTCCTGTAAGCAAAAAGGTGAACATTACTTCCTTTTCCCCAACTATTTTCTACTACTCTGTTCTCAAGACATTATTTCATTCTTTAAAGGGCCATACTCATTTATATGCAACGGTTTCTTTTTAATAAATTTGGTTTTCTCTCTTAGACACTTGGTACCAGGAGCAAATCATCCAAAATTTTATATTTATTTTTGTATTTTTCAAGAGTAAGGTGAGTTAAAACCTTTCATAATTTTGCAGTTCCAAGTCCCTCTGGTGATGTGGACAAGCTGCAGCCTTAGCCTCAGCCCTACTCCTGGTGGCCACTGCAGCCTCTGGCTACCCAGCACAAAGGCGCTCGAGGGCAACCTCATTTGCCTCAGTCTCAGCCCTATTCCTGCTGGCACTGCAGGATTATTCTATACTCTTCAGTTTTATGAAAATTTATGAAATACATTGTTCGCAGAAGGCATCAAGAATAGGGGCTACTCCATGAGCTGAATGGTTGGGTGGCCTCAGAGGAGACCAAGGGCATTCGGGGCTCTGAGTATTAGATATAAATGTAAAGTGTCCTGAAGCCATTAAAAATAATAAAGAAGATCACAAGACCTCACCATTTTGTCTTGTAAAATTCAAGGAATAATAAAATCAATAACAAAAACGTGGCTAAATCTTAAACCTCAGTGTGTAAATATTTCAGCATCCTACTTTAAAAAGAATCTCAAATGATTATGCAAAGGTTCTGCTACCCTTTTCAGTTTATTTCAGTTTTGACAGATTATTCAGCTGAAGGGCTTTTAATCTTAGTTCATACTTAAAATGGGGCAATTAAGAAGCTTTTGCTGCAGTAAGACATTTCAAATCACAAGTCATGGAAGAAAATGAAAATACAGGGCCCGGGTGATAGCTCGGCAGTCTAAGTGCCTGCCCGGCAAGCCAAGGACCCGAGTTTGACTTCCCAGTACTGTGTGCCGTGCTGGCTCCGTGTGCAGCCGGCCACCAAAACTGGGCGTGGTGGCACATGCCTGTAATCCCAGCACTAGGGAAGCTGAGACAGGAGGGTCCCTACAAGTCTGAGCTGTGTAGCAAGACCCTGTACCAAATAAACAAATAAATAAATGTTTAAAAATTGAAAAAGAAGAACATGAAAATATAAAAATGAAATTTCTCACATTGCAAAAAATGAAGTCAAGCAGAGTGTGGAGCTCTTGCCCACGGCAGGCTCCTGGGGAAGGTGGACATGCCATATGAACACCCTGGTCACACAGGATGGCGTTCCGTGGAGTAATCAATTAAATGAGACATCACAGTGCTCGCTCCAGCTTTCTTACTACGTACAAGTTTTCTTGCATTGCGCACTGGTCCACGTGGGCAGCCTGTGGATCAGCTGGGCGAGAGCGCATCGTGCAGTGCCAGTGAGCTCTGAAGGCCCAAGCAACGAGTGCTGGGCTGGAGCGGGAGTGTGGCCCGGGGGGACAGAGGCCTCTGTGGGCCTGCTGCATGCCTCCATTTTCTTTCTTGTACCCGCTTTTCCTCCCTTGCCCGAAGCTTTTGAAAGGAGTGTTATCAGCTGTCACTGAACCAGCCCCGTTTCCTTGGCAACCCTTATCCTGTGCCAGGCTGGGGCTGCTAGCTGTAGCTGCAACTCTGCCATGGAGAAGGGGCATCCGCCTGGGCCCACCTGGTGCATGGGACTCACACGGCGTCAGAAGAGCTGTCTCCGGCGGCCTCCAGTCTTGCGAGGTAAGATGCACTGTGGTGTCTACAGCTGTACAGCCATGGGGAGTAGAAAGGTTCGCAGCCGAAGGAAAAAGCCTTGACTTCCTTTTCAGACTGACGAATGAGTTGCCTGGAACGTCTGCCTCTTACTCCAAGCAGCAACGCAGTGTGAAGTTCTCGGGGCCTTCTCCTCTCCAAGCCTAGGTCTGTGCATGTCCCTCCTCCCCTTGGCCGGCGGCTCCTTTATTCGCGCCCGTGCGGTCCAGTGACTCCATTCTCTTGCCAGTGACTGACTTAGGAAGTGATTCTGTGACCCAGTGCTGGTTCACGAAAGGAGAAGCCAACACATGACTTTAGAAGGGTGTTTTGATCAAAGACGCATGAAGAACCCGGCATGTCTGTGACAGTGGCTCGGTACTATGGGTACCTGTGGTTTGTCTGTGTCTCCCAAAGATGTGTATGGGGAAGCTTGCGCTCCAGGGCAGCAGAGCTGAGGGTCAGGTCTCTGAGGGTGGGGTTCAAGTGAGAGCTGACAGGGGCTTCAAGGAGGATCATTGGCTTTCTCCTGGCTCATGCAGGAGCACCTGAGAGAGTAGATGGCTGTGGGCAGTGCTGTCACCGTCTCTGGATGCCTTTGCTTTTCCTCTTTCTCCACGTGTCCCCGTCTCCCCCTCTGCAGGCTGCTGCCTTCTACCTCTTGTCTGCCATGTCGGGATGCAGCCAGACAGTGGCACCATCCTGGTTGGCCTTCGCAGCCTCCAGAAGCACAAGCCCGTCTTCTTTGGACACTACTGAGCGTCACACGGAACAGATGAATCTGTGGGGTGACTCTCCTGGTCATGAAGGATGCTGCTCTGGGTTTGCCAAAGACAAGAGATGCCACGAATCTGTTCCTTGGTGACATCAGGGAGCTATTTTTCAGCTCCTGGGCTCCTCTGCCTACATTCTCTCTCCCACCTGTCCTGCTTATTTCTCTTCCCCAGCTCCGAAATGTGTGCTTCCTCATTTTCTACCACTATCTTTTATTTTATTCTTTATTTACATTTGGCATTCTCATCTAAGGCAAATCATGCACTCTTGAACTTCTTGTCTGACTCATTGCACTTACCACCACAGTCTCAGGAGCTCTCCTTTTTTCTAGAAATGGTGTAATTGCATTCGTGTTGTGGCTCCGTATTCCACTGTGTGTTTCTTCTACGTTGTTTTTGCAGATGTGTCTCATTAAAATGTTCAGTCAACTAGATCTGAAGTAGTCTGGCTTCAAAAATTCTTTTAAGTTAAAAATTAAAAATTCTTTTCCTCAGTTTGTGTATTTGCTTTACTTTCAGTGTCCTCAACAGCAACTGAATTTTTTTACCCCTCTCGTTTTCAGCCCAAGTTTCTCTTCTTCAGTAGACCTGGCTCAGACTGTAGAATCATTGAGTCAGTCCTACTCAGTCCGCTACACCTTTCAGGGAGCTTCAGGTCAACCTGGTCTTTAAAAGTCTCTTAATATTGAAGGTTTTTTTTTTTTTTTTTTCCCTCCAGGAAAGCTAACTCAAAAACATCTCCTGGGATAAAGCCCTTTGTTATATTGGTAAATTCACGTATGAGATGCTTCCGCCTACAGGCTCCGTACACA
>NW_004524630.1:1186842-1195962 GCF_000260255.1 Octodon degus
GGATTGAGATTTAATTAGACTATCAGGACCAGTTTACGAGGCTTTTGTTTTTCAAGAAAAACGAGAATGGACTAGAACAATGCTTAGTTTGAGAGAACATTCAATGATTAAAATAAAATTGCAAAAATAAAAATTAAAAGAGAAGTTTTCTTTAAAAAATAGGGCAACATTTTCCAGAAGATAAAGCAAAAACATATAAAAGGACGAAGATAGAAAGTGAAAAGAGATCTGTAAAATCGAACCAGGAAGCACATGGTCCGGCGCGGCAGGCCCACGTGAAGAAAGAGGGAAGGAGATTGTCCAGAAAATCATAGGGGCGATTTCTTAGAACTTAAAAGGGCGGTGATTTTCAGAACCAGAAATTTTAAGCCTCATACTTGGAAAACAGCTGGTAGACTTTGGATGTGAAAGATTAAGATTCTGCATGAAGGACATTCAATGACAAACTTAGATTAATTGGCACGTGGGCAGCCCTGAGTATCTGATAGAGATGGTTTTCTTTTGTCAAGGAGGGAGATAGTTTATTTAGAAGGTAAAAGTACCAAAATCTCGGAGCAAGGGCTGGGGAGATGGCTCAGTAGAATAAGCGCCTGCCTGGCAAGCACAGGGTCCTTAGCTCAATCCCCAGTTCTGAAAACAAAACAAAACAAAACAAACAAACAAAAAAAAAACCCCTCAGATCAAGAATGAAACTCGGATGCAATCTAAGAACCTTCCATAAGAAAAGTAAATGAGAGCCTGGCCTGTGGGCCTACACAGAGAGGACCAGTGCCGCAGCTGGGGAGTGACAGCACCGCTGCTGGTCACACTTAGACAAGCAGTGAGCAGGATAACTCAGCAAGAATTTGTGAAAAGCATGAAGCAGCACAAATGCTTGTCTTTCATTATGGGAAGTTAAAAGATGTTACTGATAGCTGGCGCATCAAACTGCAGCAGACTTGCTGTTAAACATGGTACACTCACTGCATGCAATTGTCTTCTTTCTCCAGAGATTCCATTAAAATTAAAACAAAATAAGGAGAATAATCATCTTATATGATAGAGAATGTTGGGATGCAGGCATCCGTGGGCTACATCAAGAGCCGATTTCTCCCGACAGCAAGTGGGTGGGTACAGTTCTCCCCACTAACGCCTCAAGAGAGTGCAGAGGAGCCCTCTGGACAACTCCAGGTGCACAGGAGCGACGCTCGCTGTTCTGGCATGTCTGGGTCACCCCGCGCGTGGCCTGGGTGACTCCCAGGGCCGGGTGCCAATTCCTGACAGACTGCTTGACCAGCATATAGCGACCAATTCTTTCTTACATTTCAACGTCTTTCTTCCATAATATTTGACACACAAATGAGTCCTTGGTATGTACTTGTTATATCCACAGAGATAGCTAAGCCATGACGCATAAGAGAAACACACTGGTGGAATGACGAGCCCCTGCAAGAGCTACAGGGAGAGCTACCAATGCGATACACGGACCGTAGAAGTCTCTCTCCTACATCTTACCTCATATCGGTCTCTTGTTGCTCACACCACTGTGACAGTGCATATACCCCAAGGCATTTGCTTGTGCCTGGAGGTCCCCCAAAGCCTAGTGCAGTCATGAGGCGCCTTCTGGACTTTGTGATTGATTCATGGCCCAGTGCTGGGATTACGGGGTGAGCACTACACCCACCCTGGGGCAGGCAGCCTGCATAGACATAAGGAAAGAGAGAGGCCGCCTCCCATTTGCTCGTGCTGTTTTGCTGCCCTTCCCACCGTGAACAGCTGCCCTCTGCCATGCGCCGCTCTGCCTTGGAGCCAGCCAAGTATGGACTGAAACCTCCACTGTGAGCTAGATAAACGTTTCCTTCCTTAACTTGGGATGTGGGTATTTTGTCCCAGCAATGAGAGAAAAGTAACCAAGAGGCATGCTACCGCTGAACCACTGCTGCAGCCCCAGTACGGTCATTTTAAAATGTTCCTTTGCCGTATGTACTGCATTTTATAAGAATATCATTCTCTCTGTATATTTTTCTAATTTCTATTTTTAATCACTCAGCTTCATAACTGTAAGATTTTTCTTGAAGCATTCAGATATTTTAGAGTTTGTGAGCCATATGGTGAGAGTGCAAAGAAGCCTTGTGCTGGCTTAGTAGAAGGGTAGCGCAGGATGGTGGACACACGTGGGCGTGGTATCTGTCCACAGAAGCACGAGCTCAAGGGTCTGTCTGTGTGCTTTAGCCTCACTGGGGTGTAAGGCACACACAGGCAGAGCACTCGCCTTGCTGAACAGAGAGGTTCCAGTCCACGCTCCTGTGTAAGTGGACGCACAGAGGCATACACTGGAGTACTGCGTGCTTCTCTGAATGTTTCTTTGAAATAAATTACTAATAGGACTGTTGGAACAAATGATCATAGTGGTGAAGTACATTTTCAAGGTTTTATTTTCCTATTAAAGGTGTAAGAAGCCGTCAACAGGAGAACCCATTTTCTCACACTAGCATAACAGTCAGTCACGGTCAAGTCCTGCAGCCTTCGCCTCCCCAGTGCTTCGGCGGGTCGCCCTGAGGCCTGACCCTGGCTTCAGGCAGGCTCGGCAAATGCTCTGCGCCCGTCCCAAGGGGAGCGAGAGCTTGTCAAGCGCGTCGCCCACCATGCACGGGTGGGACAGACCATGACGAGTTCCTTCTGGCTACTGGCCTTTATGGCTAGAGAAAAATCAGGGGTTTTATTTTTCTTCTGTTTCTCTAATTAGGAGGGCTTACAGTTTTATGTAGACAAGTTCATCACTGACTTTTTATTTGTTGATTTTGCTCTCAGGTTGCTCATGAGCGCCCCCCATCCCCTGAGTGTTGAAAACCAACCTTTGCTCTAGAGCATTTATAGTGTCTTCAAATTTAGAACATTAAGCCACTTTAATAAATCATGAACCACCTGAAATTAAATTTTAGTACAAGTGTTTGGTTTATTGCTCTGGAATGAATTTTAATTTACTAACTCCCATTTATAATTTCTCCATCTATTTGGAAGACATAATTATTAGATTACAAGGTAGACGGCGTGCGTGTGGGACAGGTGTGCATGCACCACTCTGTAGGATTTTAGCGTCATACCCAGGAGCCAATGACTTTGGTTATTCAGATCGAGTGTGCTTAATTGAGAATCCAAAATAAGAAATGCTCCAGAATTTGAAGGTCTGGAGCCCTGTTCCGATGTCAGAAGGGCAAAATTCCACTTCGTTTCATGCTTAAATCACGACAACATTGCATAGGTTCCTGACGGGTTTTGCATAGTGATGTGTAGGAAACATGAATGAATTTGTTTTTCCTTGCCTCTCATACCTAAAATATATGTAAATGGGCACACAAAGATTTCATCACTAAAAATCACAAAATCCTAGACGTTTCTATCTCAAGCATACTGGATAGGAGATGTGCAGCCTGTCGTTGCTTCACAGATTTGTGTATGATGGAGGAGCAGCTCCATTCCAGTGTGCAAGAATTACTAACCTACTGCATGCACGACAGGAGGGGCAGCTCCATTCCCGTGTGCAAGATGTACTGACCTACTATCGAACAGTTATTTCTCTATATAAAATCTTAAGTTCTTTGACTTCTTCCCTTTCTCCAAGGTACAAATTACCTGTACTTTGATTGTAAATGCATTAATTTCTGAGGAAGAGGTACTGTTATATATGCTGTATTATCCCCCAGAATGGAAAAAGTTTAATGAAACTTCTAAATTTTATCTTTTTCTAGCCAAGTTTAAGTTCTGAAAGCTCTAAGCCCTAGTTTCTCAGGTGAATACACACAAAGTTGTTACATTTTAGGTATTTCTAAAAAATTGCAAGTTTATTAAAGTCTGTCTATGAGCTATTAAAGACTGCCTTCCATGTTTAAGAACAGTGTTCTAAGACTTTTCCTTTTCCCTGCTCGATCTGCGTGATGCGCACCGACCTTTCCTGTGGGCCGAGCACTTGTGCAGTGGCTACCGTTATCGGCACGCCTGGCGCTGGCATCCAGGGCAGGTGCGCGGCCTCTAGAGGCTGTCTCCTGCGCTCCGCTCCTGACTCATTCACTTGCTGGTAGCCAAAAAGTCACTTAATTTCATGTTGCAACTGCCAGTTGAAATGGATCTTCGGGAGTTTTGAAGGTCGGCTATTTCTCCGGCTTCCTCAGGTTGGCTCACGATGCGCGCTCCGCGCTCCAGTTGTGAGGAGCTCCGGGAGCAGATTCCAGCATTCCTCTGGGCCTGCTGGTAGCACAAGCCGGCTGGAGCTGCCTGCACGCAGGGCCTCCCGGCTCTCATTCTACCAGCCTATAAAGCAGAGTTTCTGTAATTTGAAGGGGTCTGAATTAGCCGCCCTCCCAATGGGCTGAGCTGTCACGAAACGCCAAATCATTTTGCCGTGTGTGTGTGTGTGTGTGTGTGTGTGTGTGTGTGTGTGTGTCTTGACCTCAGGTCGGCTAATGAATTCAGGGTGCTCGGGGGCATTTCAAGCCGCTGCTGGCGCCTTAGTAAAATTGCGCCTCTGTGTCTCATCTTTCCCAACCTAATGCCAAAGGAGATAGACATTACTACCTGTCTTAAATCTTTATATGATGAAGTTAATTATCATTAAAATAAAATTTTTCCAAAGTGTATCTCGTCACCTGCCTAAGTCACTTAATGTGAGCAGTTATCTAATTTAATCTGTTGAGAGCTTTCTAAGAGCTACAGACAATAAGCGTGGCCTTTGGGTCATTGTTTGTGCTCTTTATTTATTCTTAGTGTGTTGCATTGTGAAATTTTGCAGAAGCAAACCAAAAATAGTGAGTGTCTTGTCCTTGTGAGTGGGGCTGTAGCATTGTCTTATTAGATGTGTTTATAGCTGATTTTTGTCATAATAAAGGAATAGCCTGACATTTCTAGGAATATTAAAAGATATAGTTAGCAATAGATGAAAGGCAATTATGACTTCTGTCACTTTTTGAAGAATCCTTATGTTATTCCCCATGCAATTCTAATGTGAAAAATTGTATTGACTGATTTATAAATGCTGGTCCTAGAATAGAAGTTAGGCTAGTCTGCCTATTGTAGCTTAATAATAGGCAGGTCTATGTGTATTGATAACGCTGTACGTATAATCCCATCCTCAGACTCTGATGCCGTTTCCTTTGTTTGCTATAGATCGGTATTAATTCTGTCCCTGATCCCTATCCTGCCGGGCATGTAACCACACGGAGGGCTCGAGGCATCTCTGCCAGCCCCGGCCCTCGGAGCCCACACAGCTTGCAGCTGCTCCGTCCTCCACTCATGATTCCTTCTGGTCCAGAGTCTCCACTGCCATCAGGCCCTTCTTTGGACTTCCAAATGTTTGTAGAGTGAGAACCCCAGTCTCTGCTTTTGTCTCTGCTGCTATATCCTGAATACATTGCTTTCTGGAGCATTCCAGGTGGCAGGAATTTATAATCCATTGACCCCACTGGCTAAGTGTTAAGCAACCTAAAGGTGATTTCCCATTTTGGTGAAAGCAGTGGGAGCTTTGCTTCAGCTCCTTCCAGTTGGTGCTGAAGGGTCCGTAACTTACAACTGTAGGACAACAAGGGTTAGTAAAGTGAACAAGTATGCTTCATCTTTAATCACTGTAAACGTTGATGTCTAAATCCACCAATAATTTACTTACCACTTCGCAATCCATATTTATGGGTGAAAGTGATCCATACATTTTCTTGGTCTTGTCAGACTGCAATTTTGAGATTTCAAATAAATGTGGGAACTCTGTATCATTTTTCTGTATTCCGAAACACATGAATGCATGTCAGGATTATATGTTCCTAGAAGTTTTATGGCATTGACCCTCTGACCATGGGTAATATGTTTATTTTAGTATAAATCTTGGATTAGTCTTAATTTCTTTTATGATTATTAGTCTCCAGGTTTCAGTTTTGTTAATCTTCCTTCTCATTCTATATTTTAGTAAAGTGTCTAACTCTACCAGTATGTGGAAACTGGTGGTCACTTGTGGCCTGGTTTTCCTGCCAGTTTGTTACGGTTTCTCTAACAAGTTAGTTCTTCTTATTCTCTGATCCACTGGTTTACTTTTACCATGTATAGCTAATTAAATTGCTTTATGATTCTTGCATATTCAGCTGAACTTGCCTTATTATTTCCTTTAATTATTTCCACCATCTCTTCAAACACAGTTTGCTGAATATTTATTGTTAGAAGAAAAAGCAGTCAGGCATAGTTTAGAGCCGAAGACTGTTCATAGCTCACCTCAGAAAGCTGGCATCGGCAGCCCTACAACAATTTACTCTAAAACAATGCTGTAACTAAGTGAAAGGGGTGCCATTATTCAGCTGCAGAGTGCTGCTAGATTTTTAAATAATAAAACAGAACAATGAAAAACTTTGAAGCAGGGCCCAGAACTCAGGAGAGCTAATTCCATTGCTTGCGGAATGAGCTCCCCCAGCCGATACTGGGGCCGAGTTCTGCGTTCACCTGCTGAACAATCCGCGCAGCCTCTGTGTTGTCTGTCTTCATCGCGTGCCAAATTTTACTTTACTTAGAGATAGATCTAAGGCAGTGCTCAGATTCCTGGAGTAAAATGCAATCACACTTCCTTGTGGGAAAGTAATAACTTCAGTCCAAATAGATTATCTGTAATGCTACTTTGATGTGATGGTCGCATACATTTAGTATGTATTGTTAAACTCAACTCTTAATGTGCTACTCGGAGAATTTGATTTTTTTCCGATTTCTCTTCTTATAACAAAATCAATGTTGGCAAAGACAAATATGATTAAGAAAAAAGAGTTCTCCAAAAGTTGTGTCCCTGTGTCATCTAACCATGTGGGGCCATGTTGTCAGTAATAATATACATTTCCCAACGGCTAGCATTTCACACCACTGCAGAAAGCGTTAAGCTGGAATGAAATAATTATCACCCACAATTCTGTGTTTTCAGCTAATATATTGGAGCATTCTCATTCTCTCACCTTGGAAAGAAATCTCTAAGGAGATATTTCATCTGCGAATGGAGGTTATGTCCACATAAACACTGGAGAATGCTACTTTTATTAGAGAATTTTCCCTGTTGCTATTCCAAAAATAGAACTAATTCTCTGTGCATAAATTTTTGTAAATATTTTAAAAATAGCAAAAATTAAAACTAAAACCCAATGAACCTGACCAGGTTCCTATCCATCAGTAGAACACTAGGAAGCAAACCAAGCAGACTCGGACTGTGTCATCCAACCGAGGAAGTCCTTCTTCGGCGTTGGCTTTCTGTGACGTGCCCTCCCAGCAGCAGATACTTGGAGCCCCGAGAGTTGAGCCGCTCAGGGGGCGACTCATTCTTCAGCCTGGTTAGTGAGGTCGCTCTTCTGTGATTGTCACTTTCATGAATAGCAGTAAACATTTTTTTGTGTGTACCGGGAATAAAGCCCAGGCAGGCCCTTACGCTGGTGAGGTAGGCACTGTGCTGCTGAGCTGGGGCCCCAGCCCCCGGAGTAAACATATTTTATATGAATTTTTTATCATTATATCGATATTTTTCTTTAAATAAAATATTTGAAGCTAGAATTATTGAACTGAATCATGCAAACTGATTTTATAGTTTTCTGTTAATAGGTTTTAAAATCATCTGCATTTTTATCTATTTTTTGAACATTTTGTTATTCATTTCTAAGATGAGGATGTTAAAACCTACCACTGTTAGTGGCTTTATCCAGTTATCCTAGTATTTCGAGATGTTTTTGCATGTATGTTCTTAATATTATATTTGATGCATAAAGATTTATATGTTTAATTCTCTGGTGATTTAAATACTGAGGTTAAGCTCAACTGTCTATATTATAGAGTAATAATATCATTAAGCTTCTCTTCTGGAGGGTTAATAACTTAAGTTTACAGACCAAAAATTAGAGAAAAAGAAGGGCTGCACTACAGCCAACATTTTGGCCCTAGCCTTTCAAGGTCAGTGAGGACTCAGGACACAGGAGAACCTGTACTGTAGCATCCTGTAATTCTGTTGTGTCCCAAATTTTCTGATCAAGGAGATGATGGGGCCACAGAAGAAAGTGATCAGTGATGTAGAGTGTGCCTAAGGAGAGTTACATGGAGGGAAAACATTCTCTCAGGTTTTCACAGAGAACAAACTGGTCAAGTAATGGCACTGACTCATCCACGTGACTGACACTGACAAAGGATCTACAAACTGTGGTACAGGGTTTGAGAGTAAGTCCTGAGGGGATTTGACTGACCTTGTCAGATACGAAAGTTACATTTCTTGTTATATAGGTCTTGCTTTATCTTGGTCTTAACCATCCAGCAGAAAAGTAAAAAAATCAGGTATAAACAGTAAAGCCATATTAATATGCTGAGCTGTAAAAGGCTTAAGTCAACAACTTCTGACATTGCCAGTCCTACCGATCACCCACTACTATTATGGACTACTGGAGTATGTTGGATTATTTTGCTGAATTCATGCACCTACAATATTTAAATGGCAATGGAATACCCATCTCTGACAAAACTAAAGAAAAAAAGGGATACAAATGAAGGACCATTTTGTATCTGTATATACCAAATAGGATAGAGATACAGCTACTTTCTCTTAATTCAGTGAGAAGAAAGATTTGTGCTAATAGTGTTTGGACAGGATATCATGCCTGCATCTTGTACTATGAATAACCATTAAGGACAACAATATGCAATGTATTAATTATTGAAACTGTCCTATTCATCGGTTTTGAAGTTGTCCCATTGCTATTTGTTTCTCAATAAAATTAATAAAAAATAAATATTTTCTTGCTAAAATTATCCCACTTTGCTTTAATAATATTTATATTCCAGGGTTTTTGGTGTATGCCATCATCGATTGTATATTTGTTCTTGTATTTCCTTTGCAGTGTGTTTGTTATAAATAGCAAATTAATAAGATTTTGTTTTCTCCCAGCTCAGAGTATAAGAGCCACCGTCCCCATCAGAAGAGCCCTGAAGGCTGCTGATTTCTTCTGGATGTGGCTTCCAGCAGACTTGCAAGGGCTAAGGCTTGGACTGAGAGCTGACCACTCTCTGAGCTCAGGGCGACAGTGCTAAAAGAGTGTTACTCTTGTGATTTCTATGTGATCTGAGTAAAAGATCTTAGCAGTCTAGCTGGCAAGG
>NW_004524630.1:1196242-1198381 GCF_000260255.1 Octodon degus
GCAAAACCACTGTTCCTGACTTATGCCATACTGAATAAAGTCTTGGTCAAAACCAGTCCAGGATGAGAAACTCCTAAAGTAACTCTGTTTTACAAAACTCTATCTATCTATCTATCTATCTATCTATCTATCTATCTATCTATCTGTCATCACCATCTTCATGTATCTATGGACTATTTACCAGCAGCATCTTGTCCCCTATAGCCCTGCCCCTAATAAAGATCATGAATCTGAACAAATAGGGCAAATATCAGCCTTCTCCACTATCAGTCTCAATAAACCACATGTAGAATTTATAAGTCTTAGCACCACAGTTTTAGGGGTTTTTGGGTCAGAAGCCTCAGGTTCCACGGGAGTAGAGTAAAAGACAAAAGCATGTGGAGAGACAGAGGAAACTCTGGCGGGCACTATGGCGGCCTCGTAGCCCACTAGCCAGAGGACTCCCTGGCATGGAGAGACAGTCGTGATGACTGTGAGGGGCTAGCGATGCTGCGTCAGGTAAGAGTGCATGGAGGCATCTGTCCAGGACAAGGAGCTCCAATGGGATCACACAGCAGGGCTGCCAAGCCCAGTGACAAGAGTCAGCAGGCAACTGCAGCGAATGTTCAAAGCAACCAAGGGCTCTTGGACCCTTGGAGAGGGAAGTGGAGGTCTTCTCCTTGGGAAAGACCCTTGGCATGGCAAAGAGTTGGCTAAGGGTGGATAGGAGGAGGGAGAAGACAAAGTCCAACTTGGTCCTTGGTTTTAAGTGCACAGAGGGGACGTTTCTTGTCCTGAGAGTACATGAGGGAACATGCCGCTTATTGCCCTGAGGACTCAGGAACAGAGTCTGTGAGGGAGTGCATGCTGCATGGTCCCCGTGTGTGAGGGCTCGCACGTGAATGCTTTCTGAGGACCCTGTGATTGCCCAGGTCTTCCTGGTTTTAGCTGCAGCTGTGGCAAGCGTCTGTGTGCGCGCTGCCTGCATTCCGCCTCAATCACCCTCTGTCTATCTCTCTGCTATTTGCCTAGGGTTTGTGTGTGCATGTGTGTTTGGAAGAAAACAGAAGCCCTTTCAGTCCACGTACAGCCACAGCTGAAATCCGCAGAGGAGAGCTGCCCAGCCACGACGAGCCGGCAGCAGGGGACGGCAGCTGCTGGGGTCTCCCTCCGGCTGCATGCTTCATCGTGGACGCTCGTGCTTGTCCTACTTCTCTCTCTTGCTCCCTCCTTCCTCCTCCTTTAATTCACAAATAGGAGCTACGTGCGTTCTAGGTGCGCAGTGTGATGGGTGGACACGCCTGTGCTGGGCGGAGCGAGCTCCACAGTCAAAGCGGTGGGTGCGCGGTCGCTTCACATTTTATTCGTCTATTTATCTGTAAACAGACAGGTTGTTTTTTGTCTTTTTTTAAAATTAACTAGCTACAGTCAAGTTCTTTTTCTATTTTGGGGAAGCCCTGATGAGGAGATTGATATTAATTTTTTATCCACTAAATTACCAATCATTATTTATGATCCAATCGCATACCTTTGACTGTTTCTCATAGAAAGCATGAAAATATCAAAGTGGGCCTGTCAGTAAATAAATGGAATATGAGTGCTCAGTGAGACACTATATTTTTGTTTTGATGACTCAGACAGCGAAGGGACTTTGTAGGATGAAAACTTCAAGGCCTATTAATGGCAGAACAGCACAACATCACGACCTGGAAGACGGACAGTGCACCCAGGAACCGCGCGTGGCTCCTGGCATAAAGCCAGCGTGATGTCGGCACCAGTGTGGCTGGCCTCTCTAAGGTGCTGAGCTTTCTTTAAATGTCCCAGCTCCAGGTAGTTTACTTGCCTCTGTATCTTCCCCTATATAAACTCTGTTTACTTGCATACTTTTCATTTTTTTCTCTTCTCTATTCACCTTTTCTTTTTTGTATGATAAGGCATTTATTGATATTATGTAGCTATCATGTTACGACTCATTCAGCATATAAATAATTGCATCATTTGAAATGCTTATATTTTTCCGGTAACTCAGATTCTCTTTCTTCAATTGTTTCTTAAAAATATTGATGCTGGCTTGAGCTTGGCAGCATGGAGGAGCAGAGGTTTGCGGCCAAGCCGGGCAGGCTGAGTTTAGAGGTATGGACCCAGGAGGAAGGGCTGGGG
>NW_004524630.1:1200160-1201895 GCF_000260255.1 Octodon degus
CTCTGAAAAAATTGCAACTGAAATAAACAAATAACTATCGAAGGGTATAGAGGAAATCAAATTAGAAATAATCTCAGAGTTAAAAATATAAATAACTGTAATTAAAAAATTACTAAGCATTTCTAAAGAAGACATTGATTAAAAACTAGAGGAGAATAGAAAAAATGATGGAAACCTTGAATGAGCAATATAGGAAAGAAATTGAATGCATTAAGCAGATTCACAGAGATATACTGGAAGTTAAAAACTCCATGACAAGTTGGAAAACCATTAGAATGAAGGGGAAGATAGATTTCAGACCTTGGAAACATCATTGCGCTAGTAAACAGGTAAGGAAAGAGCCCTTGAAAACAACAAGGATCCAAAAAAATAATAATTCAGCAGCTGCAAGATGATGGAAGGATGAACAGTATAAGACTAACAGGCATCAATGAGAAAGAAGGAGCCAACACAAATGACATAAAAGGAATATGGGCAGAAATAATAGCAGAAAACTCCCCAAATACGGAGAAGCAATCTGACATTCAGGTAACCAAGGCATACAGAACTCGAAATAATATCAACAAAAATAAATCTACACCCAGACATATAATAATCAAGATCTGAGAAATTTAGCATAACAACATACTAAAAGCCACTAGAAACAAGAAAAAAATCACATTTAAAGGAAAAATTGATCAGAATAAGAGCAGATTTCTTAACACAAATGGAGAAGGAAAATACTTCCACAACAAAGAACAATTGAAGAAATTCATTCCCACACAGAGTACTAAAAGATAGTCCATAAAAGGATCAAAAGGACCAAAATTCCAAGAAAGACAAAACAATGAGCTCACCAAACAGGGGAAAAAAATAAACACAAGAGGAGTAGGGAACTGACAACAGGAAAATAACATGACAAACATAAGCCAATACATATCAATTATAACCACTAATGAAATGGACTCAATTCACCAATTAAAAGAAATAGATTGGTAGAGTGGATCAAGAAACAAAATCCAACAATGTGCTGTATACAGGAAACACACGTAACCCAAAAAGAAATTCACAGGCTGAATGTCAAAGCACTGAAAACAATGCTACATGCTCCAGGAGCTCAGAAAAGAGCAGGGGTATGCATTCTGCTGGCAGACTACCTGAACATCAAACCAGGAATGATCGAACAAGGTAAAGAAGGTCACTACAAACCTGCCAGGGGAAAACGTCAAGAGGAACGGATAACAGTCATAAATAGTAGATGACAAACCAACAGCCAACATAATAAGAAATGGAGAAAAACTGAAAGCTGCTACTCTAAAATCAGGTACAAGTCAAGGAGGTCCGCTATCATGACTTCTATTCAATGTAGTTCTGTAACTATTAGCCAGAGTCATTAGACAAGTGAGAGACACAGAGAGAGAGAAAGAGAGAGAGAGAGAGAGAGAGACAGAGACAGAGAGACAGAGAAAGAGAGAGAGACAGAGAGAGACAGAGAGAGACAGAGAGACAGAGACAGAGAGAGACAGAGAGACAGAGACAGAGAGACAGAGACAGAGACAGAGAGACAGAGAAAGAGAGAGAGAGAGACAGAGAGAGACAGAGAGAGACAGAGAGACAGAGAAAGAGAGAGAGACAGAGAGAGACAGAGAGACAGAGATACAGAGAAAGAGAGAGATAGAGAGACAGAGAGATAGAGAGACAGAGACAGAGACAGAGAGACAGAGAAAGAGAGAGATAGAGAGACAGAGAGACAGAG
>NW_004524630.1:1201995-1215514 GCF_000260255.1 Octodon degus
AGAGAGACAGAGAGACAGAGAGACAGAGAAAGAGAGAGAGACAGAGAGAGACAGAGAGACAGAGAGAGACAGAACAGAGAGAGACAGAGAGACAGAGACAGAGAGACAGAGAGAGACAGAGACAGAGATACAGAGAAAGAGAGAGAGAGAGAGAATAAAAGTAGGTAAAGAAGTTAAACTACCCTTCTTCACAGATGACATGATACTTGTCTTAGTTACTCTTCTCTCGTTGCTGCAACAAATACCCAACACTCAAAATGGAAGAAGGAAAGGTTTGTTTAGCTCACGGTTGCTGGAGGTTTCAGCCCACACTCAGCTGGCTCCAAGGCAGAGTGGCACAGGGCAGAGAACAAACTTTCCTGGTGGTGGCAAAGAGTAAGAGCACCAAGGGAGGAACAGCAACAGCAGTGGCTGCAGAGAGCAAGTTTGTCTCCCTTAAGTTGCATTCCGGCTGTCTGCTGCAGGCTGGGTGTTGTACTCACACTCATAATCCCAGCAGCACTCACACCCATAATCCCAGTGGATCATGAGTTAATCACAAGCTCTAGAAGCTCACCCCAAGACTGCATGAGCTTCTGCGGGTAGCTAGACACAAGCCATAACATTCCACCCTGAACCTCCAAAGTCTCACGCGTACCCCTGCATGTAGAGACATTTTAGTCCATCTCTAGGAGTTGCCAAAGTCCCAACAGTTCCAGCAAGTCCCAAGTCTCCTCCAAGATCAAGGCAAACTCTTAGCTGTGAGTCCCTGTACAAATGAAAAGTTACACACTTCCAACATTCAATGGCACAAGATAAACATTACCATTGCAAATGGTACACACAACAGGGGAACATAAAGTATTGGGACCAACACAAATTCCAAATCTATCAGGGCCACCATCAGGCCCTGCAGTTCCATGTTGAGCATCCGAAGCAATCTGTGGCAAACCTTGCGTTCCATGTGGCTCCGCCCCTGGGGCACTCGTCGTAGTACCTCCCATGGCTTCCCTTAGGCTGGCTTTGCTCCCTCGTTGCAGTTTCCCTTAGATGATGCACATTCTTGGGTGTCTCAGTTACTCTTCTCTCATTGCTGGGACAAACATCCAACACTCAAAATGAAGGAAGGGAGGTTTATTTAGCTCACAGTTACGGGAGGTTTCAGTCCACACTCAGCCTGCTCCAAGGCTCACATGGCAGGGAGCATTATTTCATGGTGGTGGCAAAGAGCAAGAAAGCGTAGGGAGCAGCTGCAGCTCAGACAGCTAGCTAGCCTCTCAACCCTCCTTACACTCTAGTGCAAATTGCCTTCTCTTGGGCAAGTGCAGCATCCACACCACAATCATCAATCACATACTCCAGAATCCACCCCATGAGCGCATGAGGTTGTAGGGGGACAGCTAGACACAAATCATAACACTGCTTTCCACACTTCTGGAGGTTCCACAGAATAGGCTCCTCACTCACAGCTTTACATGCTGCCCTCTCAGGGGCACGCTGCCTGGCCTCCCAGGCCTTCATCTGAAATCTAGCTGAAAACTTTCTTAGCCTCAGAATCTGCAGTCTGAACACACCCGAGACCAGCACCATGTGCAAGCTGCTAGGGCGCGCTGCCAGCTGGAGCAGGAGCCAGGCTTTCTTTCTCTGGACGTAGTGGTCAGATGCTCGGATCACTGAGCACTCCTACCCTGAGTCCAGGAACAAGCTCTCCATGCCAGCACCACTCTGGAACCTGGCGCGCCCACTGTGGTCATTCTGGAACACAGTGCTGTGCAGCTTTCCCCTCAAGGCAAAGTCCCTCACCTTTGAGATTCTGAGGCTGCAAAGGGCGCAGATCTGCTGCCTTCAGTGGTGCCCTCAGGCCAGCCTTCTCTTCTTCCTTCTTGGCAGTGGAGATCCTCTCAGCTGTATCTTTATGTTCCACAGCTTTATTAGAGCTTCCTTTCTGGCCAAACTCATACCATTTTAAATCATCCTGCTGGGCTCTTTGCTCTTGACTCAACATAAATCTGGCTAAAAGCCCCTAACAAAAGCCATGCCACTGTCTCAATCTTCAGCTGCTTTAAGTTCTTTTTGCCAGATTAATCAGTCTGCCATGCTTAATCTCAGTCTCAGGCAAAGTCTCCTGACACAAGCAAAATTCAGACAAACTTTCTGCAAGATGTAACACAAATCATCTGGAGTCCAAAAACCGACGCAGTCCTTCTTCCCAGAAGAAACTTCTCCAGTCTGGTCTTTACAGGCAGGATTTCTGTCAGCCTCTTCTAGCCTTCTGAGCTCTGACCAGAACCTCCCATACAGAACTGCCAAAGCTGTTCCAGCACTTCTCTTGTAGGTGACATCTCCGAACCTTTCCCATCTCTTCCCATAAGCCATCCCCAAAAGCTTGTCATCCACATGGTCAGATTTAGTTATAGCAATGACCCCACTCTCGGTACCAAATTCTGTCTCAGTTACTCTTCTCTCGTTGCTGGGACAAATACCTGACAGTCAAAATGAAGTAAGGAAAGGTTTATTTAGCTCACAGTTACTGGAAGTTTTAGTCCATACTCAGCTGGCTCCAAGGCAGAGCGGCACATGGCAGAAGGCAGCAGTTCTGGTGATGGAAGGCAGCAAAACAGCATAAGTAAAAGGGAGGAGTAACAACAACACTGGCTGCAGAGAGCAAGTCTGTCTTCCTTAAATTGCATTCTGGCTATCCACCCAAGGTGTGGTATAGTATTCACACCCATAATCCCAGCAGCACTCAAACCCATAATCCTAATGGGTTAGGATTAATCACAAGTTAATCACAAACTCTAGAAGTCTGCCTAGTGACTGCCTAGTGAGGCTTTGTGGGGACAACTAGACACAAACCATAACAATACTCTGCATGGATGACACCAAAAGCTGCACCAAGAAGCTCTTGGAATTAATACATAATTCAGCAGCATAGAAAGATATAAAATCAGCATCCAAAATTCAAGAGCAATCCTCTATACAGACAACATACTCACTGAGAGAGAAAGCAGAGAAACCAAGCCCTCCACAATAGCATCCAAAGAAAAAAATAGGAATTAATCAAAAAAGGAAGATAAAGATCCACACAATGAAAATAAAAAATACTCTGAAAGAAGAGATTGAAGAAAATTTCATAAAATCGAAAGATATTCCCTGCTCCTGGTTAGGAAGAACCAACATTGTGAAGATGGCCATACTCCCAAAATTGCTGTACAGATTTAATGCAATCCCTATCAAAATACCATGAACATACCTCAGAGATGTAGAGAAAATATTTCTAAAATTCATGTGAAAGCAGAAGAGACCAAAAATAGCAGCATCCATCCTGGGCAACAGAGGAAAGGCAGGAGTCATCGCAGACTCGGACTTGAAACCATATTACAAGGCTACTGTGATAAAATCCACATGGTATTGGCAAAAAACTGACCTGAGCATCAGTGGATCAGATTAGAAGATTCAGACACTACTAGAACACACTCAGCCATCTTATCTGTGACAAAGGGGCCAGTCATGTTCACGAGAAGGACGATAGTTGTTTAACAAATGGTGCCAAAAACGAAAACGAGACCCAGGTCTGTCACTGTGCACTAAACTGAAGTCAAATGGATTAGGATCTAAACATTAAAACAGAGCCACTCGTTCTACTGGAAAAGAAAGTAGGTGGAAATCCTGAAGACAGGGTAGGCAGACAGTTCATGAACAAAATACAACCTGCAGGGAAAATACTTCAGAGAATCAAAAACTGGAATCTTATCTTATTGTGAAGCTTCTACATGACAAAAGAAATCACCAACAGAATGAAAAGAAAACCAACAAATTGGGAATAAATCTTAATCAACAATCACTCAGGCAAAGGACTTCTATTTAGAATATATGAAGAACTAAAAGAAACAAAAAAGGCCTCCAAATTTCAAAGATCCCATCCAAAATGGGCATCTGAGCTGAAATACACACTTCTCAGAGAAGGACATACAACTGGCAAGTAAATACATGAAAAAATGTTTTCACATCACAAGTCATTTGAGAAATGCAAATTAAAACAACACTGAGCTAACATCTCACCCCAGAAAGAATGGCTGTCATGAGGACATCACTGATCTCAAATGTTGGAGAGATTATGGGGCAAAGGAAGCCTTGTCCACTGTTGGTGGGAGTATAGGCTGGCACAAGTACTATGGAAATCAGTGTGGAGACTCCTCAAAAGAAATAGGATTGGAAATGTCATTCAGTGGAGCCATTTGCCTTCTGAGAATTTTCCCAAAAGAACTGAAAACATCATACCATGTGCACCTTTGTGTATAGTGTCACAATTTGTCATAGCCAAATCTTGGCAACAACACAGATGCCCATCACCTGAGGAATGGATAAAAGAGATGTGGTATTTTTATACAATGGGGTATTACTCAGCCATAAAGAAAGACAAACTTGAGGCCTTCATACATTTTTCATGTATTTATTTGCCATTTGCCCATCTCCCTTGAGAAGTGTGTATTCAGTTCAGATGCCCATTTTTGGTTCAGACCTTTGAAATTTGGAGGTCTGTTTTTTAGTTCTTCATATATTGTAGAGGGAAGTCCTTTGTCTGAGTGATCGCTGGTTAAGATTTATTCCCTATTTGTTGGTTTTCTTTTCATTCTGGTAGGTACACAAATGCAACTAGAAGCTGTATCCATAAGTTCAATCAGACCTACATGTGTAAGTATCATGTTCTCTCTACTGTAAGAACCTGAAAGAGTAAATAAAGCCTGAAAGGTAAAATAGATATAGTAAAACAAAGAAAATGAACATAAGGAATAAATAATGAGGATAAGGGAAAGCAGAAAAAGATCAGAAGGAAAAAAGCGGGAAAAAAAATCATGCAATATGTATACAAAATAGCTGAGATGATTCTAGTATGAATTTCCAGCAGTTTTTTTTTAAGTAGCAGTTAATGTTTAAGATTTTCACTTTGACTAACTCTATATGCTAGTATTTGTAATCTGAGCAGCTATATCAAAGACAGCAATGTGCAAGACAAAACCCGCGGCTAAATAGTTCTCATCTTGTTCTTCTAAATGTGCACCGATTTCTAATGTCTTATCAATTGTTATTAGATTGTCTTTAAAATAAACTAAAAAATGACAAGGAAAAATTAAGATTTGTTGAAAACAAATGTTAATGTTTAATTATTTGATCAATCTTGCATGCATATATCTGTTAATTTGAGCAACAGATTTAATAAGAAATACACATAATATAACAACCATTGTTAATTTTTTATTCTTGCTTTGAAGTTCTGTACCATATGTATTGTTTATGTCACTCTGTTTCTGTGCTTGTTTTTGTTTTTACTCTTTAAATTTAAAAAAGTATTGATTCCTTTTGGCTTTTCTTTTCAGGTTCGCACTGTCATTTTCAGCCAAAACTTAAAGTGTTTGTAGGTACTTTTCTCAGACACCAGATTTCATTCCAACTGTGGATTCCTCAAGTCCACTCTTACTTCTCAATGTCTGCATGAAAACTTAGTCTTAGAAAATTTTGTACAAATTGGAGTCTCAGAGAAGGTGATGAATATGTGTCTTGAAACCCGTCGTGTAGCGTAAGAAGCTGAGAGCAAATTCCTTCCACGTGAAGACCCGCAGCAGCCATTCGCAGGCAGCGTCAGCACGGTGGCTGTGCTCTAAGGCAGCGCACGCACCGCCTAATGGGCGTAAGAAACAGTTGATGCTTGCTCTAGCTTTTTTAAAAAACTTAACATTTTAAATAACATTTTAGCTTAAAAATCTTCAGAAAGCCACATGTGAAACAGTCTTGTGGAAAAAAACTTCAGAAGGTGATACGCAATAAAGTGGGTGCTACATTTGCTTCAAAATCTCAAGGCTTTTCCTAGAAAAATACCTAATAAAAAGGAACTAGGAGTGGGGTAGAAATCTAACTGGGGTTAGACCAGGGTGAACCCACAAGAACCTTATTTTCCCTTTCATCTGCTTCTTCCCCCCATTTTCTTTATTGCTACAGGTTTTCCCTTCATATTTCACTGAAATAAAAACAGTTCTAATGAGCTGGCAGTTTATTTTATCTGTGCGAAGAACCATCTGTCATGGGGCAGTATGAAAAAATGACGGCCAGCAGACGTATGCACACGTAGCTTCATTCTCTGCTGTGTACTGTGTTCACTCCCTCAGTTCTATTTAAGGCCTCCTACCTCCGGGCTGCTTTCCTACTTAATATCCACACTCCACCCTGACCCACTTTCCCACCCTTCTAGCATATGAGTGCTTTGTTGGCATCCTACAAGTGGATCTCCTTGCCCTTTCTTTGAATCGTTTCTATACCCACCTTTGGGCTCATTAAAATGCCTCAGGTAGGCTATATGGGCATCATAAATGTGGTTCAGTGTGGCAGCAATAGGGACGAGCAAACATGTGACACAGGGCTGTCGCAGAGCGTGCACCGTGGTGCCTTCTCCCCTGGCACCGGCTACCATAAAGCTATGCTGCCGGGGCAAGTGATAGCCGCCATCTTCCTACTGAGACCATGGCCTTCAGGGCAAGGCCAGGGACAGAGAACTGGGCTGTACAACATGATTTATAATTTGGGAAGAATGTACTCTGATGCTTAGAAGCGCCACAGAGCACGGCCTCCCCGCCCAGCTACTTTGTAAGGATGGCTCTGTCTCATGCAATCGCTGATGCAGGTCGCAAACACAAGGAGCAGTGGGGAAAATTTGACGTAAGTTTTCCAAGATCGAGTCTATCACTATAGTAACAGAACTGATTTTCTAAGAGGATTTGCAGTAACCCAAAAAGGACGGACAGTGAACTGAAGCTGAGTCGGTAGGTGATGTCACATTTTCAACAACTTGCTGTAGTTAATGAGGATGCAGTGGGACCACTTCCTCTTAACCAGGACACGTGGGAAGCTTGCCGCTCAGCAGCTTTGGAACGGAGGGATATTTGTACCATATATGACAGTTGCTTGGAGATTTCGTAATGTCCTTCTTTGTAGATATCTTTTGTTGCTGAAAGCACACTAAAATAAAAGAGTCCTGAATTCAGTTTTATGGTAAAATAGAATTGTTCTAATTATAAGATTTGCTTAATGTCTTTTTCTTCAAGTTAGAAAAGTAAGGTCAAAGCAAGCACCTGCTGTGTGGCTGCATCCTGCCCCACAGCAGTGGCCGTCCTGCCGCTTCCTGATGCCCTCTTCAGTCCCCTTTTTCGGAGTCCTGTGCTTCCTTTCCACGTAAAGGCTTTTTAATGCCTTTGCTAGATTGATTCCTAAGTGTTTCATTCTTCTGGATGCTATTGTGAAAAGTGTGCTTTCCCTGATTTCTCTCTCCGTGAGCTTATTTGTGTACTGGAATGCTGTTGAATTTTTGGTGTTGATTTTGCATCCAGCTATGCAACTGGATTTGGTTATTAAGTCCAGAAGTCTTGGGTGGAGTTTTTAGGTCTCGAATATAGACTTCATGTCACCTGTGAATAATAATAGCTTACTTCTGCTCCTGTCTTTGTTCCTTTGATCTCTTTCTCTTGTCCAATTACTCTTGCTAATGTTTCCAGGACTATATCAAATAGGAATGGTGACAGTGGATGTGCTTGTCTTGCTCCTGATTTTAGAATGAAAGCTTTCAGTTTTTGACCCTTTAGTAATGTTGGCTGTTGATTTGTCCTAGGTGGCTTTTTATCACATTGAGATAAAGACCATCTATTCCAATTTTTCTGTAATATTTTTATTGTGAATGTGTGCTGGACTTTGTCAAATACTTTTTCTGCTTCTGAGATGATCATGTGAGTTTGTTCTTGGTTCTGTTTAACAAGAAAGGAAAAGGGGAAATGAAGGAAGGGGAAAGAAAAAAAAACAAGAAAACAAAGAAATGGAAACAGAGTTTTTGTAAATAAGAAGGGGAAGAAGAGTTGAAGGGAGGGCTGGCGAATGGGGAAGAACAGAAGAATCAAAATATATCAAGTACAGGCACAACTTCCTTATGATGAATGTGATCTTTACGTGTATCTAAAGTGTACTAACAAATGTAATTAGCATAAGTGTGTAAAGCCCAGGTCAAGTACCACGCATTTCTTCAATTATTTGTTACCCGGCCTGTATTCACTGCTGTACTGAATCTGAACTCCCCCGTATTTGCAGTTTAGTTACACGCTCCCTTTAGCTGCAACACTCCCAAGCCACGGCCTCTTTTGACCAGTTTCTCTTCCTGTTCTTTTCTCACAGGCGTCCTGTGGAATCCACAACCAGTCCACGTGACTGTCAGGCCTGGCTCCCTCCTTCCCCCACTTGAGCCTGGACTTTTCATCCTCATGTATTTCTTTTTCCTTTTTAACTCTCTCCTGGTGCATCTTACCAGTCTGTTGACTTAAGTCAGGTCATTTTATTCAACCACGTACACTTGTTTACAATGAGCTTCACTTGAATAGTTCGCAGATGGCCAGCGCGAGTGCTGTTACCTTCCAAAACGTAGAGAAACTTGGCTTTGGGGATCTTACAGTTTGAAAAAAGCCAGAAGCCCAGCGTAATAGCCACCAAAAGCTTTAGCTTTCTCTGCCAACTCTGGAATGAGATTTCTTTGTCTAAATCTTTGACTAAACTCTCTTGACATGATCTACAGCCCAGCTCCTATCCCCCTTCCCTAAGCAGTAGATTTCCTCAGAATATGCAGCTCTTAGTAACATGGGCGGGTCAGTGCCCGATTCTGAGTTTATTTCTAGAAAAAGTCTATGCTTCGGGCAAACCTGTGCCGAGAATATATGAACATGAACAATGCCCACCACAAGTCAACGGATGTGAACCCCAAATACTCATTTTTTCCTCCAAAGCTTTTGAATTATTCTGTTTATGTCTATGATATATATTATTTTCATTTCTTTCTAATCTAATCTGTACAGGACTTCCCATTCCTTGTTGTAAGGATAAAAAATACCTGCTAAGACACATTGTCAATTTTCCATTGCCAATAGATAAGCATAAAGATAAAACACCATTCTTTATTTTTACTTTACCCCAAGATAATCATTTCATATGACTATAAGATGTTTTGCATAGGATGACTGTAGGATAACTTGTTTATTAAACTGGCAATAAAATTTATAGTCTTTTCTTTGCTTTTGTTTGTTTAGTGCTGTGCTTTGGATTTTAAGTGTTTCCACAGGCCATGCGTCACAAGCTCAGGCTCCAGCCTACAGGGATGCGTGGGGAGGGTCTCTAGGAGGCGGGACCTGGAGGAAGCTAGGCAGGTGGGAAGGTGCCCTTGGCACAGGCAGTTGGACAGCAGCGCATTCTCTCTGGGCTTGTGGACTACTGTGAGGGGAACAGGCTTTTTCCACTGTGTTCCCAACGTGGCGTACCGCGAGCCACCATGGGCCTGTGTTGAGGAGGTCACACAACTTTGGACTGCAGTCTCTGAAATCACGAGTGAAAAGAAATGTCTTCCTCATTGACGGATACCCACTTTATCTTGGGTATCTGTCACAGCATCGGAAAGTTGGCTGGCATTTAGGTATTGAAAATACATGGGGCTTTATTTCCTAACAAGATATTGCTGTATTGATAATGTAGTAGTGACTTTAAATTAAGTAATGTGTTCAGGGTTTCTAAAGTTGAAAAAGTGTAAGGAGGGACTGGTTCTCTTCTGTATCCCAAGGCTTGTGAATTGTGAGCGGCATTTAGACAGCTAACTCCAAAACACCTTAACAGTGTATGACACTATAATAAGATGTCGCTGCTGTCTGCAAATGTTTCTTATTTCTCTAACTTCAGTGCCCACTACAGAGTGCCACAGGTGAGTCCTCTCAGGCAGTGAGCGCTTCGCCTTTGTGGCCGGAGTGCTGGTGTGTTGCAGCAGGCCTTCTCTACAGAGGGACGCATCTCAGTTGGGGTCTGTGCTTTGCACGTGTGCTGCCTCAAATGCAGGTGTCCTTCCAGGACAATGTTGACGGGACGAGCTCTTGGTATGGGAGATGCTAAGTATTTTATAGTTCTCAATAAGTGACTCTATTACTAGTAATTATATGAGTATGTCACAACCGCATGAAGAATAATCATGTGATAGCTCATATATCTATTCTACCCAACACGTGTTAGGCTGAGGGAGATGGGGCTACAGCACGCACCGCTTGGTGCATCTCTGAACTTGCTCACATCATGTATTTTGCGGGAAAGAATGAAAATGACCTCGTGGCTTTCCTGTAACGTTGGAAGAGTCCTACCTGTTGTAGGTGACTATGATTTTTTCTGGGTCGCTGCACATTGTGGAAAGTAATGACCCTCGTGAGGGACAATGACTCTGGCCCAGAACTTGGAATGCACAGCTGCGACTTTGCTTTATTTGGCGGCAGCTGCAGCAGGAAGCCACACCACCTCAGAAGTGTCTTCATAAATACAGGCTGCAACCTGCATGTTACTGGGGAGCAGGAGCCCTGGCTTTGCGTCTTGGCTGTAGGAAGAAGAACTGAGTTTAAGGGAATCAGCTGGGTAAAGACGTGGTGCGAAGCGGGCCGAGGCCCTCTAGCCAAAGCCCCGTGAGCTTCCCCAACAGAAACCATTCATAACCACTGAACAAGCAATGCATCGAAAGACCATGAAAGCCAGAGTAAATGAGAAGATCGCGTCTCAATAAAATTCAAGGATGGACGTATTTTCTTAACAATATGATGCTGGGGCTCGTATTTCGCATGGCTGCTTGAGCTCCAGGACAAGGAATGACGACATTCATGTGGACGGAATCCTTTGGTGTTGGTGCAAACTTGCTCTTCCTTCCTAATCCCTGCTGACGGGTAGACTGGAGATCAAGGTGAACGTACCTGGAGCCCTGACAAAGGAAACATGACGGTGGCTGCCCTTGTCAGTGTGCTCTAAGCAACGAGACTTTCAGGATTTCGCTGGTAACGCACCTATTGCCAAAGGCCTTGTGGAAGTAGGCTACAGAACAGATGGATTACTGTAGGGAAAAAAGACTGACTAATTTACTACTCTGTTGATGCTTCCTATGATGTGTAGCACCCTCTCAGCTACAGAATTAATTCAGAAGCTGCTGTCAGGACTTATACGAGCAGATCAATCTTTGATATTAGCCTGCTTTCCCAGAGGCATGCCTAAGGACGTGCTTGTAAGAACACTTATGAATATATAGCGCTCTGGAATTGAGTTTTCAAGCATGCTTCTTGCATGTAGACACTAGCCAATGTTTGGTGCGACCAGGCAAAGCTTTAAAGTACTTTTGCTTTACCAACTTCAGTTAATAACACACTCGGAGAATACTGCAGAGTTCTCTAATCTGTGACTGGGTTTAAGTAGAATTGCTTACAATTTATTATGTTTAATCACGTGATTGAAAAACCAGCCAGACAGGTTCATGCTTTCAAAGGTTGAGCGTAGTTGTAGAGTTGGCGCTTTATGTACAAGCTAATCAATTCCAGTGAATTAAAATACTACAGTAATAAATTCACAGAAATTTAAAAAAATTTCCAGTGAAATTATTGTTTTGTTTAAGACCCTGAAAATGTAGAAGTTAAAAAATAAAAATGTACTAAGCTGGCTATTGAGCCCAATATCATCAATGGAAGTTTTTCTGGAACTACTTTTAAAAACATTTTTTATGTTCATCTATAAGAGAATGGTGGTATTCCTCTATATTAAAATGAAATTTAGAGCATTTAGCAATCATTATAAATAATATTTAATTATTTTTAATTTTTAATTTTTGTATTTTAGGGAAAGGTCTACAGGGTGTTCAGGGTCTCACTACTACATCGGACTTGTAGTGATCTACCTGTTTACAGCCTCCCAAGAGCTGGGATTACAGGCATGCGCCACTACGCCCAGTCTCAATCTCTGTCTCAGAGCACCCCTGGGGCAGGGCCAGCATGGCAGTCCCGGGGATTGAACTCCTGGCCCCTGCGCCTGCTTGCAGACACTTTAATCTGCTGAGTTATTTGGCTGGCTCATAAGTAATATTTAGATGATTGCAAACCAGAGCAGTTGAAGGAGCAGCCCTGAGGCAACTTATTGTTGCTTTTCCTAATGTCCATTTGTGAGAAAAGTGTACGTTATTTGCTTAAATTTGCAAATTTTTACTGCAAACATTAGGTTGGTTATATTTGTTGTTCTAAGTTATACATTTCAAAAATATGTTTAATATTTCTATTTGTGTTAGAAAAAAAATGTTTTATTTTTAATGAACTCCTGGTGATCTAATGCAAGTTTTACTCAACTTACCTGCAAAATGGAGACATTATTCAT
This sequence comes from Octodon degus, assembly GCF_000260255.1. Lineage (NCBI taxonomy): Eukaryota > Metazoa > Chordata > Mammalia > Rodentia > Octodontidae > Octodon > Octodon degus. The sequence continues at coordinate 1,214,209 of NW_004524630.1, forward strand.
TTCCACATTTTCGAGTTCTAAGAGAATGTTGATAAGTTAATATATTTTAATAGTTATAGAATATCCCTATACATTTATAAATAAATCAATGTTTAATTTGTGATTTGTTTGCTTGTTTGTTTGTTTGTTTTCGGTCTTTTTGAGACAGGGTGCCACTATGCATTTTAGGCTGGCCTTGAGCTCACTTTGTAGCCCAAGCTGGTCTCAAACCCACAACGATCCCCCTGCCTCAGCCTCCTGAGTGCTGACATTACAGGCATGTACCACCACTCCTAGACAATAAATCAGTGTATTTCAAGGTGTATGGAATAAGTCTCTATTTGTTAAATAAGCCAATACATAATAAATATGCATGTGTGTCTAACAGAAAAGCCTTTTTCCCTTTTTCATTCTTTTTGCCAGTTCTTTCCTTCACTCCTTTCTCTCTTCCCCTCCTTCCCTTCCTTCTTTCTTTTAGATTCAGCTCATCTGAGGGCCACATAGAATTTGTACTGAGATATTTTCTTTATTAGTTTCTTAGCTAATTTACCAAAGGAAACACTGGAGGGGCTCAACTGGATTTCAAAGGATTCTCTTGATCATGAAAATTAAATTTTCACTTACAGGAAACATTCCAGGAAAGTTGCCAAAGATTTGGGCTGGGAAACAGCTAATATTTATTTTAATTTATATAGACTCAGTGTAGTGTATTTCTTTCCCACGACATGACTATTTACAAAGAGAATACAAAATATTCTGTCAGTCTAAAAGAACTAGAATGCACACACGAGGACAGCCAATGAACGTTCTGTCTGACGGAAAATGCCTGGCATACAGCAAGCCTCAGCTCTGCAGAGGTGACCTCGGACGCCTCGCCTTGAGGCTGGGAGGTGGCCGTGGCGCAGCCGCAGGGCTAATCCCCAGGCGGCTTCTCTCCCCTGGCTCGGGACGAGCTCCGGGCCAGTGCCCCCGCCTGAGGCCAAGAGGAAGGCCGCGCGCACGCCCCTGCACACTCACAGGGTCCTCGGGTGCGGCCAAGAGGGCGCTGCTGGCTGGGCCTGACCCCGCGCGGAGCCGGCCTCCCTGGGACGCGGGAGGAGCGCCGCGCGGGGCTTGGACGCCGCCGGGGGCCCAGCCAGGGAACCGCCGACCCGGCCCTTCGACGCCGGCCCGGCCCGTGGGCAGGTGCGTCTCTGGACAGGAAGCTGGCTCAGTGCTTGTCCTCTTGTTGTTGCGCGCCCAATTGCTGGCGCCCAATTAGGGGAGGAAGGTTTGCTGCTCGCTCGGAGTGGCCGAGGCTCGGACGGCGGCGGCTGGCTCCAGGGCG
>NW_004524630.1:1215689-1222096 GCF_000260255.1 Octodon degus
GACGCCGCCACACCCGGGAGGCGACACTGCCGGGCACCTGGCCCAGCTCCGAGCGCGCGAGCACGCGGGGCAGCCTCGGGTGCCGGGCGGGCCGGGGAAGTTCTGGGGCCGGCTGGGGTGCGGCCATGCGGGAACGTCGCCAGCTGTCGCAGCTGGCGAGAATGGCCGGCGGCCCCCGCGAGGGTGACACTGGGGACCTGTGTGCTCCCACCAGGAGCAGAGACGCCTGCAGGGACTGAGGCTGCCGCGCCTGCCTGCCTCTGTGACCCCTAGTTATTGGGAGAGCTTTCTTCGGGGCTGTGCACTCGAGTTATGATGTCGCACGGCTCTGACTCCTTGCAGCGTGAAAGTAAGCGGCCTAATTAGCGTGGAGGAGCAATCACGAGTCTGGCCTGCTCCTGCCGGCGACCAAAATGCGCTATTCTGGGCTGGGGCTACCCTGGCCCTGCACCTCGGGCTCTGGGACAGGAGGCGGAGGAGAGGGCACGCCCACCCGCCCGCGCCCTGAGCCTGGCACAGGCAGCCAGAGCTGGCATCAGCCTCGTACGTCTTATTCCATCTCCCGGTTCTTTTGGAAACAATTTTCTTCTCTCCTTGCCTGTTTCTTTGACATTTGATTTTCTGACCTGGAGTCACTCGGTTATTCTTCCTACGAGGCTGTTTGCCCTCTAGACCTGCCTACTCCTGCACATCAGCAGCACACCCCCAGATCCCTTCTGGCCCTCCTCGCTTTTATTGTTAGTCTTCTTCGATATTATCACCTAACTGTTCCATAGTAATTCTACATGGAATTGAAGAACAAAATGAAAAGATCAATTTTAATGAAGAAATAGCTGAAATAAAATGAGAATTGTTGTGGAGGGTAAGTACATGCTTTCTTGTGGAAAGTGTGGCAAAAACAAAATCTGGCATTTGGAGAAATCTTTTAAGGACTAATAGCGGAGGACCAGCAACAAGAATGTTTTCTCTCGTTCGTGAGCAGTCTTCCAGAGGGAGAATCAGGGCTGTGGTCTTGGCACAGAGGCCCGAAAGCTTTCCCGCCACGAAGAACTGCTCATGGCGGCCAGCTCCTGACTGAAGAAAGACACAGGAGACGTGCAACTTGGGGCTTCGGGAGCAGGGGCTTTCTCAGGTGTGGTTGGGAGCAGGAAAAAGGATGCTAAACAGGGAGCTTGGGACACTCGTCCCACTTGTGTCCCTTTTCATTTCTGGAAAAACGCCTGAGATGATTGGTGCATAAGGAGGAAATGCTCACTCTGCGCACAGTCAGAGACTCCCAACCATATCCAGCCATGTCAGCTGGCTGTTACTTCTGTGGCTTCCTACGTGGTAGGAAGCATGTGGTACAACAAAGCCAATCCTGATGGGTGCTAGGAAACAGGAAGATGCATGGGCTTCCAGGGCATTCCCTGCACAAGTGAACTTGCTTGTGCAGGGGCTACCTCCTGAGGTTTGAGCCCAACCCAATAGCGCCACAAGGCAAGGACCAAGCCTTTCAGGCCTGGCCTCTGTGCGCCTGTAATTTTACTTTGCTTTGGGAAAGCACTTGGTCGATGTAATCGGAATTTCAAAAAGACTTCCAGAAATCCTTTGGTTTTGCCTTATTTGCTGTGTTAGTTACTTTTCTCTCATTGATAAGACGTACATAGCATCTCTTTATGCAAGAGGCATGTAGTCCAGCTGTGAGAGCAGCCAGGATCCTCATGGCTGCAGCACTGCTGAGAAGCCCAAGTCCCAAGCCTCCTTTGAGGTGTGAGGCAAACCCTGAGGTGCAGACCCCTGCAGATGAAAAGTTCAACACTTCCAGCATTCAATGGCTCAAGATAAACCATCTTAATTCCAGAAGCTATGAACGGAAGAATGCAAAGGATTGAGACCAAAGCAAGCCCCAGCTCCAGCAGGGCAAGCATTAAGCCCTGCAGTTCCCCGTGCAGCATCCAAAGCCAACTGTGGCAAGCTGTAGTAAACTCAGAAGGCTTTGGATGGCTTCACCCCCTCAGCACTTTGGTCCTTCCTTGCAGGAATCCTTATGTGATCCATGTCACTGGATTTCCTGAACTTTTGGGGTCTCTACTACCCTTGGATTCACCATCACAGTTTTACACACTGCGCTCTTGGGGCACAGTGCCTGCCTCCCAGGTCCTCAGAAACCAGGGCAGAAGGATTCTTAGCAGTGACTCCTGCCTTTTGCATGCACCGGGAAGCGGCACCACGTGGGTGCTGTGAAGGCCTGGGGCCAGCTAGGGAAGTGAACGGCTTTTGTCTCTCTTGAGTGTAGGGTCGAGCGCCTGGACCTCTCCTGGGTGTGGGGCGAGCATCTGGACCTCTCTTGGGTGTGGGGTCCAGCGCCGGGCTACTCTGAATCCAATTCTGTGGAGAAATGCCACCATTGTGGAACTTGGTGTTCTTCTGCCTCCTACTCAGAGAAAAGGCTTTGGCTTTTGCAGTTTTGAGGCTGCAATGGTGGAGTCCTGATGCTCCTCATGATGCCCTCAGGCCATCTTTTCTCCTGTTCCTTCTCAGTAATTGAGATCTCCTCTGCTTTATCTTTGCACTCCACAGCTTTCCTGGCGCTTCCCTTCTGGCCACACTCAATGTGTAAATCATCCTGCTGTTCTCTGTGCTCTTGATTCTCAACATAGATCTAGCTAAAATAATAATAACCATGTATGAACATTCAACTATATTGTGTTTTTTTTTTTTTTTTCTTCTGTCAGATGAATTAGTCTGCTGCCCTTTATCTCAGTTTCAGGCAAAGTCTCTAGAAAAGCAAACTGCGAACAAATTTTGTGCCAACGCACAACACAGAGACTTGTAGTCCAGCAACCAACGCAGTCCTTCTTCCCCGCAGAAACCTCCCCAGCCTGGTCTTTTCCAGCAGGACTTCTGTCTGCATTCTGGTTTTCTGAGCTCTGACTGGCATCTCCCACACAGAGCCGCTGAAGGTGTTCCAGTGCGACTCTTTCGGTGGCACCTCCTAACCTTTCCAAGCTCCTCCTCCAAGCCGGCCTGAAGGCTCTTGAACCACATGGTCACAGTAGTGCATGGAATTCTGTTCGGCTCCTTTCCCTTGTTGTGGAGACAAAATACCCAACACCCAAAATTAAGGAAAAAAGGTTTGTAGCTCACAGTTTATGACGTTTCTGTCCATAATCAGCTGGCTCTAGGGAGGATGGCACAGCACAGGGGAACAGCTCAAGGTGGAGGAAGCCAACAAAAGCAGTAAGAGCAAAAGCGAGCGGAAGCAAGCCTGTTTTTCTCCATTACAGCGCGTGCTGGCTCCCCACCCCCACACGCACCAGGAGGGTGTAGCTCTCACACCACTTCCTGCCCTTCTGCACAGACTGTCCACAGAGTGCGGGCCCTGAGCCCTGCCGGGTTGCTTACTTAAACTTCAGGCCCCTCAAGCCGGCCGGCACAATTCATTGTTTCCTTTCTTCCTTAGCACTTAGCCCTGGAAGCATTTCTGCGATACAGGCCCGAGATGAGCAGCTCACCACTGTCTCTTCTGATCTTTTCTTACTCAGTGTTCTTTTGAAATTTATTGACACAATCGACAAACCTCTTTATTAATACTCCTTGAGCTATACAAAATTATTCTTTGAAAACAATTTTATCATTGCTTATTGATACAGGGTATTAGTACGCAGATCAGATTCATAGTGATCCTTCTGTCTCAGCCTCCCCAGCGCTGAGATTGCAGGGGTGTGCCACCATGCCAGGTTTCAAAATTCTTATACATTCCTTTATATAAAAATTTATTTTTTCTTCTAGTATTTTCTTTTCTCTCAAAAAATGCAGACATTTATTATTTTCTCATTCATTTATTCATTTCAATAATATTTGTCATAATCTAAAATATGTCAAATACTGCTCTCTATATATTAAGCTGGCTAGAAATGGATATTCAGCCAGGGAGATGGCTCAGTGGAATAAACGCTTCCCTGGCAAGCGCAAGGGCCTGAGTTCAATCTCCAGTTCCGCACAAAATAAAAATTTAAATTAAGAAAAAAAGTGCTTGCCTGGCAAGCGCTGAGGGCCTGAGTTCAATCCCTGGTTCCACAAAAAAAAAAAAAAAATAGAAATGGATATTCAGTTCAGATTATTTTATTTCATTTTTGAGTTTTATGTACTCTTTTATTTATTTATTTTATATTTTAGGGAAGAGTCTACAGGGTGTTCAGGGTCTCACTATTAGATCCAACTGGTAGCGATCTACCTGTTTACAGCCTTCCAAGAGCTGGCATTACAGCTGCCCACAACCACGCCCAGTCTCAACTGCCATCTCAGCCCACCCCGGGGTGGGGCCAGCTGCACACAACCACGCCCAGTCTCAACTGCCGCCTCAGCCCGCCCCGGGGTGGGGCCAACATGGCAGGCCCCGGGATTGAATCCCTGATCCCCCGCACTTATGTGCTCTTTTAAATTTACATTTATTTTCTTTTGAAATATAGCTAGAAGAAAGGTTTGTACTAATATTGTTTAGACAAGATATCATTTCTGCATCTTGTCCTCTGAATAACCATTATGAAGACAATATGCAAGGTATTAATTACTGTAACTGTCCTACTAACCTGTTTTGAAACTGTTTCATTGCTATTTTATTTCTCATTAAAATGAATAGAAATATATAATCTCTAAAAAATAAAATAAACAGGTCCTAAAGCAAAAAATAAAGATAAAAATAAAAAAAATATAGCCAAAATTTTACAAGTCTGAACTAAAACTCGAAAGAAAGTTACATTGCAAGAGGCCTGACAGCCGCTGCTGACCTCTGCCTCATTCATTCATCAAAAGAAAGTATTTACATTAGCTTTGGCTTATCTATCATTTTCTGAAATATGAGCCAATATGTACACAAATATTTACATTTCAGTCGAGTCTATCAGATACTCAGTGGTCCAGTTTTCTAGAAGTTTTAAGACTCTCATGAATTGGAAATGTAAGGTTTCCTTGTACTTTAAAACGTAAGCTTATTTGTGCACATTTATAATTAAGTACTATTATTATTTATAGCTGATACTAATGCAATATTGTCTAGTAACTAAGTTTCTGATTTTTTAAGGCTGATTTACTATAACAGTTCACACACTACACAAATATTCTTTGTTGTTTCTCAAAGCATACATTTAAGGGCAACATGACAAAAGAGACCTAAGATACTAACCTTTTGCAGGAGTATAAAGCTCTGTATACAAGAAAAGATCACACATTTTCAGAAATTACAGAACACATTTCATGGCTCATTTCATGGGTTGAATTATTTATACGACTTCAATCTAAGACCTGGGGTGATAGAAACTTGTTCATAGTCAAAATGTTTGGTAAAAATATTGGAAATAAAATGCATGATTAAAGACGTGGTAAGCTATTTATATCTGGGATCACAATTCTCAAAATTGGTCAGGAGCTAGAAGCTGACAAATGTTTATTAATTTATAAAAATCTTTCAGCCATGCACTATCTTAAAATTTTATGAAAGTAGATGTGAATTTCTTAAGTATAACTGGAAATTACACAAAAATCCTACTTGTCATGTGTGGATTACCTTCCTTTGTATTATTAAATCGACAATTTGACTCACTAAACTTACTCTTTCCCCCAATATAACAAGAAAAATGTGAATCACACAGAAGAACAACAGCAAAAGGGTGCGCCTCGGTCCGCAGGTGGCACTGCGCGCCTCTCTCTCAGGGTTCTTCGGTAAGCATTAAGAAAGCAGAGTGCGGAAAAATACGATGCTTGTCAGGCTTTGTGGCACATTCATTTATTTATTTATTTATTTTCAATTAATTAATTATTTTTTTCTGTATTTTAGGGAAGGGTCTACAGGGTGTTCAGGGTCTCACTACTAGATCGGACTTGTAGTGATCTGCCTGTTTACAGCCTCCCAAGAGCTGGGATTACAGGCGCTCGCCAGCACGCCCAGTCTCAATTGTCGTCTCAGCGCGCCCCGGGGGCGGGCCAGCAGGCAGGCCCGGGGATCGAACACTGGGTCCCTGCACCTGCTTGCAGGCGCTTTAATCCACTGAGCTATTTGGCTGGCCCTGCGACGAACATTTAGTCATATTTGAACAATAACAGATTTTCTGTTTGTAAAGGACTTTCATCAAAAGTGGAACCAAGAGCTCTGTCGCAGCGAAACCGCAGAGCAGGGCAGTGGAGTCTCTGCAAACAGGAAGCTTTGACCCCTGAGCGTGGAACGCGGGCTGAGGGAGCTCCAGCTCGCAAGAAGTAGGCCGGCCTGCGCCGGCCGGGCTCTCGGCAGGCGCCGGCTGTTCCCACGGCGTACGGCTTACGCATTGCGCTGGCGCTGCGCTGTGCCTCGGGGTCTCCCAAAGTCCCGCAAGCTTCAGGCTGGTTTCCAGGGTGGAGCCACAGGGAGGCGGCGGAAACTTCAGAGGTGG
>NW_004524630.1:1233156-1235656 GCF_000260255.1 Octodon degus
TCAGGGAGGCGGTTGCAATCTGGGTTTTCCTTCGCTAGAAATTTGGCTTGAAGTTCCCTCCGGCAGTACGCGGGGAGCCACCAGACAAAGTCATGAACACTGAAGAGATTGTTTTGAATTTTATTTTTTGAGTAGTGCAGTTTGAACTCGCAAGCATTCAACAGCCAAGATATCACTGTCAATGTCATAGTTATTACATATAAAATGTATATGCTTTCTATACATATGTAATTAAATTTCTAGTGAACCCTAATTGAGACACACACACACACACACACACACACACACACACACATATTCATTAAAATTCTGTGAGTGGTTTAAGAAAGGTAATAAAGTTACTATACTTCCTAAAATTTTACCTCATAAAGAAGATTTTTTGCACAGGCACTTATCATTTAATGATCAAATAAACATGATTAGAGTGTGCATTACCTCAAGCATCTACCATCTCTGGGTCGACAACAGTAGAAGTTCTCTCTTTCAGCTCTCTTGACATGCATCGGACTGTACTGTTAGCTGCAGCCTCCCTGCTGGCCAGAGCACGCGAGCTCCCCACAGCCTAGGTGGCGCTTGTGCCCCACTGGCTATTATTTTTCACCCGACACTTAACCTATGGTGGGCTCTCACTCCAGCCACTGTACAGGTGCGAGCTCCTCTTGTCCTTGCTGCGGTCCTTGAGATCCCGCATCTTTGCACTGAAGATGAAGCCACGGTGTGCAGCGGGGAGTCTCCTCTCTGAGTGCCTCTTCGACTCCAGGAGCTCTGCCTTTGCTGTCCCTTCCTCCCTGGTGCTCGGCACTGCGCCTGTCCCCAGTGAAGACTGAAGCTTTGCATTTGGCAGCCTGTTTCTTCACTTCTTCCAGTCTTGGGCTTCAGGGGCACCAAACTGAGCTAGCCACCTTGGTGGATTTGTGGCGTGTTTCTGCTACTGCTTCTTGTTTGATTGGCTTTTGTTATCTTGATCCTCTTCTCCCATTTGTCCATGTTGACTTCCTCCTGTGGCCCCGGCAGCTCCTCAGTGGTGTCTCCCATGTGGTGAGACAGTGTTTGCTCTGTATGTCCCACTTACTGTTGGGTATGTTGGTTGTGGTACTGCAGCAGCTGAGCCTTCCATGTTGTCATCCCCTACTGGACCTTCTATAGCGTCACGCGATTCACCCCTGTTTCTACTGTCCTTCCTTACATCCATGAAAATGTTTATGCATGATTGCTTGAAGTCCCTGTAATAATGTATCATTTCTTCAGCTCTTCAGAGATTATTTAGCTGATTGTCCTTTGATGTGCAGATGCTGTCCTTTCAGCAATTTGCCTTGGAGTTCTGTTACGTTTGGCTCATAGCATGGGCCTGCTGGAGAAGCTGCCGGCTCCTTTTCTTGCACAGGTGGTCCGGGCTTGTTGCTCAGGTGCAGGGGCTGAGGGCCTGCAGTGTGCACTCCCCTCCCCTCTGTGCTGGGAGCCTCTGCCTGGGGGAACCCTGGCAGCTCCCCGCAGGTGCTTCTCTCCTCAGCGGTGCACTCCTCTTAAGATTGTTTTGTCCACAGTGTTGTTGGATCTGAAGAGAAAAGACTCCTAGAGTGACTACATCCCCTGCACCTCTTGTTCCTGGAGATTTACGCTGACCTGCTCGACAGCGGACAGGACAGTGTCTCTCATGGGCCTGGCTGGCACCTTCTACCCTTGCCACAGAAGGGACAGTGTGGACCCTGTGCTAATGACATGCAGGAAAGGATCTAAAACAGGGAGGGCGTGGCTTCTGTGGCTTCTCTCCATCCTATTCCTGTCTTTAGTGACAGACTTTCTTCCTGTCTAGTTACTATTTTTCTTCTACACAGGAATAACTTCTCCTCCAGACATTCCTCAGCATTCTTACGTGATACTTGATGGTCAGCTTGCATCGTCACTCCTGTGTCTTCTGCATGTGGGTCAGGAGAGCGTACCATCTTCTCTGGGGCTAAAATCCTCATTCAGTTGAGGAAGAAATGCCTAAGTAGCTATTGCTTTTATATCTCTTTATAGATTTACAAAATAGCGGCAGCAGTGCCTTAGCCCTGGTGAGCTCCAGCTCCGATTTCCATCCCTACTGCTAACAGATACGCCACCCCGAGATTAATGTCTCTGGGATTCCCTCATCTCTAAGTTAGAGATATAACTTTAGTGAACTTTTACTCATCAAGCATGTGTATCAGGAATACTACGAAGCCCAGAGCGTTTCATAAGACTTCTGGGAGATTCAAAACAGATGACATGTAACGTAGCTAGGAAGACTGAGGTATTCCATGCTGAGGAGGAAAAGATGGGCAGGGCTGAAGCACCTGGGCTCCAGAATGCGCACGCTTTGCACTTAGCTCTTGTTCCTTTTCTTTGCTATGTTTTTTGGAGCAAGTCATATAATTCCTCAGAGCATGAGCTGCGATGTGGAGATGACACTGACCTCAAGATTCCTGTGCCTCAGAAGCAGCCTGGTGTGGCATCAACCGCCGTTCAGTGACTGGTGCTG
>NW_004524630.1:1239086-1245557 GCF_000260255.1 Octodon degus
TGTGTGTGTGTGTGTGTGTGTGTGTGTGTTGCTAATGTTGTTCTACAGATTTTACACATCCTGCGTGCCTCTGCTGAGTTGCCGATGTCCTTTTACTCCCCTCCTATCCTTCTGAAAACTCACCCATATGGATTCATCAGTGAGGGCTTGCACTCTAATTGTCTAATTTCAGGCTTTTTAATTTTACTCCATTACCAGGGGACAATTGTGCCTATCCTGTTCTCTCTCCTACACATCATTTTTATTAATAGATGACTCAACTTTAAATGTATTTTATTGCCATTGAAACCTCAGTGTGACAAAAGATAACCAAATCAGTTATTTTGATTTCGATGTCTGGTGCGGTCCTTCTGCCTCAGCCGCCCGGGTACCCGAGACCAGACGCTGGCCGGGGCTGCCGGCATGGTAGTGCTTCAGATGCCATTTTAAAATCTGCATCAGGGAGATGGCTGACTACAGAAAGAGGTTTTTTCCACTGCAAATAAATCAGATTTGGAGAAAAGGGAGCTTGTGCCCAAGGTCTCCCGCACACACCGGGCTCACGAGCTGGGTTCTTTCCATGATTCTGGCTGCAAAGCCAGCTGGAGGAGAGTGGACTCTAGTCCAGCGGACAGGTTCACGCTGACCTCGGGACGCACAGAGCAGAGGGCCACGTGGGACCTAGCCAGCGCAAACCAGGAAGAAATTAGCATGGAAGTCCTGTCTCGTGCAATGAGCAGCATGTCGCTGCAAATTGCTGTGGCATTTTATCAAAACAGCCTTGTGCTTTGGAGGTGCCTGATAGGCGCTGCTTCTCTTACAGAGCACGAAGTAGCATTTCTCACCAAAGACGAAATGATCATGGCTTTCAAAGAAGAATCTCGCCCTGGGAGAGCATACCACCACCACATGGCGCAGCCATTCTGTCACCTCATTCAACAATGCTTGGTAGGAACCCACTAGTTATTTAAGGCCTAGGTAACTAAGTATTAATTTTGCGTACAGTGGAAAGGGCTACTCTCTCCACACTCTTCTTCGATCTCAGCTCAAAAATGTAACAAGCCAGCCCTCAAACAATACCCAAGAATACTCCGACAGCCCCTTTCCTGAAATGCCTGGAGGCAAGTGTTGTGCATTTCAGATGGTTTTTTTCAGACTTTACAGACTTACTTGAACATAACGAGGCATATTGGGGGCAGGCTCCAAATGGAAGCATGAACCTCCTTTGTGTTTCATCCATGCTTGTGCACGCAGCTGGAAGGGGATTTTATGCAGTATTTTCTTACGCATGCTTGCCGGCCACGAGCCACCGTGCTTAGCACCTCGGCCTCGGGCAGGAGCTTCTGCTTTTTTAATGCTTCTGTGTGTGTATGTGCGTGTGTGTGTGTGTGTGTGTGTCTAATACCCACTTCTATGCACCAAAATGCTCTAACACTTAGCAGCTGAGAGCAAGGCTGCTTTTGCTACAGCAAAGAGATTTAACGGGGAAGAGTTTTAATGTTTCTTCTGCCCTGAAGGACGTTCCCGGAGGTCACTGATTCCCAACCTCTGGCCTGCGCACAGTCTCGACTTTGGGCGCGCTCTGGGCTCACAGCATCTCAGGCTTCGGATTCTGGAATGGAGACGCTTGGCCTGGACCCCAGGGAGCTTGCTAACTGTTCTGTCCTGAAATCACTGAGTGCTTAAAGGGAGGCTCCGAGCACGACGGAGAGCTTCACTGTGGCCCACACGTGGAACCTCTCCTTCTTCTAGAGGGTACTATACTGTGAAGAACCTGTATTTCAGAGCTGTGAAACAGAACCACCACACGAAGATTCCACTTTCCTCTTTTGTTTTCTTAGTTTAAGGAAGCGCCGCCTCTCCCTCCCCCTCCCCCTTCCACGAAGTCCTGCTTCACCTGAGTTGGCCCTGGATTCTGTAAGAGCCAGCTCTCAGGATTCTGTGGATGCTCGCGGAGTGCGTGTGAGCCTGACGTCTTGGGGCCCCCGCGGGCAGGCACTCGCTCGTGCTCTGCTGCAGCCACCCCTTCTGCTGGAAGGGGGTCCACTGTCCCTCAGACGCTGCCTCTGCTGGCATCCTGCAGCTGTGGGGGGCTCCGCAAGCTGCGGTGAGAGTCGGGGCTCCTGCAGAGGGTCGAGGGGATGGCCGAGGCCTTCACATTGCGCTTCGGGAAAGCGACGGATGTGTTCAATCTGCTCTTTCTTTGTAAAGGGCGGTTTTTAGCACAGCATTTGGTTTATTTTGGAAAAGATACAACGAGGAAGTAATAAGTTGGAACAAATTCTTCTATTTCTAATCAAAATCTGCTTGTGTTACTAGCCCTTGCTGTTCCCTGGAGACCCCAAAGCCGGGGTTCCCAGCTCGCACCCCCTGCCTCCCACCGAGGAGTCACGCTCCCTGGTACAGTCCTCTCCGCAACCTGCACGAGCAAGGGGCGAGGACCGCCCTCGCTGCTGGGGAAGGGGGGCCTTGCCAGTGCTGCTGGCCCTGGCTGGCTGGATCGCCTCTCGCGTCGTTCCTCCCCCTTCCTGTGTAGAAACAGGCTACAGCAGAGGTTGGACTATTTATTTCTTAACTATTAAAACGCCGGAAGGGCTCCCAGGGAAAGTCACCCAGGAAACAGCCTGGCACTCCTGGCTCCCCGAATCCTTAAATGTTCTTTCAAAACAGATCTCGGAAAGCGCTTCAGAGAGACAGAGGAAGGAGAGTGATATTAAAAAGGGATTTTACAAAGTGCCAGCTCTTGAAAAGCTAGAACAAGAAAGCTGCAGGCAGAAGGTGTGCGCGTAAGTGTGTGTGCAGCACGCCTGAGTGAGAACAGGGCTGGGGGCTGCAGCTGGCCTGCGGGAGCCCCCTGCGGTCCTGGGCCTTGCTCCCTGGGCGCTTCATTGCCTCTGCTCCCTCCTCCAGCGCGCTCCCTTGGCTTCCAGGCCAGAAGGGCTTGGATGGTGTTGGGGAGAAGCCAAGCAGCCGGGCTCTGAGGACAGCGGGAGAGAGGAATCTCCATGGTGACGAACTTCATGTTCCTGTGTCCAGTGGGATGCTCTGCTCCCAGGGCACCGAGGCCTGAGGTCTCCACCTTGCCAGACACCTCCTGAGCCTGCGGAGAGCTGTGTGCCGCTCCACCTGCTAACAACTAGGATCCAAATAAGAGGCAGCCAAGTTTGAAGTATTTGCATGACAAGCACGGTTATAACATTCTGTGACAATGTGCAATATTTTAATCTTTCTATTCACTACTTAATGCGTAGCTATTACGCTTCTCCCCTTTTACTCTGTGCCAGGCCTTGTACACTTGTGTTGGCCCATTTCAGCTTCACAGTAAGTCGAAGAGTCACTAAAGCTGTCGCTGCCCTCATCAGGATGAGAGACTGAAGGTCCACAGAGGTCACAGCACTTACTCAGCACCAGCCAGCTGGAAAATAGCATTCCCAGAATTCAACTTGGGCCTTGTGGCTTAAGAAAGGATTCTTTACCTTGGTCTTAACCATCCAGCAGAAAAGTATGAAGACGAAATTATAAGAAATAAAGCCATGCTGTTAAGTTGAGCTGTGGGGGACTCAGGTCAATAATTTCTGACATTGCCAGTTAAACAGAAGACCCAATGCTATTATGGGCTATTGGACTCTTTTAGAATATTTTGCTGAGTTTACACACCTATAATATTCAATAACGGAACTTAGAAAAAATGGGGTATACAGATGAATGTCCATTTTGTATCTGTGTATTCAAAGTGGTTGGGATAGATATATAGTTACATTCTGTTAATGAATAGAATGATTTGTTCTAATGGTGTTTGTAAGTAGGATCACAAGTCCGCATCTTGTACAGCAATTAACCACTAAGAAGAATATATGCAGTGTATTATTTGTTGAAAAAAAAAGAAAGGATTCTTACAGATTATTTTTGAAATTTCAATTGATTATTGCAAATAGGAATGCAAATATTGAAATTAATACAGGAAGCATTAGGAACTTCTCTTTTCATTCAAGTATGCCTTGCCAAAACATTGGTTTGAATTTTCTATACTTTATTTCCTTACTTATGGGTTCTCTTCAATAATATTTTTAAAAGGAGATTTGAATATTTTTAAATATAAATTTTAAATCATTCAATATATTTGAGATTTCATTTTTGCTACAAATAACCAGCATAGAGAAAAATAAAGCACCAGGTTCAAATTCATTGACCATAATTGTGAGAATGTCCCTGGAGCCAACCACATCTCCTCAAGTTCTAACAGGTAGAACATGATTACAATAAATTTTTTAATGCTTCTGTGTGTGTGTGTGTGTGTGTGTGTGTGTGTGTGTCTAATACCCACTTCTATGCACCAAAATGCTCTAACACTTAGCAGCTGAGAGCAAGGCTGCTTTTGCTACAGCAAAGAGATTTAACGGGGAAGAGTTTTAATGTTTCTTCTGCCCTGAAGGACGTTCCCGGAGGCCACTGATTCCCCAGCTCATGGAATAGGTTGGGGTCATGTACATTTCACCTACCTCCACGGTCATACTGAAAAAGTTAAAGGGCAATAACTTTAAAAGATGGCATTTTATTTAATCTCCTATCTAAAGCATTGTCACTTAAAGATATAATCAATATAAAAAGTTCCAATGAGTTTTCACACAGTCCTGAGACTGGACATGTGCTTTGTTCTCACCTTGTGTCTCGGCTTGGCTGCCTGCCTGCAGGCCTAGCGGCTCAGCGCCTGGGTCTCCTGGCCACTCTGTCTCAGGCACCAGGCACTGAGGCGCCTCGGTCTCATACCGTCCCCGGCTGGCTCAGCTGGTCACTCTCCTCCTCTTACCACTCTGTTCTGTGGAATCCGCAGTCTTTCTAAGAGACTGCTCAGGGCTCCCAGAACCTGAGCCGGAAGCTGCCAGTCTTTTGGAGGAGCAGTTCCTGCTGCTTCGCAGTACTTCCTCTGCATGTACATATAAAAGGGAAATGCCGGCATCCTAGACTCAAGGGGGAAGGAAACTGATTTATGTCTCCGTGGAAAGGTGGTCAAACAATTTCCAACTTTTTAAATATGCCAGAAAGCATATTTATGTCAAGGAAGACATATACAAGTGCTGCACACCTTTATTTCCATATATTTATAGGACATTGATATCATGCGTCTTGACAGCTGCTGAAAAGCGACATCACGTACCAGGGTGCACATTCTGCAGACTCTGGCACACCATCACTGTGTGAGTTGGTGACAGCTGTTTAGATAATAGGCAACAGAGGCCATGCACAGGTACATTTAGAAAAGAGAATCAATCTTATGTGGTTTATTTAATTTTGGTCACCAATAGAATCACAAACATTGAATGTCGACATTGTCTCCACAGGAGAATAAAATTCCTTGCTTCTTGCTGTACTTTTGAAGGCCACTGTTATCTGTAGTGAAAGGTAAGGCTACCTTATTTTACTTTTCTAGTTATAACAAAAGCATAATAATTCCTTAGTTAACTTCTACTCAAATATGTATCTTAAAATTTTTTGTCATGGAGATTTTGCTGGTGCTCTTAACCTTGTTTGGGTCAATCTTGAGCAAACCAGGGCGGTGTGCTCAGAAACAGCATGCTACAAATGGAGCGGGGAGATGATAGCGATTCCAAAGCAACTGGAGCCGTGGTGCTGGCTTCTCCCTTACTCCGCCTCTTGTAGACATGCGGAGAGCTCTGAATTCTGCAGCCACATTTGTGTCGGTGTTGACTGCTTTTGAGTTGTAGTTGAAAATCAGAAATTAAAATTACCTGCTGCCCCGGGGTGGTAGTGCACTGGGATCCTGAAAGGCCACAGTTGCCGTCCCTGCACGCCAGCCACCGTGGAAGGCCCTGTCCCTGAGCTGGACAAGGGCACTGAGCTGTAGGATCTAACAGCGCGGGCATAAGTCCATGGAAACCTTTTCCTTTGCGAAGGAGAAAGCCTCTCCTTTTGGGGGCTTATCTCTGTTGTGCTGAATCAGCAGAGGTTAGCCGGTTTCTCAGTCGTAGTGGATATCCATACTGGGTCAGCCAAGAAACATGCCACTATAGTGTAGTATTGGATGTTTGGTCTCTGCCACAGCAGCCAGGACAAATTTGCCAGGTCTGTCAGTCCTCAGACTTCCTCACGCTCCAAGAAATGTGTGGTGATGGGAGCTCTGCTTGCTGTGTCTAGCAGAAAGATGCGGCGCCTCCAGTTGCACAGACGCATGTGGAAGAAAACAGCGTTCGAGGGCGCGTGTGCCCCAGACGGTCCGCACACTGGGCATCGCTCGGGGATTTTAGCTTTGCAAGGTAGACGGAAGCCACATCCTAGTACTGATGTGGGAATATGGAGAACGGAACAGTCGTATGTGTGATACTGACTTGTGTCTGTTATAGCCTGTAAAATTGATTGCAATTTTGTAACTCTGTATGCTGCCACTGTAAATGTTATAGCCTATGTAACTCTATGACACGGAACCTGAGTTTTGTGACTCTGTATGCTCCACTCTGTATGCTTCCACTGTGGTCT
>NW_004524630.1:1246322-1265374 GCF_000260255.1 Octodon degus
TGGGCGTGGTGGCACATGCCTGTAATCCCAGCTCTTGGTAAACTGAAAACAGGTGGATCACTACTGAACACTCTGTAGACCCTTCCCTAAAATTAAAAAAAAAAAAAAATCCCGCCGTGGGTGGGCTCCAGGGCACGGTGGAGTGGCAGACAGGCAGCGCCAAGGAGAGTTCACCGCAGCGGGGAGAAGGCGCAGACCGGCCGGCGCTCTCTCGCCCTCGTGCCTCGTCTGTCCCGGCTCCTCCGGGAGGTAGCGCTCACGCCTTGCTCCCGCGCTGTACCACGGATCAGCCCCAGCACTGAGAGCCCGGAGAACGCGCGAGGCCTGGGGGACCGCGAGACACACACTTAACAACTTGTACAATGCTTGACAAATTCAGTGTCTTAGATTTCGGAACTCACTTCACAACTGCTGTCCGAGGCATGCAGTAGGTAATGCAGGCCAGCGAGTAGAATCAATCCTGCAGATTCGGACTGGAGAAGCAGAGAAGATGGAGTGATCAATCACGTTAAAAGCACTCGGCTTCCACCTGTGCTGGCTTATTTATTCACTGTATCACTGTGTTCTCTCCTTCAGCTTTACATTTATTGCCAAGGAATGTTCCGTAGAGGAAAAGTGATCTAATATTTATTTTACAAAATTTTAAATCCATTTATAAAATCCATTCCTATGCGCGAGCCGCCGTGCAAGGCACTTTGCTTTGAGGTTCCTGTTTACTGCGCTCAGCCATTCCCGGAGATGGATCCTGTCATTGCTTCTGTCTCACCCACGATGAGGCTGCGGCTGAAAGCAAGTCCCCGCCCGGCGGCCCCGGCAGATAAGGAAGGTGAGCCCGCGTTTGGGTCCCCGGCGCCCGGCGGTCGCGCTTCCTCTGGCGGAGCACGCAGCCGTCCAGGGCGGGGGTCGCCAGCCCGTGCTGGGGCCCAGCACGCTCGCCGCCCGGCGCGCCCTGCCGCCCCACCGCTCTCAGCCCCTTGCGGCTGGCCTGACCCTCACGGCGGCACCGCTGGCCAGCAGCCCGCAGTCCCGAGGCCGCACGGCTGTCCCGCGAAGGCCCCGCGCGGTTCGGGGAGACTCGCACGCGTCTGGCCTGGCGGGCGAGCGCCTAGGCCGCTTCTGCGGCCGGCCGGCGAGTCTGGCGCGGCCCTGCAGGCCTGATCTCAGCTGGCCTCGCCCCGCGAGCTGCCCCGAGAGCCCTGCAGCCTCCGACCGCCGGGCTCCTCGGCTCGCGGGCGTCCTCTGCAGCTTCCCGCAGGCGAGGCCCTCAGTGCGCGGGCCTCTGTGTTTACGCTTCGGGATGCGCAAATCCCAGCAATGTGACGTGAAAGCCTCGGGAAGCGCCGCTGCCACCGTGCTGAACATGCGCAGGCCTTGGCTCTTCTCGTTGTCGCCTGAACCGTAGCGCCTAACACATACTTTAGCACCATCAATTTATTAGATATTGTAACTAATCGAGATGATCCAAAACATGTGGCCACGTATAGGTCATGCGCACGTATTGTACCATGTTGTATGAAATCTGAGCGTGTGTGCGTTTTAGTTTCTGAAGGAGGCCTGGAATGTCCCTGGAATTCCAAGGGACAGCTGTTTCGAGCTCTGCTTGCACCTCCGTTCCCCGTTCCAGCTGTTCTTTCCTTTTGAGCAGTTTCTTTCCCCTTCACAATATCTATTGTACCCTTTAGATCTTACCTACTCTTTCAGTTTCTTACACTAGGGAGACGATATGATGTTTACACATGTGAGTCTGATTTATTTCATTTATGAGTATGGTGTATGCTTGCATCCATTTACCTATAAAAGGCTCATTTTATCTTCATGTATACCTAATACTCCATTATGTAAAAATACTACATCTATTTTATTCATTGCTATATCTGGTAATCTAAGCAAATATTTTGAAGGTAATAATATGCAAAATAATAACCATTGTTAATTTCTATCATCTTGTTTTAAAATTCTGACAAAACTAAAAAGGGGATACAAAGAAAGGACTATTTTGTATCTGTATGCTTAAAATAGTTAGGATAGATATACAGCTACTTTCTCTTAATTCAGTGAGAAGAAAGATTTGTACTAATAGTGGTTGGACAGGACATCATGTCTGCATCTTGTACTATGAATAACCACTAGGAAGGCAACAATATGCACTGTATTAATTATTGAAACTGTCCTACTAATAGGTTTTGAAACTGTCTTATTGCTATTTGTTTCTCAATAAAATTATTTTAAAAAATAGTTGAACTGGCATCAAGTATGAAAAGATCCTTTAAAGACTTCTCCAAATACAGTTTCTCTAACAACAATGGAACACCCATCTCTGACAAAACAAAACAAACAAGGGGGACATAAATGAAGGACCATTTTGCAGTGAAAAATATATATAGTAGTGAATAAAATATATATGTATACATATACATATATATAAAATAGTTAGGATAGATATACCTTCTACTAGTTCAATGAGAAGGCCTGTACTAATATTGTCTAGACAAGATATCATGTCTGCATCTTGTCCTCTGAATAATTACTATGAAGACAACAATGCACAATGTATTAATTATTGTAACTGTCCTGCTAACCTCTTTTGGAACTGTTTCATTGCTATTTTCCTCATTAAAATGAATAAAAAATAATAATAAATAAATAAAATTCTATATTGTTTTTAAAATTCTCTTTAAAATAAATAAACCTCTGTTTATGTAAGTTACATAGGTTCTATCTCCTGACTGGATCCTAACTAATGCAATATATTAGTTTCATAAAATATCTATAAAAAGATAACTTTTAGCTTCTTTTTCTTAAAGGTAACACTAGAGATAATAGTGCAGCTAGTGTGATTTGCTTAGATCTGCTAGTTTTGGCAGGCTAGAGCTGTGTCTCTTTCTCTTCATTACATTTCAGAGGTTAGAGGACGTCCCAGCTGCCTTTTGAAGCCCTTGTTATGTAATGGTCACGTTACTGAGGGCAAACAGCCCACCCTTCTTACCACAGACACTGGCTCGGGAGAAAGGAAGTCTATGCCGGCCAATGTATGACACTACCCTGGAATAATCTAGAACTGGAATTACCTCTGGGATGGATGCACCCGCAGACAAACAAGGAAGGATTTGTTGTAAAAATCTGTTCAGTCACATGATGTTCACACTCAAAATCTTTTAATGTGAGAGAATCGTTCTACTTCTCACGAACTTCATCTGAGGAGACCTGAAGCAGTGGCTGGTGAGTTGAGCATCTATTTCCAAGGACATGGTTTTGTAAGGAGGCTTATTTGAAAGTGAGAACAAACAGCAAAAAGCATGTGAATTGGATTGTTTTTGAAAAAATAACAATATCTAGATGGTTCTAACTTATGAAAGAATTACTACTTTTCATTTGGAAAGGCTCAAACAAGTAGTGATACAGTCTGAGAAGCAACCTCCTTCTGAACCCTCATGCTAGCCTGGTGTCTAGTGCTGAGGAGACTGGATTCCCAGACAAACTCGGCCTGCCCTGCTCCAAACCCTGGCGCAAGCCGCCCGCCTGTGTCCTTTGTTCAGGGCACCTGTGGGCAGGGGAGCCTTTCCCCCACCAGCCTCTGGCCAGGGGAGGACGCACAGTGAAAGGCCTCCCGCCGGAGGCAGGCAGCCCAGGAGCCTGCCCGGCCGGACCTCCACCCGAGTCATGGCGTGTGTGCACAGTGCCCGATGCTGACCTGATGGCACCGTGGTCCCCATGCCCACCAAGTCCCAGGCAAGTGCACACAGGCGCTGGGATCCACTTTGTGGGACCAGCAGCCACCCGAGCCCCAGGAAGCGTGGCCAGGCTCCCTAGCACAAGCCCTGCGTGTCCATAGGGCTGCTGAGTACAGGCACCACTGACCACGGGGCAAGGCAGGAACTGTGCAGACTCAAGGTCGCCGTGGCAGAGAAGAGAAGCAGGAACTGCAGCCACTGCTGCCTGCTGCGGGTCCCCGCCAGCCCTCACGAGGCCAGGGGAACCCTACCCAACACCCTGCGCAGAGCTGTAGGAAGGGAGGAACCAGTGGACAGACACCCACATCCTGAGGACAGTGCAGACTCCTGGAGGGAAGAACAGAGCAGTTCCTTAGCAGCCCTACCATGTAGGACAGAATCGCCCAGCAGTGCGTGAGAGCAACTGCAAGCCTCGAAGCGGCCCCTGGGGCCACGGTGAGCATGGTGCGGACCAGAGCGCCCTCCTTCGCGGTGAGCTGGCTGCCAGGGCCACCATCGTGCGCAGGCGGGGTATGGGCAGAGTTCCTAACCCAAGAACTGGGGCAGCGTTGGACACGCCTGCCCGCCCACCTGCCTGCCTGCCTGCTAGCCAGAGGGGTGGCGTCCTGAGCCTGGCGTAGCGTCCGTTCTGCAGTGGAAGAGTTCACGGTGACATTGGTGTGTCTGCGTATAGTCAGCGCACAAGAAAGAAAGGATGTGAATTCCCAGGATTCCTGGCGAGGACCTGTGCATAAGTTATTCTGTTGTTGCAGTATTTAAGCTGAATTCCTGTTGAATATCTTCTGGGTTTTGGTTGTTTTTGTTTTGTCTTACATTCTTTGGATTTTTGAAAGTTTTTTCTTCTAGCTGCTCTAATTTAATTGAAGTCTAGATTCTTTCCCTCTTCTCTTTCTTAGTTTCCTCACCTGAAATCCCCGTAGCAATACTATTACTTTGTTTCTTATTTCTTTCTCTGAGCATTTCCACTCCTCTAAGGTTTGCCATATTCTGCTATCTCTCAGTCATGTAAAAGACTGCACAGGTTTCACAAATTGCAGAAATGACCAGGGTGGAGACAGAGTGTCTGAAATTGAGGGCAAATAACATGGTACAATGAACTGTTCCGAGAAGCCACAAAAATAAGGGGACAAGAGAAAAGAATCATCCACTAGCTACTAGTTGACACCAGGAAGACCAGCATAAGGCTAAGAATCTAGAGAAAAACTAAAAGATAACATAGGTGAAATTATTAATTTGTTTACAGAAATAATGAAAGAACATTTCTGAAATATGGGAAAACATTTCAACATACAAGCAAGCAAGGCTTCCAGAACACAAAACAATTATGATGTAAAAAGATCACTGAGAAATATCTTAATTAAATTTCCAGATGTCCAACAGCAACAACAACAACCCAATAATATTTCTAAAGGCAGAAAAAAGTAAACTCCTTAAAATTACAGCAGACATCTCAACAGCAGCTTAAAGTCCGAAGAGCTTGGCATGAAGTACTTCAAACTAGAGGAGCAAACACCTCCCAGTCCAGATTAGCATACCCGGCAAAACTTTCTTCAAAGTGGAGAAATAAGGACATTCTACAACTAAGAGCAACTCAAGGGACTTGGGAATACTAGACAGCGCTCCAGCAAGTGCCCAGGTGCTGTCGAGAAGCCACGTGCAACGTTCCAGAGCGCCCGATGACAACAGCCGGCTGTGGCCAAGGTGCCACAGATTCGCCACCACACCACGACGAAGCTGGTAAAGCTAAAAGCCACTATGGATGAAAACACCAGCAAGGGCAGCACATAAGCGACGACACTAAGGTAAAAAAAGAAAAGCAAAGAAAGGGATTCACCAGCGGAGAAAGCACAAGGGCAGTAATTAATCAAGGCCACCAATAAATTAATTAATTAATCAAGTGCGCAGTGGAAAGGGCCTCACTATTCTGAAAGACGCAGATTAGCAGACCAGGTAAGAACACAGAATCCAAGCGGCATCTCCCCAAGGAGCTAAAGCCGTCACGCTACAGCGACATAGGCATGCTGAGGTTTACAGCAGAGCAATCAGAGCAGCGAGATTCTAAAGCAGCCAGTAAGCCCACCCATAGATAAATGAGTAAAGAAAATGCAGCGCCCATACATAGTGGAATACTACTCAGCTATAAAGAAGAGTAAATTCAAGACAGCTGCAGGAAAATGGATGCTCTGGAAATACAATGGTGAGTGAAATAGATCCACGAGCTTAAATACCCCGTGGCCCCTCTGTGGAGTAAGGCAAAGCACAATCGAGGCTGGATAGGAGGAAACAGGGGACAGGCCTCTTGCAGATGGGAACTGGCCCAGGAGGTGAGGACGAGGGAAGAGGGGAAGGGGAGCTGGGTGGAGCTGCTGCAGGCCTCGTGCGTGGGCGATGACCACGAGCATCAGATGCCAGAAGCACAGAAGGTGACAGCAACATGCACAAAAGGGGAGGAAGTTAGAGGCAGGGAGAGGCAGGAGGTGAGGGGCTCAAAGCAGAAGCTCTGTCGTGGAGGCGCACCTTCTCCCCAGGCTGGACGCAAACCTTATGCACTGCAGACATGCACTAGAAAAGTCAAACAATAAGCCAAAAGATAACTGTCTTGATAACCAAGTTAAATGGATAAATCTTCACAGAAATCTTAAATTCTCTGAATTATTTTTAATTGAGCTATCCATATGACTAATTACATTTTTTTTTTAAAAAATGAACATACAAAATGCTGATTTGGCCTAGGGAGATAGCTCAGAAGTCTGAGCCCCTCTCTGGCAAGTGCAAGGACCAGGGTTCAATCCCTGGTACACGTACTGGGCCAGCCCCTGAACCCCAGGAACCAGGCATGCTGTGCTGGCCACAGAAACTGGCATGGTGGCACGCTCCTGTAATCCCAGCACTGGGGAGGCTGAGACAGGAGGATCACTGTGAGTCTGAGCTGTGTAGTGAGACCCTGTGCTAAACAAATAAATATTAAAATATGCTGATTAGGGCAAGTCACTTCCCAGCTAACATTTCATGGCTTATTTGCGACAGCTTCACACGCTAGACGTTTGTTTCCAATGTAAATGTCCTGAAAAGTAGTAGGACCACTAGCAATGGGAATCGGGACGGGGGTAGTGCGGGAGAGCGATTGACTGGTCTTTGGGGTCCTGGCTTCCACTGGGAGGAGGAGGAGGAGGAGGAGGAGGAGGAGGAGGAGGAGGAGGAGGAGGAAAAGGGAAGGGAGGGGAGAGGGAGGGACGGGAGGACGGAGCGAGCGGAGAAGGGCACTCAGGTAGCCACTGGCGGGAGGGGGGGGGGGGGGGCTCCTCCTCACAGGAGGGACCGGCTCTCCCAAGAGCGGCGCCCTGAAGGAGCTGCCTGCTCCTGGCGCAGTCCTGCACCGCCCCAGTGCCGGCAGCCCCGCACCCGCGCTGCGGCAGGGAGCCCCGGAGGGTGTGCAGCCCTTAGGACTTTGCAGCTGCCGGAATCAGGAGCTAACAGCCCCCTTTGCTTCATCAAGTGTGCTTTGTACTCTGCTACGCTAGAACAGAAAAAAGTAAGCACTCTGGATTGCCAGGCCAGTTAATTCTTGAATGGACACTTCTGGATGAGCGCGAGCACCGCCTTTTGCGCTCTTCTGTCGGAGCGGGGAGCTCGTCCTCCCGGACCGCGGCTTCACGGAGGACACGAGCCCGGGGAAGGATGCAGGACAGGAGCCGGGCAGCAGGAGAGCGCCCCAGAGCCCGAGGGACTTTGCTTGTTTGCTTCTGAGCACATAGAAGCAAGCATCGACTATGAGGGAGGAAGCGATGACGCTCACGTGGCTTTGGTTCCAGTTTTGAATTAAAATATAAAAAGAAATGAAAACTGCCTCTGCCACGGGCCGCATTACTTCATTGATGGCTCCCGAGCAAGTGTCCGGACGCTTCATTGTTCAAGAGCTGAATGAAGAGGTAAGGACGGCAGGCTGGAGCTCCAGGAGAGAGCCGCGCTTCTGCGAGGCAGAGGTGGAGCCTGCGGAGGTGGAGCCGCCGGCCAGTGGGCACAGGCGGAAAGGAGGCAGCCTGGCTCCCCGCGGTGCTGCGGCCTGCTGTGCAGGGCAACGATTAGGAATCCAAAGTCGCTGGTGGAGAGGATTTTCTGCACTCTCAATGCATTCAAATGATAACTATTTGAGGTGATGGGTGTACGGTTATTCAGGTGTGACACTTACTCACTGCAGGCATGCATTGAAGTGTCACGCCACGCCCCATAAATATATGCAATTAATAAAAATTGTCAATTTAAAATTAAAAATCTAAGGGCCGGCCAAATAGCTCAAGGGATTAAAGTGCTTGCAAGCAGGCTCAGAGCCCTGGGATTTGATCCCCAGGCCTGCAGTGCCGCCCTGCCTCCGGGGTGTGCTGAGAGGGCAATTGAGACTGGGCGTGGTGGCGCACAACTGTAATCCCAGCTCCTGAGAGACTGTAAGCAGGTGGATCACTATGGGTTTGATCTGGTAGTGAGACCCTGGACACCCTGTAGACCCTTCCCTAAAATATAAATAAATACTTAAATTAAATTAAAAATTTAAAAAATCTAAAATTAGAAGGAATGCTTTAAGGAACATGCTTGAGTCATACTTTTTAACCAATAAAGTGGTTAAAAATCTTCCCACCTGTCGTTTTAGAAGATAAAAGCAGATAGAACTTGTAAAATTCCCTAATCCTGCTCGCAGGGCTCAGTGCCGGCTCCCACCGCCTCGTCACAGCCTGGGGTGTCCTCAGGTACCTCGAGTGCTGAGGGATCTGTAAGTAGCGCTTACATGTGGAGGCACGCATTAGGCTGCTACCAAAAGGCTTCACTTTTGCACACCTGTGTGTGTGTGCACATGTGTGTGCACTTGTACCCAAGGATTCAGGCATGCGATCTCATTGTAAATTAACTGAATGCAACTGTTAAGATTTTGCATTAGCCTAATTTCAAGTCAGCAAATTGGGACTTACTTTTCTACAGGAAACTAGTAGCTGACAGAAGAGGTACCCAATATTTCATTATGAAATATTTTAAATAATAAAAATGAGTTTCTCTCTTCTTCCTCCAAGATCTCCTCTCCATGTTCGTAGGCGCCCAATCACGGGCCGCCCGGCCTCCTGCCAGTGAGGGTTCCTGCCTGCGCCCAAGCGCGCTCCTAACTTAAGTGTTGTAATTACTTGCTGGTTCATGGAGATCACTCCGAGCTCCTCGGCCGAAAGCGCGGCCCCTTGTGCATTCTTGGAGCAGTGATTCCTTCAAGAGGTTATTTAAAGACACTGGAGAACAGATATCACGAGAGAACACAGCGTGACCACGGAATGCGTTCTGCCAGCGCGCACAGTATTCTGGAAGCCAACTCAGAAGAAGCCAAGGAAGGCTCGGTCAGAAGGCCGAGTGCTCCAAGGCTCCGAGTCTGCATACAGCTCACAACTGCACTTCCAGTCAGCGGATGTTGAGGCAATGTATCTAATTCACCACAAGCCGAGTCGAGCCAAAGGCGAAAAGACAAATGTGGTGACCATGTTGATGAAACTTCTTTCTCACGGTCATCAACCAGTCACTTTGTCCCTGTGGGTGACCGATGCGGGTGGGAATGAGGGACACAGCGAGGGCCCTGGTGGACATCCTGCTCTGTGACCCGCCTCATGCTTTATCCCTAGTCCAGGAAACTGTAATGATGCTGGAAGGAGTGCTGATGCCCAAGGTAGATAGCGTTCTTTTTAAATTTTTTATTTTATTTTATTTTATTTTACTTTTGGTACCAGGAATTGAACCCTGAGCCTTGCACTTGGCAGGCAGGCGCTGCGTGGCTGGGCTACATCCTGACACATATAAGCTTTTTATAAGGGTCAAACGAGGCTCTGGCGAGAGTGCGCTGCCTGTTACCAACAACCTTTAGCTGCTGCTGCTCAGCACTTTCCTAAGATGTCATTTCCTGTGAGGTAAGTTAATCCAAATTGCTAAAATCTGTTGGTGAGTGTGCAGTGCTACAATTTTAAAGAATTGATTCTTTTTATTAATAGCAGCGCTCATGCGTTCTTGATTTAAATGATGACATCTCAAGATTATTACTTGTCTTGTATTGAATGTCCCTTTGTAATTAAATTCATGTACAACTAAGTAGAATTGGACTCTTTCTTCAGAAGTCAACTGTAGAAGGTAACTTCAATAAGCAGATATACAAAGTTTAATTTACTCTTAGATTACTCTTAATTTATCTGGGTGATAGTAAAATATATAGTTTGGTAAAAAGTGGTCAGCAGGTAACAAAATCTAAGTTGCATAAAAATGTAAGAGCAACGTGAGCACATTTCAGGTTCAGTATGCCTTCCCTGGACCTTAACGATGACATTCCCTGGGCAGAGACAGGACAAGTGTCACTGCGGCCCTCGTGCGTCAGTGTGGGGTGTGAGATCAGCCCGGAGGGGCTGAGGCAGTGTGGGCTGTGATGGGGCTGGGCGCAGAGTGGGGGCCAAGGGCGGGCAGAAGAGCCGTGTGGGAAAGTATTTATTCTGAAAGAAAGGAATGGATTTTATAAAGGTAGGCGATAGGGAATGGCACGCTGTTGTTCAGGGAGCTACAATTTAAAAATAACAAGATGTCATTGCATGCACACCTGTGAGTAAGAATTCAAAGAATGACATTATCAAGTGAAGGGAAGGTGCCCGGGAGGAGGACTCCCCATGCTGCAAGCATGGAAGAGAGTAAACTGGCTCAAAGGGTTGTAGGACAACTTGGTGACGTCTGGCCAAATGGAGATGCCCCTCCTGCTGCAGCTGCACTCCTAGGTAGGGCCCTGAGAGGTCCTCCGACAGGAGCCTAGAAGAGAAGAGCAGTGTTTTTGGTAGCACTGTCCACGGCAGTGAAGAACTGGGCATTACCTCAGCACATGTCAATGGACATGAATGACAGCCCACCGTTTCTCATTCATACAGCACACACAGATTTATCTACATGATTATATATTTGCAATGCTGCCAGCCCATGTAGACAATGTCCAGCACCCACATTCGCTTCCCCACCCACAGGAGCTGCTCTTGCCACCTGGCCAGCCTTCTCCACTCCTTGCCTTTTGTCTTTGGACCCAGCCCCCTGCTGGTGGCCTAGGGCTGCACCAGCTGCTCCGCTCCTAAGTGTGTCTCCCTCCCCTGACCCCCCCCCCACCTCCCCAGCCCATATGGGGATTGGGAGGGGGCGAAATCTCCAAGAGATGGGACCTGGAGTGAGAGCCTGGGGGCACCCTTGATGGAGAACAGTGCGGCCCCAGCTTTTCCTCCACTTCCTTGCTTCTTAGCCAAGAAGCAAGTTGCTTGGATTGTCACACACTCCTGCGGTCAGGAACCGCCTCACCATGGGCTGAGAGCACCAGGATCAGTGGTGGACGAAGCCTTCCCAGATCTCTGAGCCAAGGTAAACCTCTGTCTCTGTAAGTTCATCACCGTAGCTGTGCTGTTATGGCGATAGATGGCTGACTGGTGTACTGTTTCCTGTGCCCAGAACACCCTTTCTCATGCTCTGAGATGCTTGCCTCCTTCAGAGCTCGTTTTAGCATTAGCTTTTCTCAAAGAGACCGTCTCTAACTGCTTACGGGAGCCTTGTCTATCCTGCGGCCCTGTCTGAATCCTCTGCACGGTGCTTAGTTACCGGTGCTTTTCCAGCTTGTGTTTCCATTGTTCTCCATCTGTGTCCCTGAGTGGAAGGGCCGTTAGGCTAAATCAGAGCACACCATCGACGTCCACAGTGTGGAGCTGTCATGCACATGCTCAGAAAAATTTTAAGGAAGGAACAAATCTGTCCACAGATCTCTAAATGTTGCAAAAATATACAACTGACAAATACTTATCTGACAAGACGTGGAATGCTATCAGAAGCCTGCGGGATGTCTGATTGCAACAAGCTCTGTGACAGTTAATCTAGCCTTGTGACCCCATCCCGCTAGCTGGTCAGCCAGCTGCAGGCAGCTCTGTCTCGCCTTTGCACCTACAGCTTGGGCATCATACAAAAGCCCTAGATGGCCAGAGGTGGGGCCTCACGCTGGGCATGAGCCCAACCAGCGCCCATCGATGTGCAGTAAATCTGCCTCCAAGTCCTGGGTGTTGCTCCAGAGTTTCTGTTTGTTGTAGCTGAGGAGTGAGGTCAGGGCCTGGGAGCTGCACAGATGAGTGAGGAGATCTCAGGAGTGGCCTTGGAAGGTCAGATTTCACCAGGATATGCAAGGGGAAAGGGAAAGAAGGCCCTGTGGATGTGGGCCCATGGTGTCTGTGTGCGCTGGGCCAGGCCTGGCCATGGGAGGCTTGCAGACCGGCGCTGTGGGGCAGGAGCCACAAGTGGAGAGGAGAGGGGCAGGGAGGGCACCAGAGGCACAGCTTGCTACCGCAGAGCTTTGAGTTATTCCTGGGCCCTTCTGTCACGCTGGACGAAATGCCCATTGCGCTCGTTCCTTCCTGCCTGCTTCCTCTGCCGTGCCTGGTGGTGCCTTACTTCTCCAGAATTCCGTCCAATGACAGTCTTCTGAGTGTGCCCTGTTTAGAGACACTGTGGGTTAACTTGATGGAAAACTTGGGCTGGGAGTCAAAAAATACTTTGTGATTGTTTATCTCTATTTAGAAAGAATGAATCTAAGTTCCAAAACAGTTCATATGCATGTCTGAATTCTTTTCCTCTTCACAGCTTCTGCAGACTTAAGAGTGTGGCATGAGGACAGGAGCAGGTAGCTCTCTGCCAGTTACAGAACTGATTAGCAGGTTCACTCTTAGCCTTTGAAAATGGTGCGCCACGCAGCTTGCCCCCAGAGTTTTCCGGACGAACAGTCCGACACCTGCGGCAGCCCCATGCTAGCTGCGGCCAGGAGCCTCCTGGAGGCCCGGGTGCTCTGAGAAAGCACATTTCGTCCAGCTCTGGCTGCTGTCAGCTGATCTCAAACAGATAACCCCAGTGAATGCTGCCCGGGGTCACCGGGACCCAACCTCCATTATCTCTGAGGTAAATCAGGGAAAAGAAAGCGGCCGGAAGCAATTTCATTCCATGTAAAAGGAGGCCCTGTTGAGGCACTTCCCTTGCCCTAGCCTCCTGACAAATTCGTTTCTGATAGAAAATATAAAGCTTGAGAACAAAGCCTATTATGCGGAGTCTCTGCTGTAGTTCGTGGCATAATAAGTCCAACTGAGCGTTGTGGTCAAAGACGTGAGCATGATCGCTTTAGAAATTTATTCTTGGATTCTTGTAGATCATTTAAAGTAGGTTTTCATGTTAATTGTAATTGCTATGTTTTTGGTTATCAAATTTTCTATTTGTGAAATTCTGGAAGATTGAAACTTTATGTTCTTTGGTCTTCTTCTCCCTGACATCTTTCTGATTTCTCGTGGATCATGAACACAACTTCCTGCAAATCGTCCCTGCTCTCCTGAGAGTCACTGTCCTGTGGCCTCTTGCTTCAGCAGGTTTCTGGTGGCTTTTCCTGGGTGCTCTTTCCTGGTTCTGAGCACCCTTGTGTTCTAGCCTGAAAGAAGATTAACAGCGCTGACAATTAGAGCTTGTACTGTACAGAATTTCGCTCTCTCTCAGCAGTGAATTCTAGTTCTTTTCTTCAAACACTTTTCATCCAACCTCCATCCCCTTCATTTAGATTAATTTCATTCCCCAAGGACACAAATACACACGGAGGATGGATGCAAGCAAATCCTCACATCTGGGCCCCTGTCCCTGGGCTGTCCCCTGGGTAGCTGCTGCCCCATGGCCACTCAGATGGTACTTTTCACTTTCTTAAAAAGTTCTTTTTAGGGGGCTGGGGAAATGGCTCAGTGGAATAAGTGGTTCCCCAGCAAGCGCAAGGGCCTGAGTTCAATCCCTAGTTCCGCCAAAAAAAAAAAAAAAACAAAAAAAGTTCTCTTTTTTGTGGAAAGAGATAAAACAAAACTTTATAACAAGATGATAATAGAATGAAAACAGTTAATACATTGCATATTATTATCTCTAAAGTAGAGTACAAGATAGGGACACAAAAACTTCTCTGATCGGTTTTTGCACAAACCTTCTCTTTCTATAAAGTAAGAGATGCTAATAGTACGACTACCTTTCATTTCTCTCCCTTTCCCCCTCCTTCCTTTCCCCTTTCCTCCACCCTAGCTCCTTTTTCCTTTTAAACAAATTCTTCCTTTTTCACAATACCTAATGTACAGTTTAGATCTCATTTACTCTTTTAATTTTTCATACCAGGGAAACAATACAATATTTATACCCGTGAGCTTGATTCAGTTCACTTGGGTATGTGCTCAAGTTGTGTCAATTTACCTAGAAAGTCTCAAGGTTATCCTTCTGTATAGCTGAGTACATACTCCACTGTGTGAAAATACCACATCCCCATGACTGCATGAGGTTTTGGGGGACAACTAGACACAAGCTCTAACAGATATTATTAGTCTTGTAAGGATGAGACGCCTGTTCATTAATCACTAACTGCACTGTTGGGTTTAAAATTCTAGAAGTCTGTAACTTCTAGAAACTTTGAAATTTTAGATGTACTTCACTATCTCTACCAAGTATTGGCAGTGACACAGGAATATGCGCTCCTAACTAGAGCACGCTTATGGTTGTACTGGAGATTCAGCACTCACAAATTCAGATTGAAATTTGGCAATAGCAAAAGCTCTTTTAGAAATATTTCCTAAGGAAAGACTCTCATACTTATGCAAAGAAACGTCTATTTGCAATAAGATTAATTGTAGTAGAGGGCTGGGGAGATAGCTCAGCCGCATAAGTGCTGCCAGCCCCGGAACTCTGGGTGCACGGTGCTGGCTCCAGAACCAGGCGTGGAGTTGCACATCTGAAACCCAGGACCAGGAAGGCTGAGACAGAAGAAGCGCTACGAGTCCAAACTGTGTAGCAAGGCCCTGTATTAAAAAAATTAATAAGGGCCGTGACTCATCCACATGGCTGACACTGACAAAGGTTCTACAATCTGAGGTGCAGGATCTCAGGATAAATGCTGAGGGGATTTCACTGACCTTATCAGACCCAAAACTACAACTCTTGTTGCATAGGTCCTGCTTTATCTTGGTCTTAACCATCCAGCAGAAAAGTATAAAAACGAAATATAAGACGTAAAGCCATGCTGTTATGTTGAGCTGTGGGAGACTCAGGTCTACAATTTCTGACATTGCCAGTGAAGCGGAGGACCCAATACTATTATGGACTACTGGACTCTTTTAGAATATTTTGCTGAGTTTGCACACCTATAATATTCAAATAACAGAACTTACCAAAAAAATGGTATACACATGAATGTCCATTTTGTATCTGTGTATTCAAAGTGGTTAGGATAGATATATAGTTACATTCTCTTAATGAATAGAGGGATTTGTTCTAATGGTGTTTGTTAATAAGATATCATGTCCGCATCTTGCACAGCAATTAACCACTAGGAAGAATGTATGCAATGTGTTAATTATTGAAACTGTCCTACCGATTTGATTTGAAACTGTCTCATTGCTATTTGTTTATCAATAAAATTATGGGAAAAAAGAAAGGAACAAAGATGAATTGTGTATATTAAAAGAATTAGAATTTGCCTAATGTAAAAAAAAATTAATAAGGCAGACAGGAGAGATTCATAATGGCTCTAAGATGATGGTGCCCATGGGTAAAGAAGACAGAGTTAGGGAATGAAATACACTGAGCCACTATTAACACTGGTTTTTAAAAATAATAATAAAATATCTGAAATAAAAAAATACCACATCTTCTTAATCCATTTCTAGGTTGATGAGCATTGGGTTGCTTCTAGGATTTAGCTGTGTCAAGTTGTGCTGCTATCAACATGGGTTCACATATATTTTTTTTTATTTATTAGAGAGAGAGAGAGACAGAGTGAGTGTGTGTGGTGTGTGTGTGTGGCCAGCTCAGCCCACTAGGGGGCGGGGCCGGCTGGCATGTGGTGCTGGGGGATTGAACCACGGTCCCTGATGCTTTGCTAAGCTTGTTCTAAGTAGGTGCTTTAGACCACTGAGCCATCTCTCCAGCCCCACATATATCTTTGTGTCTTTTTGATTTTTTTTTTTTTTTTGAAGTACTGGGGATTGAACTCAGGACCTTGTGTTTGCCATGCAAGCACTTATTCTACTGAGCCATCTCCCCAGCCTCATGTTATGGTTTTAATTCTTCTGGGAAGATACCCAGAATACAGGTCATGATAACAAATTTAGATATTGTAACTATTTATAGAATAAGCTAATTGATGTAAACAATGCGTGAGGCTCTTGGCCTGAGCTGTGACCAGAGCAGCTGAGATTTTCAGAACACTGCTTTTCTTTGTATCAGACTTCTGGTCAGTTTAATAAAGGATAAACTGCAGAAATACAGTATGTGAGGAGGAGCCGTCTTTTACAAAGACAGAAGGGTCGAAGGCTAGCTGCAGGTCAAAGGGACGGTAGTGTTTTCCACTGTCAAGGACGTTGTATAAACTGACCCTGACCGTGGAATGCTGGCTTTCGCAGAAGCTGCAGCCTCGTGGCTGTTCATCACCGTCACAGTGACACAGTGAATTCACAGAAGTACTGAGCGCTGTGACCCTAAAGGGGTCACAAATTCATTAGCAGCCTTGAAATTTCAGCTTTGTTATATTTTTGTAAGCATATTGCATATCATTTGGTAGTCATTGTTCATATTTCACTTACTCATGAAAAGTACAGTTGCCACCATGTGCATGTACTATGAATAGACAGGTAATAGGCAGGTCGGCGGGTAATAGATTACAGAGGGGTAACAGACCACTCAGAAGTGATAACTGCAGAAGCATTTCATATTTTACACACAAGACCTTACATATGTATCCTCCCGAGTGTATGTATGCACACAATTTAGAGTAGCACACAATTATCTGTAATAGAAAACAATTTAAATTTTATGAAATAATACGGATGCTTAAGCAGTGTAGAATGTTTTCCCAATTCTAGCAGCACACTAGGTTAGCATATTTTGCTATTACAACTCTGTGTTTAAAGTCATACATGTGAAAACTGAAGACACAGGGAACAGCAAGTAACATTCAAAACAATTAAGCACCTCCTCTCTCAGTCACATACTGACTGATGAAGACAGAAAGGCAAGAGAAATTCTGAGACACTTGAAGAAGTTTCTGGAACACAAGGTAGGTAATTATTTCCACTTTAGGGTGCCACATTATATTTTCAGTCTCCTTTTAAAATTATTTATTTATTTATTTTCATAGAGAATAAAAATAGTAAAAAAAAAAGAAAGCTACATTAGGAATAATACAGAATTTCACTAAAAAATTGATAGGAATTGAGCAAATGTTGCTATATTGCTTGTTTTTGTCCTCAAATCAGTTGTGCTGATTACCAAATATAAGTGTGTGAAATTGGTTAAAATTATTAAAAATTAAAAATGAGAGAAAAAATGTAAGCCTTTACTGCTCCTTCAGCAGAAATCAGCAGCACAACTACCCAAGCCATCCTGTGTACATAGGATGCATTTGTTTTTCGCTCCTTTCTTCCTTTTCTCCTTCCCCTCGTCCAAATTGTTTCTTCCCTTGGAACAGTTTCTGGTCCCCTCATAGTGTCTGTTCTTCCTTTCAGATTTTATCTACAGTAAGGAGTCACTATGATGTTTGCACATGCAGGACTCACTTATTTCACTTATGAGTGAACATGCTCTCTAGTTGCATTCATTTAATACTCCATTGTGTAAAAATGCCACATCCATTTTATCCATCCCTCAGCTGATGGACATTTGGGTTGTTGCCAAGACTCAGCTACGACAAATTGTGCTGCTCTAGACATGGGGGTATATATATATCGATGTGGTATGATGTTTTCACTTCTTCTGGAAAAACACCCAGGAGGGCAATATCTGGGCCACATGGGACCTCTAATCCAGTGTGCTGAGGAGCTCCTGCACTGACTTCCCAGCCTGCACTCCACCAGCAGCGGAGAAGGGTTTCTTTTCCCCACATCCCCTCTGTCACTTCTTATTGGTTGACTTCTTGATGAAAGCTATTTTTTTCTGCAATGAATCTCAGTGTTGTTTTAATTTGCATTTCTCGAATAACCAATGATGTGGAACATTTTTTTCATATATTTATTTGCCATTTGTATTTTTTCCTCTGGAAAATGTATATTCATCTCAGATGCCCATATTTGGATTGGGTCTTTAACTTTTGGGTGCTGATTTTGAAAAATTCTTCATATGCTCTAGATAGAAGTCCTTTTTCTGAAAGACAATTGGTTAAAAATTTTATCAAATTTGTGGATTTTCTTTTTTGTCTCCCCCCTGCCTGAGGTGGATGGGAATAAAATCAAACACAGAGGGTGGCAAGGATGGAGGACAGGAGGGAGAGGCCTGGCCCCACAAATCTTGCATGTCCTGCGAAAGGCTTCTTGGACTCAGTCGTGCCTCTGGACTACAGGCACACGGGCCAATTAATCTCACTTTTGTCCTCCTGCTTGGGCTGTCTCTCATGCATGGTCATTGGTCAGAGGGGCTCAGTTCAAAGTCATCATCGGTGTGAGGAAGTTTGGGATTGCTGATGACACTTTCCCAGCATTCTGGGGTGGCAGGAAAATGCGCTCTTTTTCACTGCGAAATCTGGGGTTTTCACTTGATGTGTTATCTGAATCAGAGAACCAAAAACTTTTCTCATAGATAAAAGAATGAGAAATTCTACAAACTATATGGAAAACAGCAATAGTGTTGGAAATATTTGCATGGTTGGAATGGGCCAATATTGCATTCCTACTGTTTTTTTTTTTTGTTTGTTTGTTTTGTTTTTTTAATTTAAAGGACACTTTTCAAGTTAGACACAGTGCAAAGGGCTCTGAGGCGCTGATGCCAAATGTTCTTCTGTAGTTTATGTGTAAGAGGAAGCGGGTTTTCATCCCCCCTTCCCCCAAATACCTTTCACTGAGCCTGGAGAGCCCAGGGGCTTGGCTTCCTTGACATGCTAACAGGTTTTTGTTTATCTTAAGCAAGAAATGGATGAAAGGAAACACAGAGCAGATGAATGGGCAAAAGTACGGATAAACAATTCCTGCAGCTGAGGGACACATGGCTGTGGGACCTTCATGACCACACAGAACGACCCGCGGGATTTCTGGAAGGGGTGCTTACTTTTCTCAAGCCAAAGTTCTAGTGATAGAGTAGAAAGATTTCATCAGGGAGCTCCCCACCACGAGAGACAAAGTCGTCTTAGAGAAGCAAATCAAGGCGCGACCGAGAGGCCGCCTTCATTGTTTCATGTCTTAGCGCCCAACAGTCCTTTGTCGGGGGCCTAGAGAAGGCTGCGAGGGAGATCGGCACCCACCAGAGACTTGGGAG
>NW_004524630.1:1265769-1266795 GCF_000260255.1 Octodon degus
TGTGCCATGCGTAGGAGCCCGGCTCAGCGTGCGGGGGGGTTAGGGCGGCGGTGCTGCATGTGGCGCCGTGGTTCCCAGTCCCCGCGCTTGCCTAAGCAGGGCTTAGTCCGCTGAGCTATCTCGCAGGCTCAGCCCATCATTATGAAAGTCACTCTCTGTGCAGGCAGGACGCACTGGAAAGGTAAAGGAAGAGGAAGCTGCGCTCCCGGGGCCAGCGGAGAGCAGCGACCTGCACCGCGCCCCGCAGGCCCCGCTCTGGTTGCTAGGGCTCTGCTTTGTTTCTTGGTGGTGAGAAGTCCAGCGCCACATGCGTGCTGGCCTCCGCCACGAGCGCACACAGGACAGGCTCTGTTAGTGGCGAGAGTTTCCTAACGAAGGCTGTGCTGGCGACCCGACTCTGGAGCCGGGTCCTGCGTGGCACTCCCACCACCATCAGGCAAGCTGTTTAACCTCTTGTTCTCCGAACCGGGGATTGAACTCAGGCCCTTGCGCTTGCCAGGTAAGCGCTTATTCTACTGAGCCATCTCCCTGGCCCCTGTTCTCCTTCTTTTTATTTTCTTCTTGAGACAAGGTCTCCTTATGCAGTTCAGGCTGGCCTTGAACTCACTTCACAGCCCAGGTTGTCTTTGAACTTGGAGGAATCCTCCTGCCTCAGCCTCTTGAGTGCTAGGATTACCGGTGTGCACTGGCACGCCCTGCTCTGTGCTTTGAATTCTTATTTGAAAAAATGGAGGTAATAATAGTAACAACCTTACAGGATTCGGATGAGAATGAAAAATATTAATAATACGCACAAACATTAGAGGGCTGACGCCCAGTAGGCTCTAGAGAATGGGATTTATGCGATGCTTTATTTGTATAATAAGATGTGGTGACTTCAAAAGTTCAAAGCCAGGTTCCTGATATATAAAAAACAGTCTAAGAAATATTTTTCCAGCACGCCGCCTGCCAACAACTCATCACAGGAAGGTCTGTGGCGTGAAAGCTGAGGTATCACGCGGAGTGGTGCCTTCTGATCCTCAGCGA
>NW_004524630.1:1268215-1281856 GCF_000260255.1 Octodon degus
CCCTGCGGGCGGAGGTGTGCTGGCAGTGAGATTGGAAGTGCTCCACCCCTTACATACGTGTAGGGTTTGTCAACTTGAAGAAAAGGTAAAATTGTAAATTGTTTTAAGGAAAGTTAAGATTGCAAAGGGTTTTTAGAGAGCCCCCCCTTAGCAGGGGACCCAGCCACTGCGCCTGCGTTTTGCACTTCGGAAGCACCCGATGGAAAGGCGCGTCTCGTTCTCCCAGGGGCTTCCCTTTCCCTTTCTCCTTTAATTTTTGCCTTTCATCAGCACAGTTTGCTGTACAGTGACTGCACTCACGGTAGGGGTTGGTCTGTGCACACAGACACTGCAGTCTCCTTTGCACTCGTCCTCCGCTCCTTGCTTATTTTTCCAGACATGAGATTCACTTATTTGTCTTTGGAGACCTCACGCAGCCAGTTAGCATCCAGACAGAGGGAGAGCCAGACTAGCGGGCCCGTGAACATACGAAGCACTGACACAACTGTGTCGGGACGAAGTGCATGTTTAGTTCCATTGCCTGAGCTGTACCGCAATACACTTTCACTCTTAACTTTTATTTCGTACTTTGTATATATTGAATTTTTCATATGTACAATATAATTACATACATTATAACTATGCACTAATTAAACTTGGATGTCTGAGCCACTTCCCTTAGCATTATGATCTGAATGTGCACCACTTTTGCTGCACATGACTTGAGTTTATCCTACTTTATGGCAGATAAAAAACCAAGTTTTTTTATCTATTCATCTTTTCTTAGACCTGTAGCTATAGATTCAGCTGTTATGAATCGCGTTGCTACAAATATGGGTATGCATACTCATTGTGGGATGAAGTCTTTAACTCTTTTGGGACTATAACTAGAAGGGGAATAGCTGGTTCAGATGGGCTCTCTGGTTTTAATGTTTTGAGGAACCCGCATATTGATTTTCATAGTGGTTCTGTCAGTTTACGGGCCCATCACCAATGAGAAGGGCTCCTTCTTCCCTACAGCCTCGCCAGCATCGTCATTGGCTGATTTCTCAGTAGTAGCCATTCTTTCTGGAGTGAGATAGAATCTTAGTATTTTTTTAATTTGCGTTGCTCAAATGGCCAGTGATGCTGAATAATTTTCCATGTATTTATTGGCTGCTTCCATTTCTTCATCTGATAAATGTCTACTTATTTCAGATCCCCATTTTTAAATTGTGTTTTTAAATGTGAGGAGTCTAATTTCTTTGAGCTTTCTTCTTTATGTGTGTGTGTGTCAGGGGTTGGATAGGGTCTATGCAGTTCAGGCTGGCCTTAAGTTCTCTGTGTAGTTTGGACTGGCCTCAAGCTTACAGCAGCCCTCTTGTATCAGTTGAGTTCTTTATATATTTTATTTTTATTCTTATTTTTATTTTTGGCAGAACGAGGGATTGAACTCAGGCCCTTGTGCTTGCCAGGCAAGCACTTATTCTATTGAGCTATCTCCCCAGCCCCTTTTTATATATTTTAGATAGTAGTCTTTAATCTGAGGAGTAGCTGGTAACCTACCACTCTTTAAGTAGTCTCTCTGTTCCATTCATGGATTCCTCTTCAGGGCAGAAGTTTTTTTAGTGCAATGCTGATTCTTGGTACTATATTTCTTATGCAACAGATGTTCTGTTCAGAAAGTCTTTGGATGCACCTATGTCTTCAAGAGTTTTACCTATTTTGTCTTACAGCAGATTGTTTCTCTTTTAATGTTTAAATCTTTTATCAATCTCTATTTTAGTATAGTGCATGGTGAAAGATATGAGTCTACACTCAACCTTTGGCATGTGGGACACCAGCTTTCTCTCTTTGCTAAAGAGGCTGTCTTTCCTCCAGCAAAGGGGGTTGACACTTCGTGAAAATGGTATAGCTGATGTGGCTGTTCTGTCCCATGAACCCACCAGTCTGTTTGGTTTTTTAGTTTTGGGTTTATTTGTTTATTTTTGGCAATACCATGCTGTTTTTATTGTAATAACTTAAAGTATAACTTGAAGTCTGGAATTGGGATGTCCCCTGTCTTGCTTTTACTGCCTAAAATTGTCTTTGGTATTCTAGGTCTCTTCTGGTTAGATATGAATTTTAGGACTACTTTCTCTAGCTTTGTAAGGAATATTATTGGTATTTTAATTGGGATTGTATTAAATCTATATACTAGCTTTGAAAGCACGGCATTTTGACTACATTGGCTGTGCCCTTCCAGGCGTAGGCTATACCTTTCTATCTTCTGAGATCCTCTTCCGGCCCCTTTTCTGGGGTGCTACAGTTTTCACTGCAGAGGTCTTCCTTGGCTGGGCTGCTGCTGAAGCGTTTCATTTTCCTGGATGCTACATGAAAGGCATGGCTCCCTGACTTCCTTCACGTCCTGCATCTGCATCACTGTTAGAATCATATTATGAGGACCTACCTTGTGCCTAGCACTGTGCTACCTATGGACATGTGTGAATGCCACAGTCCTTCATAGCACTGTTGGGCGTCTCAATGGCAAGTGAATGAATTCAAGGCCAAGAGGACTGCATTTGCGGAACTGGCTACTGATGCGCACAGCCTTGGCATTTCTG
Organism: Octodon degus; assembly: GCF_000260255.1. NCBI lineage: Eukaryota > Metazoa > Chordata > Mammalia > Rodentia > Octodontidae > Octodon > Octodon degus. The sequence goes on from NW_004524630.1 coordinate 1,270,777, forward strand.
TGCTTCTCCTCCTCAGCGTGTGCAGACCAGCAGCAGGCGCCCCCTGGCCAGCAGCCAGGACACGAGCTCTGCCCATCTCAAAGCCCCCAGCTGCTCTGCATTTTTGGAGCCTGCTCCTGGCTGTCTGTGGGTGGAGACAGAAGGAAAGAGAACTCCTCTTAGTGGATTTCTTTTCCTTTTTGAAATCCTTGCAGTACTGTGGATTGCACATGCTAGGCAAGTGCTCTGCCTCTGAGCAGCATCTCCAGCCCATCTTACTTTGAGGCAGGGTCTCACCACATTGCTCAAGTTGGCCTTGGTCTTATGACCCTCCTGCCTCAGTCTCCCGGTAGCTGGGATCCAGGCTGCAGGCGCTAGACCTGGCTGCTCTTGGCAGGCTCCTGAGGGTCTTTCTGAGAAACAGCACAGAGTACGTCTGCTTACTGTCCTTCATCCAGATGTTCTATACAGCCACATCCAAACTCTAGAGCAGGAAGGAAGTACAAATTGAATGCACACGCAGGCAAAAATGAAAATCCGCTACTCACGTGCATGAGAGACACTGACACAGAATGATGTCTAAAGACCAGTAATTAAAAATTCTCCTTTTAGAACTATGAAAGATGACGTGGAGGAGGTTCCCATAGGGAGCCAACGAGAATAGCCCAGCTGACACAGCTACCGCTCAGCAGTGACGCCTGGCTCTTGTGGCAAGCGAGCTGATCCGGGCAGTTCTGTTTCTTTTCAGCACACGTGCGCTTGGCTTTTCTGAGGCTCTTGCTAGCAGTGAGATATGACTGGATATCTAGTGGAGAAAAGAGTTCCTCCATAACAGTGGAATAGGTTTGGAGCGCGAACTAGCGGTCCTGCCCTCCTCGCTTGCTCCTTGCCTCTGGACATGGCAGGAGGACCGCGGCTGAGAGCCCTCGCCCTGATGCGTGATCAGGAGCAGGAAGCAGGCTGGCTCACGGCAGCCTTCCTGTTTCAGGACAGTTATCCACATCATGCGCTTTCTAAGCTTTCTGAGGTCTGAATTAGACAGGAGTTTGTGCGGTTTACCTCGAGGAAGGCCTCACGAACCCGAGAAGCTGGGGCAGAGCAGCCCCTCACCAGTGCAGCGTGGCTGCCCCACCCTGGACAGTCAGTCTTTGTATGTCCACCTTAAGTAGACATTAACGCCTGTGTTCCCCAGGGGGTTTTACCTGAATGTATTCCGTACTGGTATCTTTAATTTAGAGATTTTGAAGTAGAGTCAGAGCTTGACCGTTAGTTTCAAAATACAGCCTTCTGGGGCTCTGGAAGTTTGGGTGTGTGCTTCTCTTCTTCTGATCCCTAAATTGGCACCGTAGTTGCTGAGACCTCGCACAGAAGGTTTATTCTGCGGTGTTTCCAATAGGGACGAGGAGCAGAAGCATCAGCCCTCTCACTGGAAAGCTCAGTATGAGCTGTTCCAGCCCCGCTGGCAATTCCAGGAGGTTTGGAAAGCACGAATAAGAGGTACAATTTTTTTCCTCAATTCATCTGATTTTTTTCAACTTGAAACCCAACTTTTAGATTTCAACATTTCCAATCATAATTTTCTCATAGATATTTAAATGTTTTAAGTTGAAATCTTGTTTTTCATTTTATAAAAATGGTATTACTGTGGTATAAGATAGTTGGTCTTCAAATATAAGTCTCTGAAAAGACTGAGAGTCTTAGTCATTTTTTACTCATTGCTGGGACAAGCACCCGACACCCAAAAGGAAGGAAGGAAAGCTTTATTCAGCTTGCAGTTACTGGAGGGTTCAATCCGTACTCTGCTGGCTTCAAGGCAGACGACAGCAGTTCATGCGGCAGAAAACAGTGAAGAGCAGAGGAGGAGCAGCAGCCGCAGCGTCCCCCCAAGCCTCTATCCTCCTTCTGCGCTGACTGCAAAGGCCGGGCACCACTGTCCTCCTAAGTGGCCTGGCTGCGAAGGTCAAGCTCCTCCAAAGATTGGGACTTCTCCAGTGAGCGGGCAGGGCTGGCAGAAAGCCTTCTTCAATGCCTTTATATACACTCTTTGTTTGTTTTTGTGGTACCAGGTATCTAACTCAGGACCTTGAGCCACTCTAGAGCAGCCCATGGCCCTAGGGTGGAGCCAGTCACACCCCAATGCTGGCCCAATAGTGCCCCAGGGTGGAACCAATAGCGCCCCAGGTTGGGTCCTGCCCACCTGGGGGGTGGGGCACACCAGAACTGCCGGGTTCCATTTGACCAAGTGCCACACTGAGTTACTTGTGTGGTCCACATTTATTGGGGTGCTGGGTCCTCCGACACCAGAGCACATCCGTCTGGGCGCTGAAGCACAGTGTGTGGCTGTGTTCTCAATTCACCAGGGTCACGTATCCGCAGCCAGGCTGGGTCTTATCCGGTAGCATGGAATGCTTCAGACAGGCAGGCTCCGGCAAGGGCCCAGGGAAATGCCCTGCGCTAGGGTAGCAAAAGGCCTGGGAAATGTTGGTTTAGTTTTTCTCACCCTTGTCTTACACTTTTGTTGGCTGCATTTCTTCTTTCATAAAGTTTAAGGGAAAATAATTTTGTTTAATTAGCAGCACTTTGAATACAAAGATACTTTTTGCATGACATCTAATAATCAGTTTTCTTCAAAACCTAACTACAAAGAAGGTAAAAATAAAAAGGAAATACTTTAAAATTTTCTTAATATTTTGGAATTTAAGAATGAGAGGGAGAAAAACAAGAATGAGAAGGAAAAAATCCTGCCACGAGTTCTAAAGAGTGAATGGTAGTTTTCTTTTTGTCAAAATTGCTAGATTATTTTTATTTTTTGAAGAGAATAAAATATAGTAAAATGCACATTAACAACAATACCAAATTTCACTGAACAACATGATAGGAATTAAACACTGGTTGTTATATTGGGTATTGTTGACTTCAAATTAGTTGTTTAGATCACCAGATATAAGCATGAAAAATTGGTCAAAAGATTAAAAAGAAAAGGAATTTAAGCATTAACTATTCCTTTTAGTAAACCAACAGGAAAACAAACAACATGAAGAAAAGAAAAAAAAAAAAAAAAGTAGGTTATAGGAAAAACCAAACCAACAACTTTGATTTCTAAGCCGGGAGAAAACTCGTGCTGTCCTCCTCCGTACACTGACTGAGTGGGACATGAATGGCAGGATGACCTGGAGCTGGGGGTTGGCCCGAAAGGACCTCAGCCACACCCTCACCGAGACTGTGCCGACCTCTGTGATATTTCACGCGGAGAAGCTGGTGTAGCGTTAAATCTGTTTTCTCTTCACTCCCGACAGCTTACATCTGCTGCATTAAGAAGTTGAGAACACCTTAACTTATAATTGGTAATTTGAAGATGCCTAATTTAAAAACTGTATTTATTATTTATGAAAGCAAATCATATGAACGATAAAATTAAACTGTAAAGAAAGGTATACAGTGAAAGCATATTATAAAATTTATAACTTTTCTTGTGGTCTTTATTTTTATTTGGTACAGGGTCTCACCCCCAGCTCAGCCTCGTAGGGATCCTGCTGTCTCAGCCTCCCCAGTACTAGGATTACAGGCGTGCACCACTACACCCAGTTTTGGTGGCTGGCATGGTGCACCCAGGTTCTGGGGCGAGCGTGGCACGTGGTGCTGGGGATCGAACCCGGGTCCTTGAGTTTGCCATGCAGGCACTTAGACCACTGAGCTATCTCCCTAGCCCTATTATGGTGCTTTAATGCTGGCAAGAGCCGCATTTCACACTAAAAGTGATGCAGGAAGAAGTAAAAGCATGAGCCCGGGCACTGAGTGAAGACAGAACCAGGCGGCGAGCTAAGCTACACTTTGGGGTGGTGAACTCTAAGCAATATTTAGGGATCCGGTTTACAGATGGCCTTGAATGCTAGCGCAAGGGGCAAGGGTTTTGCCTGAGAAACAGGGATTTTATTTTTATTTTTATTTATTTTTTTATCCCTGACTTAAGTTATACTTCAAAAGTCTTACCCGGGATGGCTGCTGCAGGAAAAGGTTTCTAGAAAGAGAGGTCAGAGATGAGGCAGCCAAGCTGGAGGCCCCGGGAGTATGCAGAGATCCTGAAGGCGAGTCTTACCCTGGGAGCGGCAGGGAGAGGACGTGGAGCCAGGGCGGGGCCCTCAATCACAGTGATGGCGCTGACTAAGAATCGGAAGGGAAGAGCAGGGCAGTGGGCTCAGAGGGGGGCCAGGCCTCTCTGTTGGGTCTTAAGTGAGGCAAACCAGGCTTTCTCACTGCAGATGAAAACCCCAGTGAGGAGAAGGCCCAGACTGCACTTGTGCGCCATGCTCGCTCGCTGCCTGGCGACACGGCCTCGGGCGGGTTGTGTCCTCGCTCTGCGCCTTCATGTTTCTTCATCAGGAAAATGATCAGAGTAGTGGAACTGACCTTCAAAAATTGTTCTAAGGGCTGAAAGACAAATCATGACATAGCATCCTTAGAATGCTAGTTAGCACCCAGATGAGCTCCTAGCTGTCCACTGCAGTGTCACTGTCACCTTGAAGTCCCCTGGCAGAGTCGTGCACCTGCGAACCTGAACGGGCCGAGCTTCGCGCTAACGGTGCACTGGGGAGGGCACACCAGGACGCGGGAGAGTGCTGCTTGCACCTCCCAGTCCTGGGTGGGCAGAGCCGGGCATGGGCCCAGCCCTGCGCTCGGGCCAGGCCCTCCATGCGGCACAGTAGCCGACCTTCCCAAAGCTCCTCGGTGATTCTGTGCACGCAGCCCGCGGCGCGGGGCCTCTGGCCTCTGAGCGAGGACAGCGTTTCTTGGCGACATGTGCCCGTAAACTGGTTGTTGGCCTCTAGGAGGTAGGTGGTGAGAAGAGTTTCTACTCTTCCTTATGATTTCTTCCTTCTTTTGTTGGGATTTTACTGCTAAAAGTAAGAAAATCTCTTGTTTCATGTTGAAGGTGGTGCCATTGTTGGTGTACAATTTTAACAGCTTTTCTCTTCCTCCTTCCAGCATGGCTTTAGGTCTGCGCTGAGGCGTTGGAGCCCACAGCCGCGGCTGCCTTTCTGTAGCTTACCTCCGGAGTGCTGCGATCTGCCTTAGAGTCCTCCTGGCCTCCTCCAGGCCAGGTCCTCTGCTCCCTAAATAGGGCGTCTCTGCAGTTATTAGCATTACTTACAGTATACACCTTTTCTATGAGTCAGTTTTTTGTCTAGAATTCTCCTCGGTCCTGGTACCACTCACTTTCCCATTTAAGAAAAGTCGCTGTGGCTTCGCCAACACACCACTGCATTCCAAGAGAAAGAGGAAGACAGAACCTGAAGCTGTTCTTCTACAAAATATGGTTCGTATGCTTTGCTCTCGTTGAACATGGGCCTCTAATACAGGAAGAATAAAGTGAAGAATTTCTGCCCCCGCAAACAGCCCCAGACAGCATTATGATTCACTGAAGTTGTCTATTCATTATTTTCCTTCATTGAACAAATGTTATCGAACATCTTCAATGTGAAAAAGAATGAAACATTCCCTGCTGAGCTCTCCGGGTTCAATCTGCATCCAGCGCTGCAGAGAGCCTGCCAACCAAGCCACTTTCGCCCATTCTTGCTATAAAAACTGCAAAGAGAAAGGAATCTAAAAATTACTCATACTGAGATGCGAGTGAGCGATGACAGCTTGAATTTATAATCCATCTCACACATATTTTAATGTCAAAATGGATAAAAGCCATAAGCAGAAGCAGCAAAGCCAAGACAGTGTTATTTCAGACGTTATCAGTCTGAGCAAGACTGCTTTCGGGAAGAGGGCGCCCAGCCGCTGCCACCCCGGGCGACGCATACCTGATGCCACCCCCGGGCGACGCATACCTGATGCCGCCTCGCGCCCTTCTGGTGGGCAATTCCAGTGTGCACGCCGCACCCTCTGATGTGTCGGAAGGGTCTGTGCTGTTCAGGTGTCGTAGGATGACTTCGGCCGCGGGCTTCCTGTGCGGCAGGCAAACGAGGGCCAACAGGCAATGACAGGAGCGAGGGCCGAGGAAGGCCAGGCGTTCCAGCGGAAGCCCACGCGCTAGGGGTGTTCTGCGGAAGGTCCAGCCGTGTCCCCCGAGTTCACCGGGCTTGCACTCCAACTTCTCCGTCTTCGCTGGCGTGCTGGCCCCTCCTCTCCCCTTCTCTTTCCCTTTGTGGCTGTCCTGTGTCTTTCTTTAAGTACTAATCCCTCCTAGGAGCTCCTTCCTCTGTCCCCAGAGGACTAAATGGCCTCCTCCCTTGTGCCTCTGTCTCTCAGCCTCCCGGCCTGCCTTTATTCAGTGTAGACCCACTGCATATCACTAACAGCTTCCTAACTCGTTTTATTACTTCATCCGCTCTGCAGTCTATACTTTTTTTTTTAAAGTTCCTACATCCGAATGCTTTTTTTTTAAACATAGAGTCTTTACTTTCAGAAAACATTCAATAGTACTTATACTACTATGTATCCCTATCTTATTCCTGAATTTTTTTGCTCCACATTTCATTGTTTTTGTTGCTAAAAATGTTGTTAAAAGTCTTATCTATATAACTTGCGAAGCTGTGTATGTTAAAGTTATGAATAAATATTGAATTTATAAAAATGCCATTGCTAGATAAATGCTAAGATATTAGAAAAAGGAAACTTTCAGAATTGCCTTGGATAATGATAAAAGAACTACCTCTGGTGCGGCTTATACCTCCAGGCGGTCTAGTCTGGTAGTATGTGTCCACATTCTGAAGGTTTTGCTCAGTTCTAGAGAGTGAATTTTCACAGAATGGCAACATTTTTGAAAACCATCTTCTCATAATCTTTATAAATAACTAAATGGAAGTTCACACAGAGATTTTGGGTGACGAGGGCTCTGTAGTGAGCTCTGCCTTCTGGCATACAATTAACTTGGTGGCATAGTGCAAAAGTTACTGAAGGAACAACGAGTATAGCATTTAATCACTGGGAAATTTCCTGGAAATTCTGGCAAGGGATACATTTAATAAATGAAATATTAAGACTTTTTAGTTGCTCGAACAAACCAATAACCATGCAATCAACTACACAGACAATGACCAACCTTGAAACGAAAGCTACACCTAATAAATACCTCTCCTTAAATTCTTTGGTATAGATGGTAAAATTTTTAACAGTTTGAATTGTACATAACATTGTGACCATGAATTGTGTTATGGCTGGCTCAGCAATCTCCTTATTTTCTAGGATAAAAAATAAACTGGCATTGCTTTTTGATTGATAGTGCTCATAACTGCAGGAACCACAGAGTGGTGACAACTTCAGCATGAGCTGTAGAGTCTCATCCTGCAGAGCTCACGTCCCTGGGAGGTTCGCCCAGTTCTGTGCACCACGCTGCCCTCCGACGCGCTGCCCTCCGACGCGCTGCCCTCCGGTGTGCTGCCCTCCGACGCGCTGCCCTCCGACGCGCTGCCCTCCGGTGTGCTGCCCTCCGATGCGCTGCCTTCCAATGCGCTGCCCTCCGGTGTGCTGCCCTCCGAGGTGCTGCCTTCCAATGCGCTGCCCTCCGGTGCGCTGCCCTCCGACGCGCTGCCCTCCGACGCGCTGCCCTCCGGTGTGCTGCCCTCCGACGCGCTGCCCTCCGACGCGCTGCCCTCCGACGCGCTGCCCTCCGACGCGCTGCCCTCTGATGCGCTGCCCTCTGATGCGCTGCCCTCCGATGTGCTGCCCTCTGATGTGCTCGCGGGTCTTCCTGCGGCTCCGTGGCTGCTGGTGCTGGCTTGGTCTTAGCTGGTGTTGGGCTGGCAATCACCCGAGACGCCCCTCCACACCGAATCTCAAATGGCTCTTATCCAGGCCACTTGTTTCTATTTCGCTGCTTGCTCACCTTTTATTACGCTACTCTTTATTCCAGTTTGCCTTCTTGTATAATGTCTCATTTGCTTGTTTTTTGTGCTTTAAACAATTATTTAACTGAAATGGACTTACATTTGTTTCTGAAGTGACTTCCATTTATTTTGATACATCTTTTCCCCATGGTGATTTACAGGCTCTTCAAGCCAATATAAATCTTTTATAAATATTTAAATATTTGGGTATACACCTGCACAATACCTCAGCAATATCTTTCAGCAAGAAAAACACTGAAGAGTAAAGACTAGACACAATTACTAGGTACAAATTACTAGGTGAAAATCTGCTGCAAATATTTCTGAGGTAAGAAGGCACCACACACCTGTTCAACGAAGAAAACCACCCTTACAACACAGGATGATTTCATTTTTACATAGGACCTAGAACACTTGAGCTGCCAATTAGGTGCTGAATGGCAGAGCAATGCCCCCCGTTTATGCCATGAATTCATAGGGAAGGGGGTCCAACAACTCGGGCTCCTTCCCCTTGGTCCTCACAGAGTGTGCTTCTCTGGGAGGGGCAGGCTGGTGCTTCAGCTGAGCCAGGTACCTTTCTCTTTGGCTTCCTTCTTTTCTGATCCTTTTCCTTGACACGTTTCAGGAAGCTATCATGACTTTTTGAGTGCTTAATATGCTCGATACGCACATTAATCCTCTTGGCAAGTATCTTGTCCTTAACTTGCTTGTTTACACCAATGCCAACAGCATGTTGGTAATGCTGTAGACTCGTCCCGTTTTGCCAGGGTAGCATTTGTGAGGTGTTCCTTTTTGCACAGTACCCATTCCCTTGATGTCTACATATCACCCCTTTTGTAGATTCACATGTGTGTGGCCAAAGGAACAACCTGTGTTTTCTAAAAGGCCTGGAAAACATACTGGGCTCCCCTCCTCTTGCCCTTTGTGTTTGTCATTTTGTTAAATTACTGGAAGACAGCAGTTCTGGCTGGAAGGCTCATTTGCTTTTCTTGAGAATGTAGTACTTTTAGGCAAAGTCTTACAGACATATCTTTTACATACTATACTAGTTACAGTTATGGTTGAGTGAATAAAATATTTTTTAAAAAAATCTAAAAAGGAGCAATGAACTTTTATCCTAAGAGGTTCTGGACTTAGAATTTGAAGCTGATGGTTAAATATGTACTTGTTTAAGAGTGCAAATCAATTCTCATCACTACCAACACAGAATCACTGAAGAAACTCTTATTGTTATAATTGTTTTACTTTTAGTCAGAATTCTCTGGAGAAAAATCCCAGCAGGAAGGCGAGCAGAAGGACGAGGGAAGCAGGCACAGCTCAAGTCGGCAGGCATTAGGCACACGGACGTGTTTGCTATAAGGGGCTAGTTCATGGGACTGTAGAGGCTGGCAAGTCCTCAGGTCTTCAGGTGAGCAGGTGGGGATGCTTATGAAGATGGTGATATAGAGGCGGGTAGTTTCAAGTCCAAGAAAATACTCATATTCTTATGTGAGCGTGAAGTATTTCAGATATGAGTCACTTTCTCTTTCAGAGCAGGGTGGGACTGTTTGTCCTGGTTAGGACTTCAGCTGATTAGAGAAGGCCCAGCTGCAGCAGAGGGGGAGGATGCTGTGTTTAATTCAGCCTATTGACTTCCTCATTCCTACTCTCATGCAGAAAACCCTCTCTGAGAAATGCCCAGAACATGTGAGCACCCCATGACCAAATCAAGTTGCCATACAGATTTCAGCATCACAATCATCATTCTTCCTTAATCAATAGAAGATATCGCTCATTAACACTCATAGTCTCTGTTGCTGGATTTGTCACTACAAAGCCATTGAGCTTTTGGGAAACCACAGCAAAAAATAACTTCATCCATGAAAGTGTCTGATCATCAGGGGAAAGCATCCGGAGTGATGTTAGGAAACACGGCGCGTGTGTCACCTGGCAAGGGCTCCTCAGGTGACAGCAGGCTTACAGAGGACTCTGTGCTGCCTAAGTGTGCAGAGCGCCCTGCTGCTGCGCATCACTGATTGCCAAACGTGCCACACGAACACGGTGAGGACTCGCGGTTCAAATTCACGCATAATGTGGCTGAGCTCGGGGAGGGCGGGCATGCACTGTGGGAGGCTGAGGCAGGAAGAGGCAAGTGGGAGGCCAGCCTGAGTGACTCGAGCCCCCTCTCCCAACACAAACAAAAATAATATAAAAAGACAGGAAGCTGGGCTGCAGCTCAGCGGCACAAGAGCCCGCCTGCCAAATGTGAGGTTCTGAGTTCAATTTCCAGTGCAGAAGAGATACTAGACATGTAGTTCAGGAGTGAGAGGCCCTGGGTTCCATCCCCAGTGTCTCTCTCTCTCTCTCTCTCTCTCACACACACACACACACACACACACACACACACTCTCTCATACATACACACACAGACACATTCACACATACACATACACATACTCACACTTACACACACACACACACACACACACACACACACACACACACACACACACAAATATTTCAGGTCTGCAGATGACCTGAGATTAGGAAGAAAGTGAAACTCTGCAAGAACCTCATAAGAAAGCAAGATATTTCTCTTGGCATATTATAATACAATACGACAAGAAACCGGTTGGTAAAGGAGCTAAGAATGAGACCGGGGACGCTTTATTTACCCCTAGACAAACACTAATATGGTTACCTATCTATTGATAGAGAAAAAAACTCATCATTTTTTTCAGAATAAAAGACTAATTCTGCTCACTACTAATGGGTTTGTAGTTTTGCTTACTGAGAACATTTATTGAACACCTAAAAGCACGGTGAAGGAATGGTAGGCATATGTAAACGTCAGTGTCTTGTCTTGCCGAATTTTACGTTTATTCTTCAAATCTCAATGAAGAACGAAGTTGGGGGCCGTTCATCGAAAGCAGAGACAGCACGCGGGAAAAGAATGGCTACAGCTCTGCTCCCTAGAAACAATTTGAAATTTAGAACACCCTTCTCCTCTGGATAATTTCCTTCAGACTACTTCTTCTTTGCGGGGTAAATTAAATCCACTTTGGTGTCATCATCGAGAACTTGAAATTAAAAGTTCAATTTAGTGGTCTCTGTTTTTCGCGAGGATCGCTGCTTTCGCGCAGTTCGGCTCTTGCGGGAAGCACTGCGGCTCTGTGGGCCCCTGCCTAGTCCCAGCTCAGACCCCGTGTGCCCCTGCCTAGTCCCAGCTCAGACCCCGTGTGCCCCTGCCTGGTCCCAGTTTCGACCCCCTGTGCCCCTGCAGGCCTCTT
>NW_004524630.1:1282212-1283300 GCF_000260255.1 Octodon degus
CCTGGTCCCAGCCCCGGCCTGGTGTGCCCCTGCCGGCCCGGTGTGCCCCTGTCGCCCCCCTATTCCCCTACCTGGTCCCAGCCCCGGCCCCCTGTGTGTCCCTGCCTGGTGCCAGCCCCGGCAGGCTGCACGGAGAGCCACGGGCTCCCTCGCCAACCTCGACGTTCCCCTGAAGGCCACACCACTGCACGTTATGATAAGGGTCGAGCCTGCAACCTGCAGTAATCAGTCAAGGCTACCCTAAGACCTCACACGCCCTGTGCTCCTAAGTTAGCTGGAAACCAGCCAAGGCTGGTAAAGTGGAAAAGGGTCCTAAGGATTCCCAGCCCAATGTGTTTCAAAGGAGGCCATTTTAAAAACAACTTTAAAGCCCTCTGGGGGGTCTTGGTTGGGCACGCTGTGCTTCCTACTCTTCGAGGAAATATTTCGTGCTGAAAACAGACAAAGCATCTGATTGGGGATCAGATCTTGCGCAGGTGGTTCCTTTGCATCGGCCCCCAGATGGGCGCGCGGCCTGGATCCGCCCCTCCAAGGCCTGCTGAGGGGACACCACCCAGCGGCGAGGCCAGCAGACTGAGAGGAGTGAAGGGCGCTTCAGGGAGCACCCGCAGGGAGCATCAGCTAGAGGACCCGCCCGACGCGTGGACGGCGGTGGGGGCGTGGGGGGAGCGCTTGGACGGAGTTCTGGGTGTCGGGTTATGGTAGAAAAGAGGAAAGCGCGCACGGAAAGGAGGGCGCCCCAGGGCGCGCTTCCGTGGTAGGAGAAGCCCAGGACGGCTTTCTGGTGCGAAGGCAGCGACGCAGGCTTTATCTACCTATTGTCTTAAATGTTTCCTTTAGGCATCCTCGTGTACATAACATGTACTTAACAATTTGCTAAATGGAGTTATAAAGTATACAGTGCCACGGCTGAGTTTAGAAAGAACACGTCCCCGAGGCCAGACTGGCCAGTGTGTGAGCTCCCGCAGAGGCTTGCGGGGCAGAAAGTGCAGGAGCTTGGCTCAGGGTGGCGGCAGCACCTGGAGGCAGCCTGGCAGGAGGTGCCCACCAGCTGGCTGGCGCGCTGGGGGGACGCTGGACGGACACGG
>NW_004524630.1:1284422-1300079 GCF_000260255.1 Octodon degus
GGGACGCTGGACGGACACGGGCGTGCTGGGAGGATGCTGGACGGACACGGACTCGCTGGGGGGACGCTGGACGGACACGGGCGCGCTGGGAGGGCGCTGGACGGACACGGACTCGCTGGGGGGACGCTGGACGGACACGGACTCGCTGGGAGGACGCTGGACGGACACGGGCGCGCTGGGAGGACTCTGGACCGGGCGTGCGCCGGAGCGTCACGGCGAACACACTGGGGCTAACTTTCCAACTATCCTTGCATTTTGTCTGGACACTTTACATTTGTATTTTGAATTTAATTTTCTTGCTGCGTTTAGGTAACAGTCATCCTTCGGAATTTGGATCTGTGCACGACGCATCTTCCCTCCTTTTTTCCCCTTTCCTTGTGCTCCTGTCAGCCCCTCTTCCCTCCTGTTTATAGAAGCTTGTTTCCATTTTCCACTTCTATTCTCTTTTTCCCCTTTCCTTCCCCCTCCCAGTTCCCCTTTCCCCTTGAACATTTTCTTCCTATTTCCCAGTAGCTGTTATGCATTTTCATCCTTATTTACACTTTCAGTTTCTATTTATTTATTTATTTAGGTACTGGGGATTGAACTCAGGACCTTGCGCTTGTCCGGCAAGCGCTTATTCTACTGAGCTATCTCCCTAGCCTGACACTTTCAGTTTCTTACACTACAGAAATCATGTAATAGATAAAACACAATTTAACCTCTTATTTCACATAGGATCATGGTCTCAAAGTGCTTCTATTTGCCTGGAACTATCTCGAGTTTGTCCTTCTTTCTGGCAGAGTAGTACTCCATTGTATAAAATAACAGAATTTCCTTGCCCATTTATCAGATCGTGGACATTTGGGCTGTTTCCAAGGTTTAGCTATTGGAAACTATGCTGTAAAAACAGTTTGCAAAGTATAAAAATGAGTGTCTGTATATCACTGTGGCCTGCATGACGCTTTTCATTCTTTGGGATGATACTAAAAGATGGGCTACGTGGGTAAAATGGGGGAAGCTCTGTTTACTTTGCCTTGCACGGTGGCTGCACCAGTCTGCACCTCCAGCGACAGAGAAGACGGGTTCTGTTTCCCAAGAGCTCCTCCAGCACTTGCTGTTGGTGCATTTCGCGACATCGCTTTTCTTTATGGAGTGGGGTGGAATCTCAGTGCCACTCCAATCACTTGAATGACCAGTGATGTTGATGCTTCTTTCATATATTTATTGACATTTGTACTTCTTCACCTGAGAAATGCGTGTGCATCTCAGATGCCGATTTTTGGATTGGGGCTTTAAATGCAGGGTCTTATTTTTTGAGTTCTTTATATATCCTAGATATTCGTCCTTTTTCTGAGGAACAACTGGTAAAAGCTTCCCCCATTCTGTGTGCTGACTGTTTACTCGACTGGTGATTTCTCTTGCTGTGCAAAAGCTTTTTAGCAAGATACGATCCCAGTTTTTCATTTCTTTGTGCTATTTCTTGTGTGAAGTTTTGGTCATAAAGGATGCCTTACCCATGTCTTCAAGAGTTCTACTATTCTATCTCCCAAGGGATTTAGTGTGACTGTTTTAATAGTTAGATCTTTTACACTTTTAAATTTTAATTTAACTCATGGTAAGAGCTAAGGATCTACAGTTAGTCTTTTGCACGTGGAAAGCAAGGCTTTTCAGCAGTGTTTGTTAAGGAAAGCTATTTTTCTTCCAGTGAAGGTGTTTGGTCCCTTTGTCTACAGTACCGTGGCCGAGTGTGCTCACAGTTGTTTCTGATCTTCTCAACTGTTCCAGCGACTTCAGGGCTGGTTTTATTTTTGTTTTGTTTTTTTGCCAGTGCCATGTTGTTCTTAGCACAGTAGCTTTGTAGTGTAATTTCAAGTCAGGGATTGCGGTGCCCTGCCTTGCCTTTGTTGCCCAGAACTGCCTTTGTTATTCTTGGTCTCTTCTGAGTCCAAATGAATTTCAGGATTTTTTTCTCTAAGTCTCTGAGATCCACTACTGATACTTTTATGGGGGTTTCACTAAATCTGTATGACAATTTTGGGGGTATGTCCATTTTCAATGTATTGGTTCTTGCTACTTAAGATCAAGGGATGTCACCCACTTCTAAAATCCTTTTCATCTACTTTTTCAGAGTGCTGTAATTTTCATCATAAGGGTCTTTTACTTCCTGCACTAGACTTATTCCTAAGTACTTCATTTTTTTGGATGCCATTGTGAAAAGTGTATTTTCCCTCAGTGAGTTTGCTACAGGAATGCTGTACAGGAATGCTATTGACTTTTGAGTGCTGACTTTGTATCCAGCTGTGTTACTGAGTTTATTTATTAAACCCGGAAGCCTTTTGGTGGAGTTTTGGGTAGTTCTATGTAGAATATCATGTCATCTACAAATAATGATAATTTTACTTCTTCCTTTCCTATTTTTATTCCATCCATTTCTTTCTCTTGTCCAATTTCTCTGGCTAATGTTTCCAGAACTATATTGAATAAGAGTGATGACAATGGGCACAATAGGTTTTGATCCTAATTTTAGAATGAAAGCTTCATTTTTTTTTGCCATTTAATAATATATTGGCTGTTCATTTGTCATAAATGTCTTTTATTTGAGGTAAACACAATTATTCCAATTTTCTGTAGGTTATTTCCTTTTCTCTTTTTTTCTTTCTTTCCTTCCTTCCTTCCTTCCTTCCTTCCTTCCTTCCTTCCTTCCTTCCTTCCTTCCTTTTTTTCATTTTTCTTTCTCCTCCTCCTCCTCCTTCTCTTCCTCCTCCTTTTCTTCTTCCTCCTCCTCCTCCTCCTCCTGCTCCTCCTTTTTACTACAAATAGGTGTTGGACTTTGTGAAATATTTTTTCTGCACCTATGTGGATTTTGTCCTTGGCTGTGTTGACATCATGGATTACATTTATGGATTTGAATATGTGGAACTATCCCTACATCCTTGGATGGATCCTATTGGTCATGGTGTTTAATTTTCTTGATGATTCACTGCATTGTATTTGCCAGTATGATTTCTTTTTTGTGTGTATGCACATTAGGGGACCTGGCTCATAGTTATCTTTTTGGTTGGATCCTTCTTTGGTTTTGGTATCAGGATCATGCCACCGTCCAGCAAAGAGTGTGCGAGTATTGCTTCCTTTGTACATTCGTTAATGAGTTGTCAGCATAATAGCATCAGATCTTTTCTAAATTTCTTGTTGAATTCAGCAGTGCGTCCATCAGGACCCAGGCTTTCCTTTATTGGTAGGTTTTTAATTATGTCTTTAATTGCACTGACTGATACTCATTATTTATAATCTTTATATCTTCTTGAATCTGCTTTGACAATTTATATGTACCTAGCAATCTGTCCCTCTCATTTGTGTTTTCCTCTATTTTGTTAGAATATAAGTTCTTAAAAGAGGCATTAGTAATATTCTGCATTTCTATAGGACGGGCTGTGATTTCGCCCTTTTCGTTCCTCATTTTATGGACTTGGATCTTCCGTTTCCACTTTTGTATGTATTTGGTACAGGTCTGCAGCATCTGCAGGGTCGCACTACACAGATCGGCCTCAGCGGTTCTCTCATTCTCAGCCTCCCAAGCGCTGCCGCATTACAGATGCGCGCCTCCACACCCCGGCTCAATTGCGTCTCAGTGTGGCCCTAGGGCGGGCCGCAGGGCACGCGGGGGATCCAACTGCTGCCGCAGGGCTCTGCCCAAGCAGGCGCTTTAGTCTGCTGAGCTATCTGGCAGGCTGCGGTTCCCCTTTTTGTTGATAAGGTTGGCTAAGTGTCTGCCAAGTTCATTAAATCTTTACAAGAATTGACTCTTGGATTCATTGGTTCTAGTCTCAATTTTGATTTTCTTAGTCTTGATTGCATTAATTTCTGTTGAAATCTTTATAATTTCTTCCCTTGTATGAACTTTGGGATTGATTTATTCTTTTTCTAGAAGGTTGAAGCTCAGTATTAGGTTATTTGAGCATGCTTTGCTCTCCTGATATAGATTGCACTACTACAAATTTCTCTTACGGACTGCTTTCACTGAGTCCTGGAAGTGCTGGTGTGTTGCCTTGACATTATGATTTAATGGTAGAAACACTGATTACTTCTTTAATTTTATTCATAACCCATTTGTTTGCTCAAGAGGGTGTTCTTTAATTGCCAAATGTTTATGAAGTTTTTGCAGTTTCTTTTGCCATTATTTTCTAATTTCCTTTCACCATAGTTTGTTAATATGTGTAGGATATTTTCAGTTCTTTTGTGCTTACTTAAACATGTTCTATGAGCTAGCATGTGGTCTGTTTTGGAGAACATCTGGTATGCAGCTGGAAAATATGTGTATTCTGATATTATGGAATGGAACACTCTGTAGACATCTATTAAGTTCATTTGTTCAAAACTGTGGTTCAATTCTGGTATTTTTTGCTATGTTTCTAGCTGATGTGCTTAGTTTTTCTCTTTGTAAAAACGAGGTATTGGCATCCCTATTACAATTGTATTGTTGCTTATTTGATTTTTCATATCTCTTCACATTTGTTTTATGTAGTTTAGTGCACTGGTATTTGGTGCATTTATATTTACAATTGTTATTTCTTCCTCTCCCATAATTTCCTTTACTGAGATATAGTGACCTTCTTTGTCTTTTTAATTTATTAAAATTTTTTATTCATTTTAATGAGACAAAAGACAAAATAGCAATGAAACAGTCTCAAAACAGGTTAGTAGGTCTGCTACGATAATTAATACATTGCATATTATTGTCTTCATAGTATTTATTCAGAGGACAATATTTGGACTGGCATTAAGTATGAACAGGTCCTTTAAAGCCTTTTCCAAATACAGCTCTAACAGCAATGGAACCCCCATCCCTGACAAAATAAAACAAAAAGGGTGATACAAATAAAGGACCATATATACTCTGGTTTCTCTTCAGATCATATAAATCTTTTGCCTTTTACAAATAAAGGACTTTTTTTTTTTTGAACCAGGGATTGAACTCAGGCCCTTGCACTTGCCAGGGAAGCACTTACTCTACTGAGCCATCTACCTGGTCCCATAAAGGATCATTTTGTAGTGAAAAAATATACATATATGTATATACAAGATAATTAGGATAGATATAAAGCTACTTTCTCTTTTCTCTCTTAATCAGCCTTGGGTTGAACTACACTTCATCTACAAATAAAATAGCTTCCCCTGATTTTTTCAGGGTTCCTGTTCCATAGAATATTGTTTTCCATCCTTTGACTTTCAGTCCGTGAATTTCTTTTTGAATTAAATATATTTCTTAAATGTGCACGCAGCATTTTTTGTGTCTGATTTCTTGATCCAGTGAGCTAATCTGTTTCTCTGATTGTTTGAGACCACTTACTTTCATAGTTATATCTGATATATATTGAGTTATCCTTGTCATGTTATTTTCCTATAACTGATTTCTTTTGATTGCTTTTGGCAAGCTGGAAGCCTGCAGTTGAATCCTGTTTCTGCATCTTCTCATTTTCTATTTTTTAAGTTGATTTCCTGCATTGATGCTTTTAAATTATTTACAGTAGGTATCTTGATTGCTACTACCAAGAACACTTAAGAAATGATTACTTCTCAGAGATGTCTTCCAGATACAGCTGGCTTTTTGATTTTGAGTCTATTGTAAGGTTCTATCTCTTCAATTTATTAGAAATGAGAAATTGTTGCCTATTTGGTTTAATCTCTGATTCTTTGGCACTGGCCTATAGTATTGTTTATGACCCTTGGCCTACATGGAAGAACAACTGATTAGAGTCATTGTGTCATGTTGGCTAAAGTAGCACAGTCAGTAATAACCATAGTATGAAACCCTAGAAAACGACAAACTATAGACTATTAATTTGATGCATCTTATTGTCAATGTCTCGTAGTCCCCACAAAGTCTCATGTAGTCACTGGGGTTTTTTCTAGAGTTTGTGATTAATTCATGATCCAATGTTGGAATTATTGGTGTGAGTGCTATGCCCGCCCTGGGGTGGATAATCTGCTTATTATATAAGGAAGGGAAAGAGGCTTGCTAGGTGCTGCAGGTGCTGCTTATCCCTTTAGTCTTTGCTGTTTTCTGCCTTCATGAAGTGCTGCCCTCCGCCATGTGCCTCTCTGCCTTGGAGTCAACTGAGTAAGGACTGAAACCTCCACTAATTGTGAGCTAAATAAACCTTCCCTTCCTTAGTTTCGGGTGGTATATATTTTGTCCTAGCTACAAGAGGAAAGGAAATGAGATAGAATTTGGTACTGAGAAGTAGGATCGTTGCTCTGATTAAACCTGACCATGTGGTTCAGGGGCCTTTGGGAATGGCTTATGGGAATAGGAAAGGTTTGGAGATATCACCTGAAACAAAAGCTTTGGAATGCATTTAGATGTTCTATGCGGGAGATTATGGTCAGAGCTCAGATGACCAAAGTGCTCATAGAAATTCTGCCTATAAAAACCAGGATGGGGAGGTTTCTGCTGCAAAAAGAGACTGCAGTGGCTTCTGTACTCCAGATGATTTGTGTTATGCCTTGACAGAAATTTTGTTAGCATTTTGTGTGTGTGTGTGTGTCCAGACACTTTACTTGAGACTGAGATTAAGTGCAGTGGACTGATTAATCTTGCAAAAGAAATTTCAAGGTAGTCAAATGTTGAAGCAGTAGATGGCTATTGATGAGAGCTTTATGTGAGATTTACATTGAGAATCAAGAACAAAGAACTAGCAGGATGATTAAAAGTGTGAGTTTGGCTGGAAGGGAAGTGCCAGTAAAGCTGTGGACTGCAAAGATACAGCTGAGAAGATCTGCATTGTGAAGGAGCAGAATAGAAAATGTGGCCTGAGGCCATCCCAGGAAGCAGCAAGTCTCCACCCTTGCGGCCAGTGTAAAGCTGCAAAGGTGAAAGACTGCCTTGAGGAAAAAGCTGCAGAACACCATGTTGCAGACCGGAGACACAGGCCACACCTGGTCCCAGAATCGTAGCAGCATAAGGAATTCATTCCTTGGAATCAGGGTCAGAGTGCTGAGCAATGCAGGACTCGACCCCTGCAGCCAAGAGAGAGGAAAGCCTGGCTACTGCTCCAGCTGCAGCAGGCCTTGACATCATCCACGTGGCGCTGGTTTAAGGCACACGCAGAATGCAGGAGTCCGAGGCTAAGAAGGCTTCTACTTAGATTTCAAAATGTGAAATCAGGCAGTGTGCCCCTGAGAGGGCAGTGTGTGAAACTGTGAGTGAGAAGCCTACAGTGCAGTGGCAGCCACAGAAGTTTGGAAAAGCCAGGGAGGTGGATCATCTAAGGAAAGTCACAAGGAGAGAGCAAAGCCAGCCTAGGAGAGAAGTCATGGAGCTACAACAAGCAGCAGAGCCATAAAGGGGAGACATCTGGAGCTCACGATTTGCTGGAGATCGCTTCAGGTGTTCCACATGGAAGTACAGGACATACGTTTGCCCTTTTGCATTTTGGACTTGCTTTCGTCCCTATGCTTTGTATCCTGCTGTTTGTAGCTTTTGGAATGGTAATGTTTTTCTGCTCCATTGAATGTTGGAAGTGTTCAATTTTTCCTTTGTACAGGGGCTCTCAGCGAAGAGTTTGCCTTAGATCTCAGAGGAGACTTGGGACTTGGACTTGTCAGCAATGCTGTTAGGACCTTGGCAACTTTAGAGATGGATTATAATGCCTTTTGCATGCAGCCATATGCATGAGTCTTTGGGGGCCAGGGCTGGAAGGCTGTGGTTTGTATCTAGGTATCTCCCCAAAGTCTCATGCAGTCCCTGGGGTGGATTGAAGAGTTTGTGATTAATTCCTGATCCAGTGCAGGGATTATGGTGTTTGAGTGCTACACCAGCCTGGGGTAAGTAATTACATACAATAGAAGGAGGGCAAAGAGGCTTGCTAGCTGCTGCAGCTGTGCTCCTCCTTCTGCTTTTTGCTATTTGCATTGCCGTGCGCGGCTGCCCTCTGCCACGTGCCGCT
Organism: Octodon degus; assembly: GCF_000260255.1. NCBI lineage: Eukaryota > Metazoa > Chordata > Mammalia > Rodentia > Octodontidae > Octodon > Octodon degus. Next base: position 1,292,351 of record NW_004524630.1, read on the forward strand.
CTGCCCGGGAGCCATGCGAGTATGAACTGAAGCCTCCACTGACTGTGAGCTCAATAAACCTTTCCTTCCTTAATTTTGAGGGTCATGTGTTTTGTCCCAGCAAAGCAACTAAGATACCCATTGTAATTTTATGTGCACAATTTATACTTTTATAACTAAACAGAAAATAAACCAAAAATTGTGTACAGTAAATATCCTCTTACTATGCTGATTTTACCTTTAAGGGAAGAATTTAAAAGTGATTAGAGGAAAAACTAAAGAAATAGAAGAAGTGATAGGGATTAGAAGCAGGACTCGATAGCAAAGAGGATTGTTCAAGCTTTGGGAACTGGTGACGAAGGCAGGTTGAAAAGAAAGAATAAAGAGACAGAAACAAGAACAGAAGAAAACAATAACAAGGAAACCCAGCAGCCAGGCCCTGGTTTGCTGGTCCAGTTTGTGGGGCAGACCCAGAAGGCCTGGGTCCCAGCAGCCAGGCCCTGGTTTGCTGGTCCAGTTTGTGGGGCAGACCCAGAAGGCCTGGGTCCCAGCAGCCAGGCCTTGCATCCAGTGAGCTGAGGCATGCTGCTAGGCCCAGCAGGGTGCAGGCTGAAGCCCAGACCTGTGGGGAGGATCCTCACTATGCAGAAGTGGCGGGAGGTAACTTGGGTGAGTTAGTCTGCCTGGAAGACTCCAGGGACATGAAGGGGAGGTGCCCAGACAGAAATCAGGGGAACTAATTTGAATATAAATTCCTAAATTGCAATGTGCTTTGTTATATGGCTATAATGTTTGCTCCTATGGTCTAAACTACAAACCCATTAGTTACAAAAGTTTGTCAATATTTATTAATATTGATCATTGTACTACTGTAAATAGGATACCATATCTGCCTTCATCACAAGTTCCCCCTTGGGTAATAATGTCAGGAGACGCTTGGGTGAAATCCTCACCAGAGCGCTATACCGAAGGATGGAGGACAGTGCCAAGCAGAAACCAATATCTAACTCTCAATCGATAGAGAAGGCAAAACCTTGGGAACCACACAGGAACAAGTCTCTGATCCAAGAGAGATACCTAAAGGACAGACCCTTGGGCCAGCAAGATAGCTCAGCAGACCAGAGTGCCTGCTTAGGCAAGCTTAGGCAAGTGCAGGGGCTGGGGTTCGACCACCAGCACCACATGCAATGCCAGCCCCCTGCCAGGGCGGGCTGAGCCGGCCAAAGAGCCCAGGGAATAGTGTCATACACCTGTCATCTCAGTGGTGGATGGGCTGAAAAACAGGAGGATCATTATGAGTCTGAGCTGTGCAGTGAGATGCTGTAACAAACAGATACATTAAAAAAAAGAAAGAAAGGAAAAGAGCAGGCCCTTAGCAGAGAGGTTGTGACGGCAGTGGTGCAGCTACCTACGATCCATTCTCACAAAAAGTATCACAGAAATCAAAATTCAGCATTCTTTTGGAAACAGAAAATGACAAAAACAAGGAGTAAAATGCAATCTCTGGTCCTGAGCCCACCAAGAGCAAACCTAGGAAGTATCAGCATGGAAGATGTAAATCACACACCTGAAATCTCTGAAATAATAGCAACCGAAGTAAAGAAATAACGCAGAAAAGTATAGAGGATATCAGATAAGGAATAATCTCCCAAGTTAAAAAAATGATAACTGTAATAAAAGAATTACTGTTTGTAAAGAAGCCATTGATAAAAAGGAATAGTAAAATAATAAAAACCTTGAATGAACAATATTGGAAAGACATAGACTGCAAGCAGAAGATTCAAAGAGATATACAGGAAATTTACAACTCCATCCCAAGGTGGCAAAAGCATTTGAATGAAAGTACAGATAGACTTTCAGCACTTAAAGACACCACTGCAGCTAACAAACAGGTAAGGAAAGATGTCTTACAAAATAAGGATCCAGGAAATAATAATTCAGCAGCTGCAAGATGATGGAAAGATAGACAGCATAAGATTAATAGGCATCAGTGAGAAAGACGTAGCCAACACAAATGACATAAAAGAAATATGGGCAGAAATAATAGCAGAAAGCTCGCCAAATATGGGGAAACAATCTGACATTCAGGTAACCAAGATATATAGAACTTCAAATAATATAAACCAAAATAAATCTATACCCAGACAGATAGTAATCAAGATCCCAGAAATAGTAGCTCAGGACCAGAGATTGCATTTTACTCCTTCCCAAGAACAATGTACTAAAAGCTACTAGACAAAAGAAACATCACATTGTAAGGAAAACCCATTAAAATAACAGCCAATTTCTCAAAACAAACCATCAAGTCAACAAGAAAATGAATTGAAATATTGCAAGTCCCACAGGAAAACAAATAACAACCCTGACTGATACACCCTAGAAAACTATCTTTAAAAATTGAACAAGTAAAATACTTCCATGAAAAAGAACAACTAAAGAAAAGCATGATGACCAAACCAACCCTGCACAGATTACTAGAAGATATTCCAGAAAGGTATCAAAAGGACAACTCCATGAATGACAACAGAAAGAACCTGTGGAACAGGGCTAACAATTAGAAATAGAAAAAGTAGGGACCAAACAGTAGGAAAATAACATGACAAACATAACCCAATATATTTCAGTTATAACACCAATATAAATGGACTCTATTTACCAATTAAAAGAAATAGATTGGCAGAGTTGACCAAGAAACAAAATCTAACAATATGCAGCATTCAGGAAACACATGTAACCCAAAAAGAAATTTGTAGGCTGAAAGTCAAAGGTTGGTAAACAATACCACATGCTCCAGGAGCTCAGAAAAGCAGAGTAGCTGTTCTTTTCATAGACAATCTGAATATCAAATCAGGAATGATCAAATGAGATGAAGAAGGTCACGACATACTTGTTAGGGGAAAACTTCAAGAAGAGATAACAGTCATAAATATGTATGCTCCAAATATGGGAACACCCAACTATGTAAGACAAATTTTAAAAGACATGAAAAACTCTGATAACCAGTAACAATCTTAACAGGGGACCTTAACACTCCTTTATTTCAAAAGATAGGCAAAGTACACAAAATTTAGCAAAGAGGTATCAGAACTGAACAAAACCTTTGAACAAGTGGACTTAATGGACATTTAAAGAATGTACTACCCAATAACATCTGAATACATGTCCTTTTCAGCTTCACATGGGATGTTATCTAAAGTAGACCACATACTAGTCCAGAGATCATACTTAAGTAAATGCAAGAAAACAGAAGTTTTCCCGTGCATACTATCTGATCACAGTGCAATGAGACTGGAAATTAATGACAAAAGAAATCACAAAACCCCCAAAAGCATATGGAAATTATATAACACCCTCATTAGAAACCAATGGGTTACAGATGAAATTAAACAAGAAATTAAACAATATCTGCAAGTCAATGAAAATTCAAACACAACTTATCAGAATTTCTAGGATGCAAAGAAAGTGGTTCTCAGAGGGAGATTTAGAGTAGTGCGCTCACACACTAGGACAACAGAAGGAGAACACGCAAATGCTAGTGGTGCGCTCACGCACTAGGACAACAGAAGGAGAACATGCAAATGCCCCGATGCTGCACCTCCAGCTTCTGAAACAAGTAGAGCAAAAAAGCCCAAAGGTGGGAGGAAAGTACAAAGATTAGAGCATAAAGTAATGCAATTGAGACAAAGAAAACAATGCAAAGAATTGATCAGTGAAAGAGCTGGTTCTTTGAAAGATTAAATAAAATTGATAAACCCCTAGCAAACCTCATCAAAAAGAGGAAATAAAAAGCTCAAATTCAAGCAATAAGGAATGAAAAGTGCAAAATTACTACAGATCCTCTGGAAATACAGAAAATCATCAATAGCTACTTTGAAAATCTTTACACACACAAAATGGAAAGCAGAGAAGAAATGGAGAGACGCCCAGATAGGCACAAATTACCAAAACTGAATCAAGAAGATATAAACACTCTGAATAACAAAATACTAGCCAATAGAATTGAAAATGAAATAAAAAAATTACCAACAAAGAAAAGTCTTGGTCTTGATGAATTCATAGCTGAATTCTACAAGAAATTTAAGAGACCATTACCTCAATCTGATAAATTACATCTCTGAGAAACCAATAGCCCACATAACTCCAAGTGGACAAAAACTGATAGCTTTTACTCTAAAATCAGGTACAAGACAATGATGTCCACTATTACCACTCCTATTCAATATAATTCTTCAATCATTATCCAAAACCATTGGATAAAAGTGAAAAATAAAATAAATAAGAATAGGAAAGGAAGAAATTAAACTATTATTATTCACAATTAACGTGATAATCTACATAGGAAATCCAAAAAACTCCATCAGGAAGCTCTTACAATTAATAAAAAAAAATTAGTAGCATAGCAGGACACAAAGTCAACACCCAAAAATCAATAACATTACTCTATGCAGATAAACTCACTGAGAGAGAAATTAGAGAAACAAAACCCTTGACATTAGCATCCAAAAAATGGAATACTTAAAAATCAATTCAACAAAGGAAGTAAAAGATCTATACAATGAAAATTACAATACTCTGATAAAAGACATTGAAGAGGATTTCAGATAATGGAGATATTCCCTGCTCTTAGATAGGAAGAACCAGTACTGTAAAATGGCTATACTCCCAAAATCTTTATACAGATTTAATACAATCCCTATCAAAATACCATCAGTGTAACTCACATATCTAGACATAGCATTCCTAAGATTTATTTGGAACCTGAAAAGACCAAGAATAGCAAAAGCAATCCTGGGCAACTAAGGCAAGACAGGACGCATTACAATCCTTGACTTGAAGTCATACTACAAAGGTACTATGATAAAATCAGCATGGTACTGGCAAAAAAAATAAATTAATAAATAAAACCAGACCCAAAGGATCAATTCAATAGATTAGAAGATGCAAATACAATTACAAACACACTGAGCCATCTTATCTTTGACAAAAGGGCCAAACATGTTGATCGGCAGAAAGATAGCCTATTTAACAAATGATAGGCCCAGGTCTATCACCATGCAATAAAGTCAAAATGGATTAAAGATGAAAACATTAAAATAGATACACTAAATCTACTGGAAGAGAAAGTAGGTGGAAATCTTGAAGACATGGGGGAGACAGAGAGTTCATGAACAAAAATTAAGATGCATGAAAAATACTCCAAAGAATCAACTGCAATCTCACCTTACTGAGAAGTTTCTGCACATTAAAAGAAATCACCAACAGAATGAAAAGACAATCTAACTGGGAAAAAAATCATCTTAACCAACAATCACTCAAAGGGCTTCTATCTAGAATATACAAAAAACTAAAAAAGTTAGGCCCCAAAATTCAAAGACCCAATACAAAAATGGGCATCTGAAATGAATACACATTTCTCAGAGGAAGAAATATAAATGGCAAATAAATGCATGAAAAAGTTCTAAATCAGTGGTCATTTGGAAAATGCAAATAAAACAGTATTGCGTTACATCTCACCCTAGAAAGAATGGCTGTCATAAAGAAATCAACTAATAACAAGTGCTGGAGAGGTTGTGGGGAAAATGAATCCCCTTTCCACTGATGGTGGGAATGTAGCCTGGTACAACTACTATGGAAATCAATGTGGAGACTCCCTAAGAAACTAGGACTGGAAATCCTCTTCAACCCAGTTATTCCCCTTCTGGGTAACTGCAAACATCATAACACAGTGATATAAGTGCACCCATGTTTATAGCAGCACGATTTGTCATAGCCAAATCTTGGAAACAACCAAAATGCCCCTTACCTGAGGAATGGATTAAAAAGGATGTGGTATTTTTGTACAATGGAGTATTACTCAACCATAAATGAAGACCAACTTGAGGCTTTTATAGATAAATGGATGTAACTAGAGGCCAAACTCACAAATGAAACAATTCAGACTCGCATGTGTAATTGTCATATTGTCTCCCTAGTATAAGAACTTGAAAGAATAAATAAAATCTGAAAGGTATAATAGATATAGTAAAATGCGAAGAAAATGAATATAAGGAATAAACAGTGAACATGAGAAAAAGGAGAAAAGATAGGAAAAAAAGGATGAGGAAAATTCATGCAAGTATATATACAGGATAGCTGAGATGATTGCGGTGCTAATTTCCATCAAATTTTAAAATATGGCAGTTAATGCTTAAAATTTTCACTTTGACTAACTGTATATGCTAATATCTATAACCTGAACAACTACACTGAAGACAGCAATGTGCAATACAAAAACCATGTTTGAATATTTCATCTTGTTCTTCTAAATGCATGCTGCTTCTAATATTTTATCAACTATTATTATTATACTCTCTTTAAGATAAATTAAAAAATAATAATGTAAAAAGATGAAGAAAAATTATTAATGTTTATTGAAAGCAAGTGTTAATGTTCAATTATTTGTCTAATCTTCCAAACCTACATCTGTTAATCTCAGCAACAGATTTAGAGATAAAAATATGTAATATAACAATTGTTAATTTGCAATTCTTGTTTTAAAAATATATATATCATATGTACTTTTGTATGTTCCAGTTTCTATCTTTGTTTTCGCTATTGTTTTTATTTTTTACTCTTTAAAATAAAAAAGCAAAGAAAACAAAAATGAGAAATAGAAACCATATCCTCATGTCAAAACAAGAAGTCCAGGACAAGAGGAAAAAAATGGGGGAAAAACATGGAGAAAGGAAGATGAGCAGAATAAAAATCCACTTCAGGGTGCATCGCGGCTGCTGTGGGCTGGCAGAGGGGCAGACAGGGTCCTGGCCCGTGCTGACGGATCCCAGCAAGCTGGAGGACAGTTGTGGCAGGGGTTGGTCCCAGAACGCCTGGGCCTTCAGCTCCACTGAAGTGCAGGCTGCGTTTGGTTTCCGGCTATGAGGCTCAGACCTGAGCTTTTCAGCCTGAGACAGTCCCGGTGCTTCCTACTGGCTGGAGTGCAGCTCGATGCCCTTCTGCCCACTTGAACTTCCGCTGGCCTCTTTCCAAAATGGCAACAGGCCAAGCACTTTCTCGTGGGGTTACAGTCCGCCAGCCACTCAGTCCACAGCATCGCTGCTCTGTCCCGCTGGTGCATTGCTGTGCAGGGGTCTCTGCGGCCACCAATAGTCACTGCGCCTCTGCATGTTTGAGCCACCGCCCCATGCTAAGAGCCAGGATCAGGGCCCTCCCCCATCTGCGCTGTGGTTCTTCTCTGCACTCTCCCCGTGGGCTCTAATTCCCACTTGAGATGCCAGCGGGGTCCTGGGACCCAGCTCCCTTCGCCTTTCCTTCCTCACATTTTTGTGTCCCAGCATCAGGAGTCCAGACACTGAGAGTGGCCTCTTTGCTGTGCACCACGCTGCCATCTTCCCAGAAGTCCTTATGCTTTGTGCATGTCAAGAATGCTCAACTTTTCACACACCAACAAAGTTTAACAACTCACAAAAATGTTCGAGCAAAGCTCAACAATGAATTTCCAGAGTGCCACAGGGCAAACTCCCATCCATCTACAGAAATAGTTTCCACTGTTCAAAGTCGCAGTGAACCTCATATGTTCCTGGGAGGACTGCAGCCGTGCCAGCCCTGGCCTCTTTCCTCACACCCAGCTGAGCACCAGGAGCGGGACTTAGTGCCAGGCTCACCTTGGGGTGAGAAAGCTGCGACATGGCATCCAGAGCCCCAGGGGAGTCGCTGGGACCTTGGCTACTCTGGGGTCAGCCACCCATCAAAT
>NW_004524630.1:1300534-1303614 GCF_000260255.1 Octodon degus
ATCCCCTCAGGATTTATCCTGAGATCCTGTACCTCAGATTGTAGAACCTTTGTCAGTGTCAGCCATGTGGATAAGTCACGACCATTGCTTGGCCAATGTGCTCTCTGTGAAAGCCTGAGAGAATGTTTTCTCTCCAAGTGACTCTCCTTAGGCACACTCTACATCAACACACTCAGCCACCTTATCTTTGACAGAAAGTGCACTTCTGGTGAGCCTCCCCAGCACTAGCATCCTCCCTGGCCCGTCTGACTGAGTCGGGTTCCAGTTGGCACAGTGATGAGTCACTGACATCGCTCTAGATGAGCAGAAGGGAGCCCGGTTCCCACTCCCAGAGCAGGCATAAGAAGGCCAGTCCTGAGCCTTCTTAGCAACTCTTAGAAGCCAGTGGAGCACCTGACTTACCAGGAAAATGACTTACAAGGTCTTCTTTACTGTTGCTACTATTTTGATGTTTCTGCACAGGGTGCAAGTCCTTCTAAGTGTGAGTTACTCTATTCCACTCAAAATCATGAGCAGTGTGAGTGTTCAGAAGTTTGCTTCCTGTGCAGTTCTGTTGGTCAATGAACTGTCACTTTGAATATAGTTTGTCTGTGGTGTAAGAAATTATTGGCTTAACAAAGACAGTCAAAAGTTCAAAAAGATTTGTAAAGTTTTGTATAGAGGAAAAATGTTATAGTGTATGTATTTGCATGGGCCATTAATTCACTTCTGTTCTTCTTAATTCAATAAAAAAAACTTAAGGAATTACAACCTACTTTTAAAGCTGCAAGTGAGGGATTAAAGGAATTTTTTTTTTTCAGTACCAGAGATTGAACTCAGGTCCTTGTGCTTGCCAGGCAAGCGCTTATTCTACTGAGCCATCTCCCTGGCCCTGTAAAGACAAAAAATTTGATGCATTTTTCCCTCCTTTATTCCTTCTTGAAAGAAAAAAAATATTTATTTATTATTTTTTGTCCAGCTCAGCCTGCCCTGAGGACAGGGTTGGTGCGACATGTGGTGCCAGGGATCGAAGTGCGGTCCCCTGCACCTGTTTAAGCTTATCTAAGCAGACCCTTTAGACCACTGAACTATCTCACTGGCCTGAGAAAAAATATTTAGAAAGAAATCATACTGAGATAGTCCAATAAGACTTTACCTATGCAAAACAAAGAATCAAATGTTTCTCCCAAGAAATAATACTGAACACTTTGGAAAATAATTACTTCACCTCATTCTTTGTATTTATAAAAGCATTGCCTCCCAAGATAGCTTGTGTTTATGGTTGAATCTAAAAGTTTCTGCTCAATTTTATACACATCATAGAGAAAGGTGTAAAAAATATATTCAGAGATGGTTCATTGGAGAATTTTCTTTTCAGTACTAAAGAATGAACCCAGGTCTTCTATACTGACCTACCTGCCTACTGTTTGGGGTTTTTTTTCCTCTAAATTCTGAGGCTAGGTCTCATTAAAACTCTACACTGCAAAGGCTGGACTCAAACCAGACTTCAAGGAACACAAGAGTACGCTGAACATTGCAAGATCTTTTGTAAAGAAATAAGAGTAAAAACATCATCATCTTCCATCAATAGTAGATTAATTAAGATTGAAAAGCACCAGTGTAATTGAATGCCATGGAATTATAAAAGATATGCAGTGGGTAGGTATTTGTCAATAAGTTACCTGTGTGTATTGCTGAGCGGATGTACCTGAAAATTAAATAGAGGTAATAATGTGGAAAATCATGTGCAGATATTTGCAGAGAAGACTGCAATTTGGAGTAGAGATGAGAAGTATTAGTAGGAATGAAGCAATATTAAATAGAAACTTCCCGCAGGAGGTCCCGAGCAACCGGGTCCCGGCGCGCAGAAGCGCCCCAGGAAGCAGAGTGGAGCCGGCTCCACCTCAGTTTGCTTCCCTAAGCAAACTCAGTTTGCATTTAGGGATGTAAATGCTCCACTGTGGTATGTGTTGTAAAGTAACACATATTGGGCATCACCTTGGTCAGGTAAAGGATGAAAGTAGAAAGTCTATCTTTCTAGGAAAAAAAGCTTCTCAAAATAATGTATTTTCACTTCTTTGAAGTAGTTACCATCAAATAGCATAGTAATATTTCTTAGCTCAGTATGACTAATCTTAATTTAAACAGTCAATTCCAAGGTTTAAAATCAATATGTAAGAAGTATGATAAAAAATATATGGATATTTTAATTTAAAATGCACTTTGGTAAAAGCTGCGTTGCCTCCAATCACCCTCACAGTCCTCCCAGCATGGAGCGTCCTCGTCCCGTCGTCCGTGTCCCTTTCTGAAGCGGCCTGGAAGCTGTCTAGCACATCCCTGTAGCTGCGCTGAGCTGGCTGCCTCGTGTCCTGAATCAGCTTGGGCACCCGCCTTTCACATCCCTGGGACTTCAGGGATGAGCCAGAAGTTGCACTGGGCCAAATCCACTCGATCTCGAGGGTGAGAACATCGAATGTTTTTATAAATCCGCCTTTATGGTAGACAAAAGCATGCTCACCGTGTTTTTGATCAACTCTACAAAGGCACTCATGAATAACGATTTTCAAACTGCTTCAGAAAGTGACAAGAATTGTATAAATGTGTTTGAAGCAGCAGGGCAGGATTAATAACAACATATCTTTTACTGCACTAAATATCTTTATGTAAACACATGCCATATTCTTTTTAACCAGCTCACATTCCCATTCAGAGATAATTCTTCCCAGCTCTTTTGTTTTTCTATGTCTTTCAAGCACAGATATTTACTGTACTTATTCAAGACAGTCACTTTAATTATGGTCGTAGAGTAAAGAGCCTCAAACTATAGAGACCGTACCTTTCTCCAGGCAAAGAGCACGTTCGCCTACCGCCCAAGACAGAGAGGTCTCTCTCGGGAGTGTGGAGTTCAGGGAATGTGGTGTATGTCACAAAAGGTTCGGGTTTTCCCAAGCTTGGAGTTCTCCAGGGTCAGGGCCCGCTGCACGTTGGGTTCTTTGGCTGTCCTCATTGTTGGGGAGGTAGTAAAGACGCTGATGTTCTGTCCACTATTCCTATGATGAGCAACAACTGGCATTTATTCCTGGTACGGGAGCTTCGTGTCA
>NW_004524630.1:1305024-1308858 GCF_000260255.1 Octodon degus
AGAAAAGAAATAAATAATAAAGAAGGGCTTGTTTTATGTGAAACTCCAATGATCCTAGAATTTGCAGCTTTCTGACATTCATGAAAGTAAATGATTTGGATTGACTTGAACACAGACTGGCTTAAGATTCATGGAAAAATAACTTTAAAAATATATTAAGAAATATTTGTTCTTTAAAATTTATTTCTATTACAGTGACTGACAATTTATCAGAACTGTTCTCTGACTTTTTGTATGGATTGGTTTACCAAGGTTTATCTTACCAGCGAGTGCCGAGAACACAGTCAGTAACAGTGGTCAAAGTAAATTGGATTCTGTAAGCAGTAAATCATTTTGGCTTATTTTCAAATAAGAAATTCATTGTGAACAGCAGAGTCCCACCCAAATATTTCAGGCATGCGTGGATTTGGGGTGGCAACCTCACTTCTTTCCTAACGTCCGTATACTTTTGAGAAGCCATTTTCTCTGTGACTTCGTAGGCTTCATGGCGAGGTCTGTCAGCCATCTGCGCACTTGCACTCAGCACCAATAGTAATACATCCTCGTTTAAGAGCTCAGTAGCATGAAGTTAACAGAATGAAGCTGCTATGGGTAAGGGACGGTCGATACAAGACTGTCAGAGAAGTTTTTATTTCAGAAAAAGATACCCAAGCAAAAGTGTAGGTAAAACCTTAACAAGCACAATGGGAAAGCCAAACGACAGCAAAAACAAGCAAGCAAGCAAACAAAGAGCACCTGCCACAGTGCAGGCAGAAACACGAGTCGCAGGGCCATCAGGAAGACCTCGCTGGGGGTGAAGGGCGCAGCGCGAGGACCCCAGCTGCAGTGTGAAGCTACAGCGAGATCGTGGAAAATTCAGGGAGAGAAACAGGAATGCCTAAGAATGTTGGAAATGAAGATGGTTGAGGCCGAGGAAGTAGAAGCTGTAGCCTGAGGAGGTGAGGGGTGCTGGGCGCCGAGCACAGCCTGCGGGTCTGAGGAGGCCCCAGGAAAGAAGCCCTTGGAGCTGGGGCGGCTTAACTCTAGGATTCGGTGAGTCGCTCGGGGACAAGCAGCGTGCAGAGCAGGGTACAGCTTGCTCACAAGCACCTGTGTGACAGCGGGCCGATCCCACACCCCTCCACAGTACGGCCTACTACCCAAGGGGTATGGAGGTCTAAAAACATCGCAGCCCCTTTCGTTCTCACATCCTTCGTTCCCCATTATATTTATATAGCTGAGAATCCCAGACAAGGCACTGACTAGAAGATGGTGCAAGGACCGGGGCAGCCGGGACAGCAGGCATCGCAGCTTGCGCACCACGCCGGCTCTTCTTGGCTCTGGGCTAATCCTGCAGTCCTGTTGACACAGAGACACAGCCTTCGACACTCTCAACAATTAAGTGCTAGAGTTGATTTAAACACTAGCTATTGTGAAGCACACTCGATGTATCGAACAACAGTCTGTAGTCATAGACTCGTATTTCCTGAATTGTTTGGATTCATTTGCCTTTCTGCAGTGTCATTGGCTACAGTGTGTATTAAAAATTGGTATTAATGAGACTTCCAGTGATAAAATCAACAGAAGCAATGATGGTTGCACACATGTGAATAGGATAATCCTATTTGTATCCAATCCCAATGCTTCATTTCATAGTTCAAGGGTAAAAATAATAGGCTGCAGAATTTCAAATTTACTTTGAGAGATGAAACATTTGCTGGAGTGGCTTTAAAAAATTCATGGGCTGTGTCTGTGTGCCAGGCAGGATCCTTTACATTATAAAAACAAAGTTCAGGCCAAGCTGCCTTATTCCTGGAAGTCATGCAAGTTTGAATTCATCAGCGGTGACATCTTAATCCGAGGAAGTGGAGCAGCGTTGAGGCTGCTTTCCAGGGTGACCTAACATTGCTCTCCAGATAGGCTCTCTTGGTGCCCTGGTAACTTAAGGCTGGGGTGTGATGCTTATCGGTAGTTTATTTATGAAACATCGTGTCTCTCAGAAGACACGCTTCACTGACAGGCAGCACTGGCCCCTTAAGCAGAGGACTTTCGGGGGAAACATATGCTCTTTCATTGGCCTGGACCAACACAAGCGGGGATGCTTCCCGACGCCTGGGCTGGCCTCCCGGAGCCAGGCAGGGAGGCCATTAGCTTTCTCTAGGAGGAAATAATGGCTAAGATCTTCAAGTAAACTGCTAAGCTGCTTAGCAATGAAAAGCGGGTGTGCTTCTCCTTGACTGAAAGAAAGTCATCCATTTTTTAGGGGCCACCATCTGAACGCGGGGTAAGTAAGCTTCAGGTGACTTCTGGTGGGACGGCTCTCCCACCACTGCAGAGCAAGGTGACCCACGGAAGTTCAGGGGGCCGGCTCGGCTTCCCCCAGATCTGCGTGTTGACAGGATTGAGGAAGCGCCACATTCCTCCCCAGGCCGGGCCTCGGCCCTCCCAGAGACTCTCGGGTTTCCTTCGTTTCTGAATTTACTTCTCAGTTTCAAATGCCAAGGCTTTCCTCAATTAGGATGATTGTTAGAGGACCAAAGATTCTTTTCTCTTTCATTAGTTCTATAATTTTTTAAACTTGCTAGCCTGGCTGCAAGGATAATGCGCATATATAATCTATACAGCTCTATCTACATATAATAGGAACTTTGTATTGGTTTTAACTTATCAACTTTATCATTTGAACACTGATAATCAGATGTTTTGGTTTAAAGTCAGACACATGACGATCTTGTATGGCTTCCTCCACACTCTCCTTGCTGGTTACTGACTCACGTGACCTGAAAATTCATCTCATTACTCATGTCAGAAAGTTTCCATCATGCTTTTTACAGTTTTTATCCATACTAACTACTGAATTTGCATGTAGTCAGATTTCTTGGATTCCAAAGTTTAGAATCTTTCCAAGTTTTTTAAAGATTAGTAGGATAAGAATTGTCAATGTGCAAAATCTTACCAGCTTAAATTAGGAATAGTAACATCTGCCTTCACCAGGGGCAACATGGAGAGATTTTGGAAGCCAATCTTAATGAAAGTTTTTAAAGAGGGGAAAAACTCAAAAGCTAGAAAGGATATCTTCAGTGATGACAAGAATGAGTATTTTTTCCACATTTAATAAAAATAACAGTGCTTTTGATGCTTCAAATCATCTCAAAATCAGATTTGAAGCAACTGAGGTCTGAAGAGTATGGCTGTATAATGAGCCACCAGAGATTGCTCTCTGCATCGCAGTGGTCCTGCTGGCAAGAGGGAAATCCTTCCCAAGTCTTCCTGTCCAAGCATCCACAAGGGCCATGCCAGTAGCAGCGAAGGCTTTGCCTGAGATCCCCTGCTCAAGGAGCTCCCTATCCTTGCCTCCCAGGTGATGCGCCCTCATCTAAGAACTCCAAGAAATCATTCAGAGCTGATAAGCTGCTGATGAATTTCTTCTTCTGCAGTGCCTCAGCATTTCCCTGCCTTTAGCAATGACTCTCTTCTTGCCTTACTCTTGCCTGGATTTGCCTTGGCTTCCTATTTGTCTAAAATGGAAGCTTTTGGCTGTGGGTGGATATTTTCCCTCAATCAGTGCCTAACTCTGTCCATTGGTGTGGCCCTTGTTCACCGCCCTGTATCTGCTTTTCCAGGAAAAGATGTAGAGAATCCATCTCTTTTCTTCTGAGACATCATCTTCTGTCACCAAGGTGGAAGGCACAGCAGTTGACAGTGTGGTTGGTCACCACACTGTTTTCTCCCTCCCTCCCTTCCTCCCTTTCTTCCTCTTTTTATTTCTTCTTCTCGGTCTTTGTCTCTCTCTTCTTTCTCTTTATCTCTTTCTTTCTTCCTTTCTTTCTTCTCCTCCTTCCATTTTTCTTTCCT
>NW_004524630.1:1308979-1313848 GCF_000260255.1 Octodon degus
TATCTTTTAATTACTTGAGGAAATTATAAAACAGTGGTAATAACTTTATTCCATTTATGGAGTCTACCACTTTGCATAATTGGGTGCTAATTATTTGCTAACTTGCACTGATAATTCAAATGATTACATCAACTATTTAAATCTAAGAAGTGCTTTGTGTGGCATTGTTCCCATCCTGAGTAACTAAATTAGTTCATGATAAGCACATTTGGAACATTTTAACCCCCCAATTCCTTTAAGCTGGGCAGAGTTCAGCTGCTGCTCCCTTGGAGTCTGTGTTTATATCTCTATACTCAAATCTTTGATAGAACTGGAAAGAATCATCCTCTCTACAGACAGGCTTCGGAGCACCCAGACCTTTCCCCTGCTCCGGGTTATCTTCACGCCGTTTCTGTTTCTAAAGTCGACACAGAAAGAAGAGACCAGACGACATGGGCGGGATCCAGAGGGCATGTTTACTTTCCGCGTGGTGAAAGTTCACAAGCATGGCGTACGCAGGCGACTTTGGTGGGCTGCTGTGCCGGGCAGGGTCAGCAAAGGGCGTTTGGGGCAACAGGAGAGGAGCGAAAGCGTGAGACTGCAGGCTGCCAGACCTCGGAGGTAGGAAGGGGAGAAGCGAGCCTGGGGCCACCGTGGAGAAGAGGGCAGGAGGCAGCAGCCGTGGAGCCCCTCAGGAGGCGCGCCCGTGTGACCGTCCGATCATGCGCTGCGGCAGCGTCCTGGTATATGATACCAGAGAGATTTGAGGCTACTGAAGATGCTTTCAAGACAAGCACAGGCAGGATTCAATTTCAGACGCCTGCACATGGAAAACTGCATGGCTTGTGCGGTGTGTAGGCGGCTCATCGGCATCCGCGTTGCTAGGGCGAGCGCTTCATCCGGAGAGGTCTATTTAGGCTCATTAAAGAGGGAATCAGCAACATTGCGAGCGCGCGTGTAAATAAGGCTCAGAACGCGGAGGCGGGTGGAACGCTCCTGCGCGGGTAGGAGGCTCCCAGGGCTTGAGATGTGAGTCAGCTCTGCACAGCACACGCAGTGTTTGGTAGTCAGGAGTGAGAAGCAATCTGCGTGCTGGGAGGGCACTTTCTACTGTGTGCCGGAGGGCGAGACAGAAGGCTCCAGGAGCTGACGCCTCTCCCGCAGCCCGATCTAGGGTGCTGCAGGGCGAGCCGCACTCACTCACCACGCTGTGACCTTGCTTGATTCATGACCTGGGGTTCCAGGCCTGCGTGGAGCAGGGGGAGTCGAGTGCTTGTGGATTCTAGGTAGCCACCTGGGCCAAGGCTGAGCGGAGCAAAGGCACAGCTCTCTGCCCTGCAATGGATAGACCTGGATGGTGTGGGCTCCTGGAAACCCATGTTGGCTACAGCGGTGTCTCCCTCTGATGGGGGCGTGACGGGCGTCACCAACGTGGGCGGTCAGACCGAGGCCTGAAGCTTTGGGCTAGAGACACTGACCAGAGCTCCTGAGGCGACCATGTTTTCTGCAATTTACTATGTAGACTAGTATGAGGGTCACAAATGCAAAAGTCTAAAATACTTCCCACTTCCCACATCATATCATATGCTACCTATAATTTACTCCCAAGGTAAAAGCTTTTATCAATCAGTACGGAATACCGACATCTCTTCTTTGGCATCCAGTGATCTCAGTATTGAACACAAGTACATTCTAACTCAGAAATGGGCTGCAGCAAAGAGACATAGTTGCAAATTCTTCACCCCCTATGAGTATGGAAGCATTTTTTGGAGGGGCAGCTAAGCCCACTCTGAGGGTGGGTCTGGCTCAGCATGTGGAGCTGGGCATTGAACTTTGGTCCCCTGCACCTGCCTAAGCTTTCCTAAGCAGGCACTTTAGACCACTGAGCTATCTCACCAGCCCTATGAAAGCGTTTTTGAAGGGGTGTCTTCAAGTGATTCCTTTTGGCTTTCCACTGCCTCCTCTTCAAATCTACCCCCTCAGTCCATGCAAACATATGTGACTTCTGAAAGCCATATGTATCCAGTGGAGCTTATCTGTTCCATCAGCTCCATTGAGCAGCATGGACTGGACTGCGGGGTAAAGCTCCACGAGAATCTGCTTATGGGCAGCATGCCCGAACTGCTTGGTTTTTACTGCTTCTTGGGCACTTCTGGTGTCCTACAGGAGTGAGGCAGCGAGAGAGGAAGAAAATGATTCACACCTCACGGTCCTCTCCAGCGGGCAAGGGGCTGTTGGTGAGAAGTACAGCCACAGCTGCTGCGGTAGGAAGGAGCCAGCTGTAGGAATATTCCCAGTAGAGCACGGAGGGGCTCCAGAACTGCAGACTGTCACATTTCTGGTAACAAGAGGAAGGAGAAAACTGGGCAGAGGAGAATGGAGGCAGCTTAAGAGAAAGGAGCAGAGACATGGGACCAGAAGTGGACCCCAACGCTTGGCTAGAGACACTTCCTGAGGCCCAGGAACACCCCATTACCTTTTCTGTGCAACAAACAAGGCTTCAAACTGGTGTGTGCTGCACAGAACCGTGGTTATAACCACCGCGGCAGCAACAACTGCGCGGGGCCGAGTGCGGCACTTGGAGCTTTCCTGTGAGCTGAAGCTCCCCAGGGCTTCCACAGCCACACAGTGGCCCATGCCGAGACGGCACAACCAGCACTCGTTCTGACCAACTGTGTACTTAACTTCTATTACTATTCAGAAGCGAGATGTGCTCCGGAGAGCAAGCCCCGTGCCTGCCATCAAGGGGAAAGCTAGATTAAGCAGAGAATGAGGGCAGTCGGCACAGCACGAAAAGAAGTCGAAATGCCAAAATGCCTGGGCCACGGGCCTTGGCAACCGCACGACGCCACCCACTTGTTAACTTTATTTATTTAATGTAAAAAATCTTTTTCTTTATTTGGTATAGGATCTCTCTACGCAGCTCAGACTCCAGTGATCCTGCTGTCTACACAGCCTCCTGAGCGCTGGGATTGCCGGCATGCGCCGCCACGCCCTGCTTCGGGGCAGCACGGTGCACCCGGGTTCTGGGCTGGCACAGCTGGTGGTACCAGGGATCGAGCCACGTCCCTGCACTTGTCAGGCAGGCGCATAGACTGCCGAGCTGTCTCTCTGGCCCAACTTGCCATGCTTTAAAGCCATCATGGTCTCCTATATAGAGACACTCTTCCTTGGACAGACACTGCTGGGAAGTACTTCCCAGCCATTAATTCTTTGGAGTGATTTTAAGTTTGCTTAAAACTGCCATTTCATGTCTACCTCACTGTGTAAGCAGGAGCAAGTGATGCAGCTTTCCTGCGCCCCTGTCTCCTCAGCACCAATTTTTGGAGGTGTTAAAGAGTTAAATAAAATACCCTCAATAAAGTCTGTTCTATAACACGTGGCTTGTGGAGTCCAAGCAGTCATCGGCCGGGCATGGTGGTGCAGCCTGCCACCCCAGCCCTTGGGAGGCTGAGGGTCGCTGCGAGTCCCGGGCCGGCCTGGTCTACGTGAGGAGAACCTGCCTCAAAACCCCCCAAACAAAGCACCTCAGTCCTGACCAATAGCAGGCTTCCCTTCCGAGCGCCTCACCTTCCAGTCGTCACCGTGCAGCACCTCACTTCCTGTAGGGCACCTCAAATGGAGCCCCAGCTGCCCACGATTCTGCTGCTTCTTGACCTCTGGGTTTAGAATGAATAAAGTGGTGCCACACAGACACCGGGGTCCTGGAGGATGAAGGATGGCACAGAGGGAGACCCTCAGTCCCCCACGTGGCTGCAGACAGGATGATTCAAGCCGTGAGTCACCACGGTACACACTGTGCACGTGCTAACTGCACTGGTTACCAAGTAGGAACAGTTAATGAAATTTGAATTACCAAAATTAACTTACTTGATAAAACAGGGGTCGATTTTCACAATTATAATAGATAGCTTTAATATCAGAGAATCAAATTGTACTATTTTTCTGGGTTCCACAGGCTAGTCAAACTGATTTTATAGCATTTGGTTTTTACTTCATAGTTGACTCATATTGTAAGCAGTAAGTGTTTTTTTAGTTATTTCTGTGTTGGCCTCAAAGATTCTTAGCCAGTTCCTGATATCCTCCATGTGAACGCAGAGACAACAAGGCTTCTGGGAAGTGCCGGACTTTGCTGGTGGGCCTCCAGTTCCTAGCGCATCCCCACAGCCAGCTGCATAAGAGCCTATCGCGTCCCAGGAGGAGACTGCTGCCGTGAAGGAAATAGATGCTCGGAGATTCACCCCGCACTATTCCCCAGTGTTCCTTTCAAAGCTCGGCTGCTTTGCCTGTACTTCTGTCAATGCTTCACTGTCACCTTGATTAGCTCACGCGTCAGGTGCTCTTGAGCTCCTGGAAGGACAGTCAGGTATAGCAGCAGAGTCCCTATAGCTACCCCTAACCCACGCTGTGAGCCAGAGGGAGACCTGCCCTCCGGGTGCAGGCGTGGACTCAAGGGTGCTTGGAGAATAACATGGAGCTAACATGAAACTGCTAAAAGCACAGCTCCGCACCTCTTGCTGTTTGCGCTCCAAGCTCAGCGCTTGGACGCTTGCTCCTCCTGTTTCCTCTCAAAGAAGCGGGTTGTGTGGACGACCTCTCCAGACCTTTCTAGAAGAACAACTTTGACTCGGGCTCCTCTCTGCATTTGGCACTGAGGAAGTCTAAACTAGCACGAAGGCTGGAGCTCTTGAGAAGTCACTGCTTCTCTGATTTTCTCCATGCGGGCTGGTGAAGACAGCCCAGGGCTGCTTCCTTAGAATCTCAGTGCGGCCAGACACGGCCGCCATCCAGAGCCACACCGGAGGCCTCACCGGTCCTGTCTGTGACCCCTCCTGTGCCAGTGGCAGGGGAGGGGCTGTGCTCGCTCACGCCCTGGGACCCTGGGAACCG
>NW_004524630.1:1313948-1321685 GCF_000260255.1 Octodon degus
AGTGAAGAGAAAATGCATGAGACTTCTCCTCCTCCTACCTAGGCACGGGACTGGGAGAATAACTGACAGCGAGCAAAGCATGCGCCAGGAATTGAGCGTGTCCTGCGAGCACCGCAGATGCTACTGCGGCTCTGCTTGGGGAGTACTCGCCCCCATTTCCTCTTGGACTGTGTTGCAGGGATCTGTGAGCTTCCTGCTCTGTCTGCAGTTAGGGTCAGCTTCCTAGTTGACATACGCCCACTCCTATTATCTGAGTAAAGTGCAGTTTTTCTGGGATCCCTTTTGGTGTTCCGGGGAAGAACTGGTGTTGCCTGGAGCGACACCATGGGGAGCCTTGCTCCAAGAAAGGGGAGTTCACTACAAGCACTGGAAGGGCCGGCCAATAGCTCATGGCCCACCCGGGATGCGCTGAGAGGGCAATTGAGGCTGGGCGTGGAGCAAGCCTGTCACCCCAGCCCTTGGGAGACTGTAAACAGGCAGATCACTATGAGTCTGATCTAGTAGTGAGACCCTGAACACCCTGTAGACCCTTCCCTAAAATACAAAACAAACAGACAAACAAGAAAAAAAGGAAAAGAAAGAAAGAAAGAAAGAAAGAAAGAAAGAAAGAAAGAAAGAAAGAAAGAAAGAAAAACAAGCAGGGGAGCAGGAGGCTGCTGAGCTTGGTTAAGGGATGAGGAAGAAAGGGGGAGGCTCCTGGGGTCCATCGTCATGGGAAGTCAAGAGGAGGGGCACCGGGCAGAGGCCGCAGACTGGTTGGCCGTCTGTGTGAAGATCTCCACGAGGCACAGCAGAGAGGAAATAAGACACACAGGCTGCGCTGGGAGAGGGAGTAGGTTCCATCGGCACCTCCCCAGGCCCCACTGCCGTCACTGGGGGAGGGGGGAGAGGGAGGGGAAGCGCAGCCCAGGAGTCCATGACCTCGCCCCTGCTCAGAGAAAGCACTTTCACAGCGGGGCCACAGTTCCTTCTGCTCCAGTGGCTGGGGGGAGTCTGCCCTGCGCTGCCCGCTGCTGCTCTGGCTGCTGACTGCTGCCCACTCTCGCTTGGATTCTGCTGCCGGGGTCTGGGAGCTGCCCCTTCTCTGCATGTCAGCTTCTGCTCTGCAGCCTCTGCGCTGCCGAGCAAGACCTTGGGCCTCCCTGGCTCCCGTGTATGCACGGTGGGCTTCTTACATGCTTCAGCAGACCAGCTCTGAAGGCCAAGAAGCCCACTCTGTGGCTTAAGGACATCTCCTTAAAGAATGCTCAAATCTATGTCTTTGAAAAAGTTCTCTACTTGCCAAATCCAGTGGAATTTCTTCCACTGATCTCTTCCAGGGCAAATGAGCTGGGGCTGAAATCTTGGTCTCTGGCAGACTACTTTAAAGGGTGAGTCTTGAAAAGAATTTGATCATACAAGAATTTTAAAATTACAAATATTCTTTCCATTATTACCTAAATTATCTATCCAGTATTATCTAAATTGATTCTAACCAGTCCCCAAATTCCTGTTTCTATGCTGATGTCAACATCATTTTATTAGATTTTTCATGTTAGATTTATTTTTTTAGGGGCATATAAATACCCCAAACCTGTACATATTAGTGAAGCAGTACCCCGTGTCTTGACACATGGAATGTGCAAACCAAAATAAACATTTGAAACTCCTAAAATATTTATCATTTCTTTATGGTAACAACTTTAAAAACTCTTTCTTATACTTTTCTGAAATTCACAGTATATTGTTGTTCCCGACAGTTGCTGTGTGGTACAGGGATGAGCTACAGCCTCCCGCTTCTGCCTAACTGTAACCCTTCCCCCATTTTTCTCCCTCTCTGTTCTTCCTACTCTCTGGTAGCCACTGCTCCTTCCCTGCATTTAACTTAGCTAATTTGTTTATTTATTTATTTATCTTTTTGAGATAAGGTCTCACTATGCAGTTCAGGCTGGCCTTGACCTTCTTTGTAGCTGAGGTTGGTCTCGAACTCACAATGCTCCTCCTGCCTCAGCTTCCCAAGATAAACTCATTTTTTTATGATAAACAATCGATGTTTTCTTTGATGAACCTAGAAACAGTCATTTTCAGGGTTCTGTAAGAGGACATATTTCATATAAAGGCTTTGGTTACCCCTTGCTTGCTAAATCTTGGAAACAGATCAAATCCAACCATTAATTTGTTGCATTAATTAATTAATAATTATTAAGAAGACAGTTGTCACATTAGGTATGAGCTGAAGCCCATCTGAAAATACATTACACAAGGGAAAGCTGACAACTTCCACCAATATTAGACATCCCTGTTAAGAGGATAATGAAAGATGACAAATGGTGTCACCTCTTCAGAAACAGCTTTAGCTAATTTAGCTCTGATCCTAGGGAAATGTTCTGTTTGGTCCATATGTTACTCAAATTGTGATAAATAACTTCCATTCAAGCCTCCAGCAATGGTCTTTTCTCCTCAGTTTTCACTGACAATAGAGCATTTGAGGAAGATGTCAATAATTTGAACTTAAAAACAATGCAGTAGGGAATAGGTTCTTCGGGCCATTCATGTTGTGTCCTCTTATCTTTAAAGGGGCAACAAACAAACTCAGGAGGGATTAGCTTGCCTTACCAGGAATCAAGGAATTTCTAGGAATTCAATCTGGGGTCCCAAGCATTGACCTCTCACTGGTCTTGCTTCCTGCTGGGGTTTCTCTCTTGGCCTCCCCGCATGGGCGAGGGGTGGCGCACCCCATGCGCAGAGCAGCGTGCGCTGACTCCCCAGCCTGGCCGTGCGTCTGTGCTTCGGGGCTCCTCCTCACGGCTCGGTTTGGAGAGGGAGGTGAGCACTGCGCCGCACACAACTCGCATGACAGGCCCACGTAGAATGACAGCCGTCTAAAAGTGCACAGAGGCAGGCCAGTGACAGTGGCTTATGATTTCAGGTATTTGGGAAACTGCAGCAGGAAGATCACAAATTCAAGGCTGGCCTGAAAAACTTCACAAGACCTGGTGTCAGCAAAAAATGATCTGGGTATCCATGAATATGTATATCCCAGTAACCCATGGGTTCAATTCCCAGTACAGAAAACAAAAAACAAAAAATGCAGAAAACAAAACAAAAACCCAGAGAAAGGATTGGGAATACAGTCCAGTGGCAGAGAGCTGGTCTAGGATGTGTGAAAATCTGGATTGAGTCTTCACACTGAAAAACAAAACAAAACAACAGGCAACAAAATACAAAACACAGAAAAAGGTGAAGTCCTTCTGAAATGTTATCTAGTAAGAGCTTCCAGAAATCTGCTCCTTTATAAAAGCAATGAGAACACTAGATTTTAAAGAAGAAAAGCTCATAATGATTTGTTCAAAAGCTGGGGACTGACATGCTTGTATCTGAGGGGTACTTATTCAGAAAAAGGACCGAATCCTGGTAAGGCCAGGCGTGAGCAAGTCGTGGTAAGGACAGGATGTCTGCAGCATTAAACCTCTCTCTATCCTTATCCACATCCCCCAGTAGGCTTGAGACCAACAACCTTGCAAGCTTGAAAATCAGCAGCCTGGGAAGCACAGAGTGGGTGAGGATGCAGGTGCTGGCAGGGTCCCCCAAAGCGACATCGGCCAACTGTAGCCCCCTTGGCCCTGCCTGAACCACAGCATCAGGAACTGGTTGGTGTGTATTTGTCCCCCCAAAGCTTCATGTAGTCACTGAGGAGCAGTTCTACAGTTTGTGATTAATTCATGATCCAAGGCTGGGATTATGGGTTGGAGTACTGCTGGGATTATGGGTCTGAGTACTGCTGGGGTTATAGGTCTGAGCACTGTTGGGATTATGGTTGTGAGTGCTACACCCAGCCTGGGGTGGACAGCCTGAAAGTAACAAAAGAGAGACAGAGACAGACTTGCTGTCTGCTGCCATTGTGGCTGCTCCTCCTCCAATCTGTTCTCTTGCTCTGCTGCCACCATGAAAGGCTGCTCTCTGCCATGTCCTGCTCTCCCTTGGAGCCAGCCCAGTGTGGACTGAACCCTCCAGTAACTGTGAGCTAAATAAACCTTCCTTCCTTCATTTTGGGTGTCGGGTATTTGCCCCAGCAATGAGAGAGGAGTAACTGGGACACCACCGCATTGCACACGTTGAAATCCTAACGCCTTGTGTGATGGGTGAGGAGATGGGCATTTGGGTGGGGTCAGCTCTAGAAGGTGAGTAGCATCAGCACTCCCGGTGAGGACACCCCAGAGCGCTGTCTGTCCTGCACCTTCCACTGTGCACACTCCAGACGGGAAGGCAGGTATCTGCGGACCAAAGAGTGGGTTCTCACCTGGTACTGAATCTTCTGTCCTGCACCTTCCACTGTGCACACTCCAGATGGGAAGGCAGGTATCTGCGGACCAAAGAGTGGGTTCTCACCTGGCATTGAATCTTCCGCCACTTTGCATCTACAGACAACTGGCTTTTGGCGAAGCTGTCAAGACCGTTCAGAGATGACATGATAGTGCTTTGATCAGCAGCGTATCCCCTCATGAGCGTCAGCTGAGCCTCTATCTCACCACACATGCGGTAAGTGCCACTCTGTGCCTTTTGAGGTATCAGTCTTCAAACCATGGAATTCGGAGAAGAAAATAGTAGAGTGGCTCTTTATGATCCTGGATTAGACAGTGGTCTCTGAGGTATGACACTGAAAACACAAGTGACAAAATAAGAAAAACAGAGACAGTGGACTTTAAAATTTAAACTTTTGAACTCTTAAGGGCACCATTAAGAGTGAAAGGACAATCCACTACGTGTGTGAGAATATTTGCAAGTCATGTGTAGCAAAACCTTGTTTGTGAGCATTATTCATTCATGAAACATGCTTGTAATCCAAAGCACTCATATCAAAACTGATTTCTCTAAATGAAATAATAGAAACTCAGATTATTCATTCTACAACCCAAAAATAGTCATATAAAATATTACAGTTCTATAGTATAGTACAAAATGCTAAAGAAAATACAAAATATAAACAAAAAGAGAACCAAATTTCCCGGCAGGTATGAGAGAGACAAGAGGGAGGAGGGCCATTGTGTAGCGTGATTTGCATTTCTTTCTTTCTTTCTTTCTTTCTTTCTTTCTTTCTTTCTTTCTTTCTTTTTTGCGGAACCGGGGATTGAACTCAGGCCCTTGTGCTTGCCAGGAAAGCACTTATTCTATTGAGCTATCTCACCAGCCCCATGAATACATTTTAATATTGCAAGACATTGCTCATTTATCAAGTTAAAATTTTTTAGAAGTGGCTGGGCATCTGGCAGAACACTCAGAGGGCAAGCTGCTTGCA
The DNA here is from genome assembly GCF_000260255.1 of Octodon degus. Taxonomy (NCBI): domain Eukaryota; kingdom Metazoa; phylum Chordata; class Mammalia; order Rodentia; family Octodontidae; genus Octodon; species Octodon degus. The sequence goes on from NW_004524630.1 coordinate 1,319,224, forward strand.
GTGGCAGGGTTGACCATATCCTAGGAACCTTGCACTCAGAATGTGTCAGTGACGCTCTCCATGTGCTGTGAGTCCTGCTCAAACGCACCCTGCACGCTCCTCTATCCCGCCCCTCCTGCCACTGTCTGAGGCAGCTCTGGAGCCCTCCTCTGTGCGTCTTCAGTTGTGCTGTGGTGACTGCGCTGACAGGCAGAACCAGTTGGAAGCCTGCACCATTAGCGGTCATTTCCACTTTGGGGAATACCCGGCATCCATGTGGCCTCAGGCTGGGCGAATGAGGAGGCTGGGATGGGATCAGGTCGTGGCGCTGATTTTACAAGGTTGCCTTTCTGTCGGACGGCACTTGGCAAAGGCATTCACAGGTGTTTTTTTGATTTTTATAGAATTCATTATTAATTTATTTATTTAATATTTATTTAGTCCAGGGCTTCGTTACACAGCTTGAACTCATAGTCACCCTTCTGTCTCAGTTGTCCCAGCACTGGGATTATAGGCATGCCCCACCATGCCCTATATCAGGGCCAGCATGTTCTGGGGCCAACACAGGCATGAGGCGCTGGGGATTGAACCCGGGTCCCTGTGCTTGCCAGGCAGGCACTTAGACCATCAAGCCATCTCCCCAACCCCTCACTGGTGTTCTTTTTAATCACACTTCATAAGATGATTTTCAAAATTCCTTCAGAAAATGACAAGACTGATGGGACACATATGTTTGAAGAGGTGGGATTAACAGCACTGGGTCTTCTACTGGATAAGCACTGTCATCTTCAGTGTAGACTGTACGTGTTGATTATATCTCATAAAGTCGGATGACCCTACTGAGAAATGTATCTCCAAGGAGATACCACAGGGAATAAGGAAGTGGAAAGATGTTCAAAATTATTAATTACTAGGCGAATACAAAAACACAGTGAGATCACACTTCGTACCTACGAAGGTGGCTAGAATCCAAAACACAGAAAATAACCTGTTAAGAAATATGTGGCGAAATCAGAACCTTTATGTATTAGAGAACACAATATGCTAAAACCACCATGGACGACAGTCTAGAAATTTCTCAAAAGGTTAAACTTAAACTGCTCACGTGGCCCACAAGCTCAGCATGAGAATGCACACTCACTCACAACTTTGCACGCAGATGTTCGTAGCAGCGTAGTCACCAGAGCCCGAGAGAAGCGGCACTGCTGCATGTGAGCCCTGACGGGTAGGAAGGAAGGCAAGGGCGGCCCACAGGAGTAGTACTCCTCAACGGGAGCGGAATACTGCAGTCCGCATTGTGACTGTCCCACAACACAGATGAGCCTGGACACTGTGCTTAGAGAGAGCACTTGGTCCTAAAATCCAGCTAGAACTGCACGTACTGTCCAAAATAAACCAGTCCAAGGGACAGAGGGTGGGTGAGTCATTCCTGAGGGGGGAAGAAGAGAGTCTGCTAAGAGGTCCCGCGTTTCCTTTCGGGGTGATAAACACATTCCAAGGCTGCGGTTTTGACTTCTCAACTCTGACTACATTACAGGCGACAGTGCTGCAGCTCAGAAGACTGAATTTTATCCTATGTGAATTGAGCGTCAGTAGAGCTGCCATAAAAAGAAGCATGTTTAAAATAAACTTTAAAAAGGTAGATTGACAGGCTCCTGTGGATTGATAGGCCTCCATGGGTTATTTACAGGAAAAGATTAATCTATCTGGAGAAGATTTCCTGTTACTTCCTTGGAACGGCAGGACCCCTTCCTTGCGGGGTGAGCTTGCATTTGCGCCTGGGCGTGTGAACGAGCCTGCCAAGCAGCGCACTCCAGGCTCTGCTGGAGCTCTGCTTCTCGAGCTGCCAGGGAGAGAGCGCGAATCCTGCGGAGGCGACCATGGGCAGGGCACGGGGTAAGTGCAGGCCCCAGAGGAGCAAGGCCTTCACGCCAGGGGCTAGAGGCCAAGCAGGAGCGCAGCTGAGATTTTCTGCACGACTGGGGGTTACGGTCAGTGTTTCATTCTTTCCACCCGCAGATGCTTATTGAGCACCTATGTGCGAGGCAGATTTATTAGGAATTGTGGAGACCAGAAAAAATTATGAGCTGATGAAAGAGAGCACAAACAATAAACCGCTACATGCTTCATAGAAAGTCAGACGGTGCTTTTATAAAGACAGATAAAGCGGAGTAAAGGGAAGAATACCTGGAACCTGCTATATCACCTGGAGTGTAAAAGATGTTTTAAGGAGTTACTATTTAAGAACAGGCTCAGTGATGAACTATTTGCCTAAGGCAAGAAGCACGTGAAGGGTCCTGAGGCAGGAGGTGTTGGGTGGATCAGCCCAGAAGTGAAGGTGGCGAAGGAGGAAGCCAGGATCAGAGGGGAGCCCGGAGCCCGATTCATGCACAGCCCTGTAAAATCTTTAAGTTTTATCTGAATAGTGAATGAAAAATTAAAGGACAGCTGTGTTTTTCTTTTTTCTTTCTTCTTCTTTTTTT
>NW_004524630.1:1322271-1323085 GCF_000260255.1 Octodon degus
CCACTCCCCCGGGATTTGCAAGGCGCCTGAAGCACTCAGCTGTGCTTGCTTGATTCTGAAGCCACCAGCCTCTGAAACGGGTTGATCGGTTGGTGCTTCTCCTGCGTTAGCTAGGTGTTGTGCTGCTTGTGCCACGAACCTAAATTTCTGGAAATAAGAAATCTGATCAATAATTCTTTAGATAAAACCATTCTGTTCCCCATGAAGTAGAAAGCCAAAGGCTCTTTAGATTAAAAGCCGTTTTCTCTCTGATTTGGAAAAAAAAGTAATCCATATGGAAAGACCTCGCAGATAAGATTGGCTTCGACTCCACAACCCTTCAGAGAAGGAGCTTCTAGCGTAGCACTGACGTCCCCACTTCCTCCATGCTCTTTTGAGACACAAATTTTATGAAAGATTTTGTGCAGGATGGAGGAAAGAGTGGGAGGCAAAAGTGTTATTTTACATGAAATATAGCACTTTAAAAAATTCTGCCCTCCCTGTCTTCATTATTCAGAACTGTTCATTCTGAGCTTTCTCTTTTGAAGTGGCTAAATATTTTCTCCACTGTCCAGCCGTCCTACAGATTTTACTGGGAGAGACAGAATTACCTGACAGTTAATGGGATAGTATGGGAAGTTTTCATTGTTTTTCAAGCATGTGCAGTGGAGGAAGAGACAGGAAAAGGAAGTTTAGGTAAAGTAACCTGAAAGAATGCAACATGCGACCAGTGTGGGGTACCCCGATGAAATGGGCAGTGGAGGGCACCCGGATGGAGCGGGCAGTGGAGGTCACCTGGATGGAGCAGGCAGTGGAGGGTACCCGGATGGAGCGG
>NW_004524630.1:1324462-1342535 GCF_000260255.1 Octodon degus
CTTCCTTCCTTCCTTCCTTCCTTCCTTCCTTCCTTCCTTCTTTCTTTCGTGGTACTAGGGACCAAACTCGAAACCTTGGGCTTGCCAGGTAGGCGCTTAAGCCACTGAGGTAGCTCCCCGAAGCTCAGTGACTATTTCTTGTCTGTGGATTGAAAGTGAATATTTAGCGTTATTAACTTTTCCATCAAATTAATAAAAGATTAGATATCTATTTTAGCAAAACAATTTTAAAAAACATACTTATTGAAAACTTACTAGGGTCAATGGGGATACAGGGATGAGTAGCCCACCTTTCTCTTTAAGCACTTCCGGTTTGAAGATGATAGGGGACGCCTCCAGGAAATGCGGGGTCACCACCTGCTGTCCAGCAAGGGTCAAATGGCTGAGTTTTAAATTATTTAGGACCTTAACCATTGTGCTAGAAGCAATAAGGAAGGATTTCACTAAGCAGGATCTACAGGGGGACAGGATCTGAAGGATGCACGACAGGCAGCGCGAGGCCCCGGGCAGCGTCCCCTCGCGCACCGGCCTGCAGGTCCCGGAGCCGCTGGCTGCAGCCGCCCGAGGGCGCGCTCTGAGGCTGCTCGCGGACCCCGTTTCTTCAGCGCTCTGAGTACCGGATAACGAAGCAGGCACGATCCAGTTTTCTTCCTGGAATCGTAACCCAGAGGCCTCAGGTAGAAGGAAGCATTCTAACTGCGCAGAATCCGTGCTGACACAGGCGGCTCGTGGGAGCTCACAGCGGCGCTCGCCGCCGCCTGGCACCGGCCGGACCCCTCGCCGTGGGCGCTGTGGGGCGCAGGCGGCAGCTTGCAGCCGGTGGCTGACCTGCCGGGCGCAGACGGAGTCCCCAGCGACGCGGGTGTCCCGGCCGCACGCAGCGCCCCGGAGCGCCCCTGCTGCTGGAGGAGAGCGCCCACGCGGCGCAGTCTTCCGCGGCCGCGCACCCCCGCCAGGGCTCTCGGCAGTGGGGCGGCAGGGAGGGCGCCCGACGCGCGCGCCGACAGGCCGGGGAGCCGGAGGTGGGCGTGGGAGACGCGAGCCGGCGGCCCGCAGGCCGGGCGCGCTGCAGCCGTCCGCTCGCCTCCGCACCTTAGGGGGGCGACGGTCCCTGAATCCGTGTCCTCCTCCGGCCAGCCCCCAGCCGCCGCCCAGCTCTCCCCGGGCTGCAACCCGCCCCGCTGCAAGCGGCCCACGGCGCTCATGGGCACCGGACCTGGGCGGTGCGGAGGGATGCGGGAGCAGCAAGGAAGGCGCGCTCGGAGTCAACTGGGAGAAATGTATCTTCAAATTAGGGAACTAGACGACGCTGTGCTTTCGGCGGCCACCCTTGCCCAGCTGCTCCTCTTTGCTCCTCCGCACCGCCTACAGGCAGTAGCCTACCTAACCTTTGTGTTCAGACCTGATGGCTGCTCTCTGCCCTCTGCGCCCTCCCCACCTGGGGAGACCTCAGCTCCCAACCGCAGCCTTCTCCACTTTCCTGTCAGGCTCCAGCCGTGATCCTTCATGCCTTTTCCAGATGCGGCTTGGACAACTCCAAATACCTCCACTGTTGGCAGAGAAAAACACGCTTGCTATAAATCATCTTCCTTTGTTTTGCTATCTACCTCTTCTGGCAGTTTCTACTTTGTCACTTCTAGGTCATGCCTCTGAGCTATTCAGTCCACAGTGTCCCTGTCATCAAAGGCACACAGAATTCCCGAAGCAGACTAAGGGAAAAAGAGGGGTCAGATTTCCCCACTGCAAGTTCATAATTGAACCTGAAGATGTAATTTCCTTGTCATGGTCAGTCCCTCGAGGCGACCTTGTGCAGGAGGAGCTGGGGTCAAGTTGGGCACACTCTGGCTGACGGCAGGCCTTGGCTGTGCTCCTGAGATGCCGAGCAGCAGCAGCGAGCCGTGGGTCCCAGGCAAGCTTCAGGGCGCTCGGGGCAACCACCTGTGTGGGCAAGGGTGGCCGCAGAAAGCACAGCGTCATCTAGTTTTGTAATTTTAAGATATATTTAACCCAGTTGACTTTGACTTATGGCTAGAGAAGGAGGTAAACATACTTAAAGAATGTAATAAAGATAATTTTGGCAACTCAGAAATCATCCTAATTGATTTTCTGGAAGAAAATCTTGATTTATTTTTAAAAATATTTATCTGCATCCCACACAATTCTAGTTACAAACTTTGTTCTTTATGAAATCTAGGAAAAATCATCTTGAGTAAAGGACCAAAGATCTGGCAATGCCCTTAGGCAATTATAAACATAAAATTTACTCATAAAAGTTGAATGCCACTTTGAGAATATACATAAAAAATACATATATGCACACAGACAAGCATGTATATATACATGTATGCACATGCACACATACACACATGTATATATACATGTGTGCAACTCTGTGAAAAGTGTGAAGCCCCGTGGGTCTCCAGGCACAGCTCTGCCCTTCTATTAGCCCCCCACCCCCACTTAAACGCGTTGCTGCTTGGAACTTTATCTTCTGGTCTGGCCAACAGGAAGCACCAGCCGTAAACCAGAGCTTGAGGAAGGGGGAAATCAACGTTGCTGTTTGTTAAGCTCTGTTCTGCTGGACCCAGGACTGTAATGGCTCAGTATCAGTTTTCCATTGCTAGGACAAAATACTCGATGTTCACAATTTAAAGAAGAAATGTTGGTTTTTAGAGTCTTGAATCATGGTCAGCTGGCTCCTAGGCAGAAACACCACAGCAGAAGGGCTTGGTTCTGGGGTCACCATGGTCACCTCCTGGCAGCCAGGGAACAGACTGGGAAGAAACCTAGAATGCACAGAGCGGGTGGGGCCAAGCCTGGCCCTCTCAGGTTTCCTGGCCTACTGCTCCACGCTGTCCTGAGGTCTGCCAGCACAGTCTGCAGTGAGGCAGCCTCCTGGCCAGTCACTTCTGGGCAGCCCATCTCTGAATGTGCAGGCCTGGGATGGTGTGGCAGATGTAAGCTGCAATGGGATCCATCCATGCCTGAGGCACAGTTGATGTGCAGTGACCTTCTGAGCCTGTCCCCATTTTAACTCCTTGGGCCTAGCTGTAGTGACAGCTTCCCTTCGGCTTCGTTTGCTTGGTGTTTAGCTTTTACCTGCAACATCATCCACAGCTGATCTTTAAAAACTGTCTATGCCTCTCTCAACTGTACTGCCATCCAACTCCGCTCACGCTCCCTGTGTCTGCCACCTCCTTCACATGAGACACCAAGCGATCAACACCTACTCTTCTCCCCAACGAGGGAAACACTGTCCTTACCAATGACTCTCCTCTCAGGGCCCAGGCTGGATTCCCATTATGAGCATAAAGCAACCTCAGTCCTCAAACTGCACAAACTCTTCGCTGAAGGCTGCTGGGTCTCGGAGGCATGCTGATAGAACTGTCAGTCATGTGTCTTTCCTAGGATTCCAAGACAGAAGGTTATGACTTTATATCCTTGCCAAAACAAGCTGCTCTTTTTTTTCCTCTCATACTTAGAGGCTTCCCATACATTTTATTTTGTGGGCCACTGTTGTGTGGCTTTTGAGAACCAATATCTGTATAAATTCCTATCAAATGTCCAATTCACACCAGTTCTCTGGTGGTGGCTTTGTGATGCCCTCCAGAGTGGGGGCCCGAGTCCCGGCAGCACACATGACTCATGGAGGAGTGCCTGCTACGAGCTCTCGCTCCAGGGAGCACTGTCTTCCTGATGGTGCTTCTTACGGTGTGGATGCGTGGGTTTTGGGTGGCCCTGGTGCCAGAAGCAGGAAGCATTCTGAAGCTGCAGGGACACAGTGTTTTCCTATGAAGACAGTCACTTGGGGATTCAGTGCCTTTGTGCTTAGTGATGGGAATCTCTGACTGCTTGGTAGGTTAAAGCAAAAGGAAGCCTCTGTCTTATGTAACACAGATAACACCTATTAGATCACCTATTTGTTCTAGAACTACAAAATTTAACTCAAGAAAATATAGGTCCCCTGAAAGACTTAAAAGTTCTATAAAACTAAAATCTAGTTTTGCCCAATAAATTGTACTTCAGGCAAAACCCTCCCTTCTAAAACAGTACTAAAAGGGGGCATCTGATTATACAAGAGCAATTAAAAACTGAAATATTTATTTGGGGAACAAGTTTAAGTCAGAGCTGCAGTGCAGGCCATGCAGGCTTTTAACGCAGATCACAAAAAGTGTGCACAAAAAGGACTGGCTCAAAGGGCAAAACAATGCTAAAAGTTAGGCTGAAATCACTCTAGAAAATATGGAATGTGTTAAGCACTACCACCCACAGAAGTCTTTATTACTGATTGTATTTTAAAATTTGCATAGTTGTATATTAAATTATGAGTGCTATACATGAGCCTTTATCATAAGGCAATTCCTTGTGCACTATATGAAATCTAATTTCATTGCAAAAGCATCCTTTGTTTTTCTATCAGTAAAGAAAACAGCTAGTGCTATTACTGTGCATCCCAGAACGGCTGCAGAACAAGCAAGCGCTTTGTTGTCTTCCACGGCTTTCCCAGTGTGAAGTGCTTGCCTTGCTGACCTGGATGCTCGCACGGTGACTGTCCTGCCGGGTCGGAGATGCTCCCAGTGATCAGACTCAGCTCTACACATCAACGGCGCAAAGGACCGCGCACCGCTCAGACTGCTCAAGACCAGCGTGTCACTTACGGAGTCTGTCTCTCCAGAAGACCATCCAAGACACTTCACAAAGGACTGGGCTGATGATGAATACACACAAAATGAAAGCCATAAACTGCCATGTGACATTCCCCTTGGTAACATCTGTGCTGTGGGAAAGCACCTTTATGAAGAGCCTTTAGGAAGAGGGACAGGAGATAGGTGTCTAAGATTCAAAACGAATCAACAGTATTGGACAAAGCTGCCTCAAGGTCAGGCACACCTTCAGGTAACATAACAGGGAAGGAAGGACACGGCTTTCATCTTACTAGTTGTATCCACTCACAAACCGACCTAAGGTCACCAGATGTGTAGACGCAACGTGATTTTTGTTGCTGCTTATACTGTAGTCTTTAATTGAAGTTATGGTAAAGGAAATATGTGTATTTAACAACAAACCAAATGGCTATCTCTTTAGATTAAGAAGTAGCACCAGGTGTGGGATTCACATTTTGAGTGGCCACTTGTGGTGCGACTTCAGTGATCGCGGGGTTGTCTATGATTCTGGCTGTACGGTTGCCCTTCTCTACAATCCCAATAATCCATGCTTGGTGACCTTTGCCTCATTTGGGGACTTTATCTCTGCACAGAGCTGAGCCTCTTGCTCACGTGGTAAACAGATTAGCAGGCCTCCTGATGTCTCCGGGCAGGTCCCATGCATGAGGCCAAGCGTATCTCCACAGGCCTTGCTCACAGCAGCCATCTTTGTTAGTGCGGAAGGGTTGTGACTCACAAATGACCTCGCTCCTCCATTGCTTGGCCAGGTTCTGTGCATGGCCCAAAATCCCGATACCTGTGATGTGATGTCAGTGGCCACATGGGCGCTGGACATGTGCGGAAGTCTCACAGCTGTTCTGTTGAGCCGTGCCATGTTCATCCTGGCTTCTTGGTATGACAACTCAACATCTTCTTGGGTGACCACAGCTTAATTTTATTCCATTTCTCAGGACTATCTAGCCACTGGGTACAGCAACAGCCCCTGTGTACCAGGGGCTTGTTACCACAAGCATGTCTCCAGGTACTGCATTCTCTGGCATGACAAATTCACTGGGTTGGCAGCCTGTTGTAGCGACTCCGCCCAGGACAACCCAGGGTTTAGTACTGTTTGACCACCTGTTACAGATGTTCCTGTGTCCTCTGCTGCATCTTTAAAACCCTGTATAATTAGGGGCATCACTTTATTCCTTGGCCTGTCAGTCATTTTATTACTGACTCCAAGGAGCATCAGCATTTGTCACATTCTGTGGCCCCCACTGCGTACAGGTCCCTGAGGACGGGCACACGCTGCCCTCCCATCATGTAAGGGTCATCTACAATACGATAAATGTGATCTGTGGTTTGAACCAAGGAAAGACCACCGCGCCTCAAAGGAATGACGCAAGTATCCATTCCGGTGCCAAGGCTTGGCGTAGCGGCTCCCAGAAACTGCTCATCTTCTGGGAAGTGGTTCTCTTGGAAGGATTCCAACAGCCTCTGCAGGACATCTTGAGGCACTTTGCATCCCAAGCCCTTCGGTTCAGTGACTCTGGTTAGCGGGAAGCTTTTGTCCAATCCACAACTTTCCGGGTTAAAGGTTTCCCAGGTCGAGGTGGTTCTGGGCCCACAGGCCTCGCGATTCGGCCCCTCCCTGCCCTCTCTGGTGGTCAGCTGGGTTCTCCACTTCGCTGCCAGCTGCTGGCTCCACCTCCTCCCTAGCGGCCTCGCGCATTGTCCGAATGAAATGTGGCTCTGCGGGGGGAGGTGGCGCATGCATGGGCGTGGAGTCGGCTGCCCGTGGAAAAGCCCGGGCCTCTGCCGGCGGGCTTGGCGGTGAGCGTGGAGAGGGCCGCAGGCCAGACCTGTTGCCTGAGCCTGAGACCATACTCTGGCCTGGTTTCACTTTTGCAGAAATCTGATGCTTCTCACATTACAACCTACTGAGCTTCAGACCCTCGGGAACTAGGGAAAGTGAAGCTAAGAGGAACAGCCTGAGGGATGCCAGAACAGCAAGAGCCAAGAAATTGGAACTGAGAGGCTTTGCCCCCACTGGTGCCTCTCTCCTCAAATCACCCCGCCCCTCCCTGACTTGCCTGTTTGGAGCAAAGCACACCTTGCTCTCCCAAAGGATGGTGAGTACGTAGACCTGCTGGCTCCCGAGGGCCAGCACCCACGCAGGACAGGTGGTGGAAGGAAGGACCACACGGCTCTGGTGGTACAAAAGCAGGCGCTTCAGGACCTCACGTCCACTGACGACCAAGCCACACCGACCATTGCCCACTACACTGCCCACGTCGCCACCCTGCGGGAGGCTCATCCAGATGTACCCAGACTGTTGCTGAATACCTGGCTCCCCTCGTGACCCCTGACTGGGACTCTTCACCTTGGCCTGACTCCTTCCCTCTGTGATGTAATTCCTCATGGGTCTTTGGATTTAATTTGCTAAGGTATCGAATTGTGTGTGACTCCTTTTTTTGTTGTCTTGGTAGGTATTCAATAAGCTGTGTGATTTATAAAGTGATCTGAGAGTGCACGTGTGTGTGTGTGTGTGTGTGTGTGTGTGTGTGTCTGTCTGTCTGTCTGTGTGTCTGTCAGTCTGTTGGTCTGTCTGTCTTTGGTCTGTCTGTCTGTCTGTCTGTCTGTCTAGATGACCTCTTGGTCCCTTCGGGGGCCTGAGACAATCACTAGTTACTTGAGCTCACCTCCTTGCTGTCCTCTAGCACCACTGTTTCATCTATCAAAAGGCCGCTTTCATGTTTGTTGAGCGAGCCACTGATGACCTTCTCATTTTTCTGTGGTGTCTTCTTCACCACATCCTGTGGTCCCCCATAGCTCAGTGACAGCTGGCATTTCCACAGTAATGTCTGCACTTTAGCTTTAAGTGAGATTTTTGCAACCTGTGACTAAGGAAATAGTTGAGAAAAGAGAGGTATGGTTCTAAGCAACCTGTATTTTGAGCTTAAAAGCCTGGATTGGTAAAGGATTCCAAAAATTAAGTGGCAGCCGTAGCACTAGCTATGAGGTTTCTCGAACGCTCTGGTATTATTCTCCCTTTCACCAAGCCAGCTGAAGAGAGGAGCACTAGAAATCTAAGAAAAGTTCAGATGGCAGATAATAGAAGTTGCGTACCCAGCTTTCTTCTGGAAGATGGAGAACTCGGGCAACCGAAGCAAGAAGCGGGTGGGGTGGGCGGCGCTGGGATTCCTAGGGTGAGGCCCTCAGACACGCTTCCAAGCTTCCCTAGAGGGTGCAAAGGACAACTACAAGACATGTCCTCAGAGAACTGCAGGCCATGATAAAGCAAATGAGCTTGAAAAAAGTTCACATTTAGGAAGAGGGTATAATTGCAAATAGCAGCACGTATAAACCAGCATCTGCCAGCAGACGGGACACAGCAGAAGATGGAGCTGACTACAGATGTGTCAGCAGCTACTGCTGGGCATGGACTTACAAAGCCAGTGGCCAGCTGCCACCCTGGCCCCTCACCACTTGTCCTAGTCGTTCGTAACCACGCCATTCTCTCCAGTGCTTATTACACCCGGAGGGGTGGGGAGGTTTCTAAATTGATTACTAGCTGAGTCTATTCTCAATTTACTGAGATTGTTTTTCTTCTACTAGTTAAAATAATGTGTTAAAAATATACACTATATAAAGCTATTCATGCTTTTGTTTACAAAATTTTTGGGTTTTGAAATTAATGACAATAACGTAATTAAATGAAATATAGCAAGTTAAAAATAATTTGAAATCTTTAAGCATTATTTCCAGATATCATAATGATGAAATATTGAAATCATAGATGGCTGACCTGTTTGAGTAAACTGACATTTCCAAAATTATTCAGAGGCATTAGCAGCATGTGTCACCTGCCCATCTCCGCATGCTCCACTGTGTCTGTCGGAGCCCAGCCTACTGCTCTAGGCATGGTGCTCCCGGCCAGAGGAGCTCTCGGCACATCTTCCTCCCAAGACAAGTAGAGATCCTACACTAGAGGAAGACATTGAAGTAAGGCAACATGCCAAGGCTTACTCGACCTTCTCACGCAACTTGACCCCTCAGAAGCCTGAAAATGTTTCCAGTACGCTCAAAGAAAGCAGTGTCCCCATCAGCTGCAGACAGGAAAATTTCAAAGCAATTAAGCCTAGTGGGTCCCTTTAAAATTTTATGCTGGAGGGAAGCTAGTCAGTGGTGGGAAACATTCCATAATGCACACAGTTTAAACCAAATGCCACTTTTAATGTCTTTCTATCATCATTGTGTCTTACACCTCTACATAATTGCTATTCTCCGACCTACTGGTCAAACAGTATTTTTCAATTAAGAAAAGTTATGTCGCTGTCATGTACTAATAAAGCATGGCGCTGTGTTCTCTAACTCATGACTAATAATTCTAGCTGCACTGTAGGAAAAACATGTGGTCAAGATTACTGTGTGTATAAAGTCATATTCACGTGCATTGCTTTCTTCTAGGTAATAATCCTAGAATATGAAACGAGGAGGCAAATAGAAGAGCGCGAGGGGACGGCACAGGTGAGTCACTCTCTGACATCTGACCAAGCAAGAAGATAAGACCAGACACCTAAAGTAACCTGACAGGGGCTGGTGAGATGGCTCAGTGGTCTAAAGCACCTACTTAGAACAAGCTAAGCTAAGCAAAAGGATAGCAACCACGGTTCAATCCCCAGCACCACATGCCAGCCAGCCCGCCCCCTGGTGGGCTGAGCTGGCCACACACACACACACACTAAAATAAATAAATAAATTTAAATTAAAAAAAAATAAAAATAAAATAAAATAAAATTTAAAATAAATAAAGTAACCTGACAGGTGGAGGATCTATTGCTAGCTCACATTCAATCACTGAAAACTGAAAATGACGTTGGCTCTGTATAGACAATAAATGAAATAGAGATGCCCCTGAAATCAAAACTCGTGGGCCGCTAATTCTTTCTCTTGGCCAGGAGGTGGCCACTGAAGATATTTTTACTTCCTGTTCATTCAAAGATGCTTTATACCTCCAGACTTGACTGTGCAGAGCGAGCCCGGTGAGCCAGTTGTAGGCTGAAGCCTCTGTGAGGAATGAAGCTACCGTAGCTCCTAGCCTGCGTGCATCGGAAGAGTCCTAGAGATGTTCTGAAAACAGGAAGCCTGATACGAGACGGAGAGTTGATAACAAGTATCTGTCAGTGAGCAGTAAAGCAGAGCCAATAAAATGTGGGTGATGAAAATAAGAAGGAGATTCTAGTGTGTTCTTTTTGGTCTCACTGATGATGTGCACTGCTTCTCCACATACTCTGTGTGGGCAGCTGAGCCGTCTCGGTGGAACGTGTCACCCAAGCAACCCTGAGCTGCGCTCTCAGAAAGCGCTTGGCTGCTTGCTGAAGAACTTCCAGGCCGTGCTGTGCTGATTTGTCCCGGGCTCCGTTAGTAGCTCCTGGCAGCACTCCTCTCGGAGCCGAGATGTAGGAGCACAGGTAAATAAATGAAAGGATTAAACAGCGCCTGGGAGCAACGAAGGCTTTGGAAAGGACGGCGGCACCATGGACCCTGGCGGCCAGCCCACGCCCGCCCCTCAGGAGTGGTGCGTCCTTAGGCGCCCCTGTGCTTCTCTGTCTGGGCTGCTGCTCCTCATCTGAAAGAGCACCACGGTAGCATGCAACCCCAGGACTGCTGCCTTGAACGGAGAGATCATTCAGTGAAGAGCCAAGTGCTCACGATGTTCCAGAGGGCCGCGCGCTATGTCCGAAGCCATGCCTGGGAGATGGAACGACGGCTAACACATGCGGCTGACTCGAAAACCAGTATGCTGACATCTGTGTCTGGCTGAAAGCTACCCTGAACTTCTAAAGAAGACTGTTCTGCACTATGAACCTGGCAAGACCTTACCAGCTGGTGACGCGCCTTCGCCGCGCAGTTCCCTGCCTGGTTTTATTCATTTGAGCCCGAGAGTGCGCTGGTGCCTGTACTCTGGAGTGTGGCTGCGGAGTTAGCGTCGTGCTAACTCGTCGTACTCCCTCCACACACACATCCAGCCTGCATTGTGTAACTCAGTAGACACTGCAGGGCAGAGCGGAGTAACTCACGCCATGATTGCTTCATTCCATTGAGACAAATACTAAAGCCTTGTCACACACGTAAATGCAGAGAAATATGTAAGGTTTGATTGAGAAGAACAGTAGATGCTTAAATTTTTTTCAAAAAATTACAGCAAGAGGCATGTTGTCATTAACCCTCCCCAAATACTCTCCGGCTTCCTCACACACACTCGTGCGTCCTTCTCAGCACTGTCCGACGCAGTCCTGGACGTCCTTTCACCTGCGTCTTCAGCTGCCCTGTTGTATCTGCCTCGTGTCCTGAGTTGATTCAAAACTTTCCCTTTGTTAAGCATTGTGACTTGGAGAAGAGCCAGAAGTCAGTCCACGCCAGAGCTGGTGACCAAGGTGAAAGGAAGACGGCACGATGTTTTAGGAATCGGCTGTTCCTTTTGCTGAGGGCTACGGAGCACTACATTCTCCATACTCTTGACCACGCCTCTTAAAGGCAGCTCTTCTGAATGGCTTTAGAAAGTGGCATGGGGTAAGAGTGTTTGGAGTGAGAGGAAGTGTCATGGGGGAGTAATGTGAGGTATCTTATTGTATTTTTAAAAATTTTAAATATTTCTTATACGTTTTATCATACCTTATCATATTTGCAGATAGTATGAAGTAACTACTTGCGCTATAAATATTGATTATGTTCAATGTGTCATGCAAATTATGTCAAGTTATCAAGTGTAACATTCTTTGAAGGAACAAAAAGTGAAATATTAGGTCTTGATTCCCTAGAAGTGTGTAATCAATAATTTGAACTCTGCATGTATTTCTTGTATACCATTTTTATGGAAAAAATGAAATAAATTTCACAACAAAGCAATGGAAGCATAGCAACAGTTAAGCCACTGTGCGTTGCTAGCTTCAAAATAGTAAGTCAGAGAGCAAGATGCGGGCATGGAATGGTGTTAGCACGACCCTTCTTTTCACTGAACTACGAGCCTAGTAGCATAGCTGTCTCGAGCACCTTGCGTATGTTCTCCTTTCCTGTCTCCCTTTCCTTCCCCAGCCCGGCTCCTCCTCCCCTTTGGATGGTGTACTTGTGGACCTTCCTTACTCTTTCGGCCTCTCACACCAGGAAAGCAATATGATGTTTGCACTCGAGCATGGTTTGCTTCAGTTATGAGCACGGTGGAGGACATACCCTGTGTGTCTCCAGGTTCTCTGTACTTTTCAGTTTCACTGTTATCAGGGTTAGATTTGAAAACTTAATCTCACTTTTCCTTCTTAAAAATCTTCAGTGGTTCCCAACTGGGTGTTTCTTCATGAAGCATTCAGAGCAGCTCCCTATGGAACCCAAGTCACTTCCCTGTGGCGACTCGATTTCAGGCGTCCGCCGTCCATGCCGAGGCCAGACTCTTGCGCGAGAGTCACCCCAGACGCGTGTTCTGACTCCCTTTCATGCTCATGCTCGAGCTCGCTGCAGAGGCACCCGGGGCACCAGCACCGAGCAGCCTTCAGCCCCGCAGGGGTGGTAGTCACACAGGCAGTCCCCGTCTGCGCAACCCCCGCTCTCTGCTTCTCCTTGAGCGTCTCATTTGTTCTGGATGCTGCATTAGAGCTAACTTAGCCCTGGTAATTCCACAGCAATTTATTGCTTACAGTTTGGAAGGCTGGGGATTCCGAGGTTAAAGAGGCGATGGATTTGGTGTCTGCGTCCTCACCTGGTGGGTGGGGCAAAGCCCTCTGGGACTGCTCTTCTGGGGGTACGGCTCCACTCGTGAGTGGAGGGTGCTAATGACCTGATCAATTCTGAGAAGTCCGACTTGTTGATAGTACCGCACTAAGGACTAGGTTTCAACACAGGAGTTGGGGGAGAATGTGGTCAGTCCATAGCCTTGGTCCAGTTTTCTCCTTACTTAGAGTGTCCTTCTACCTCCCTGGATCATGGTTAATATCTTTTACATCCATTTTCCTGACTCTAACTTACAAAACCAGTAGAGTCATTCAGTTTTTTCTCTGTGAACTCTTTGAAGACAGAACTCATGGGATGGCTTGTATCTAGATGTCCCCCCCAAGTCTTGTGTGGTCACAGGCTCTTCAGAGCCTGCTGGATCAAGAGTGTGTGGTGTGGGGACTAAGGGGGCTGCTCCAAGGTCTGAGTGCTAGGATGGGCTGCTTGGACAGAGTAGGAGGGAGAGAATGCGGCTGCTGCTGTACGCTGCTTGTGCCAGCTTCTGCTGTCCGTGAAGCTTTTCTCTTCTCACGCCTTTGGGCGCCCTTCCATCTCTGCCTGGGAGCCAGCCAGCTGTGGACCGAAACCTCTACAAACTGGGAACAGAGCTAAATCCTTCGTCCCTTAGCCCTGGGTGTCCGGTATATTCTCTCAGCAACAAGAGTAGTATCCGAGACAAATTGTAGCATATTTATGTGTGTATTCTCAGTCCTTATCATGCTCTTTTGGACTTAATAAGTTAAGTAATGTTTGTCCAATTGAACTTTCGAAGTCCTCTAAGCTAGTTGAAAACTAGGATTCTGTCAAGGCACAGTCCCAGGAGAATGTGAAGTTCATTCAGCCTGAGGATGCAAGCCAAGATGAGATTGGCTTCCCATATAAGACTCGTAAGGCCCGGGAACAGCAAAGTGCGTGGTTGCAATCAGCAACCCTTTTTCTTTAGGAAATGAACATGGATGTAAGCAGTCTTTGTGCTTCAGAAAACGGAAAGCAAAATTGGACACAATAGTCTCAAATTTTCTCTTTTAAAACTGCATCTTGATATGCAACCCTTGGCATTCATTGACAAAAAATGTACAGATTATAAATTTGTTAAAGAGTATTTTTCAGTAAATTTGCATCAAGTTGGACCTCAAAACACAAGAAGGATTTTGACAGAAATCATGACTATGCAATTCAGGTAAAGAAAGAAAATACTCAAAAGCAACAGGTGAATCAGTGCCACACTTGAAGGCACCATCCGATGTGCCCTGTCAGGGAAATAACCGCAGCTGTCTTTCTAAGGGACCTTCTGACTTACGTGTGCTCTGTCACTGTGACCGAGGCTGTGTTCCTCTGAGGTGAAACGTGGTGGTCCTGCTTCTCAGGGGCCCAGAGGACTGGCATTGCGCAGACGGAATGATGCCACTCCTGGGTCTGGCCTGGGGCGGGCTGGGGGGCAGAACTGGAAGAAGCAAAGGGCAACAGCAACACGTTCCCTGCTCTTAGGGGGACAGTACAGTGCCTGGTGTTCTAACGGGAAGGGAGTCCCCCTAGCATTCGGTCACACTCAGGAGCAACAGAAGACTTTGCAGTCTCCGAGAAATAGTTTCTAAGAAACCATTTAAAATACATGCAGTTATTTTCAGGCACACTATTTAGCGTATTGTGGTTATAAAGACAAATCATATTAAAATATAAATATATAGATATAATGAAAATAGTTATTCTAAAATTTCTCTTTATTTTTCTTCTTTCTTTTTTAAAATGGATTTGGTGCAGGGTCTCACTACACAGCGCAGCCTGGTAATGATCCTCCTGTCGCAGCCTCCCCGCGCTGGGATTACAGGTTTGTGACACCATGCCAGGTCTTGACAGCAAGCTCTGAGAGCTGAGGGTCGGGGCGTCTCTTTATTTTTCAAACCATCTTAATCACAAACTTCAATCTAAGTATACTTTGGAGGAGAGAGGCTATGCCTTTATTTTCACTTTTTTCTAATTAAATTATTATAATTTTTTGACTACAATATATTCATGGACAACAAAAATATCTTTACTAATATGCATCATACTTGTAAATATAAAAGGAAAGCATTTCTCCAACAAAGACACAGGCAGCATAAAGAGAAATGATTGGTACTAATTAATATCATTATGTTTGGAATCAGCATATGCTGTGGAGGAAAGAAGTCTATGGCTGGTAAAAAAAATAACTGCTGAGATTTCTTATGGCATTTTCTCTAGCTTTTTTATAGTGTCTTATTTTTCTTTCACAACTTGCACATATTTGTTTAGTAAGAAAAAACAAAATAAAAATTTGCAATAAAATAAAATAAAAATAGCATTCTTCTGCTGTATTTCCATAAAAGCCTCCACAAGGTGCCAAGCCTATTCTCAGAATCAGCAGCACTTCTGATGAATAGGTGATTACTTTCTAATCATTTCTGTTTTCTTTCCTAAAATCTTAAAAAAGAAACCCAACCTGGTAGCATTCTCTTAATTCTTACATTAAAATTAGTTTATTATTTAAATTAGGAATTAATATTATGATATCCAAAAATATTAGAAGAGAAAAAGCAAATCTCATACTCAAGATAAGAACTTGCGCCAGAAAGATCTGCGGATCCGGCCCCCTCACCGAGCGAGACGCGTGTCCCCAGCGAATGCTCTTTCAGCTCTTTAAATCACGCACTACCGCAAGCTTGGTGAGACGCAGTAGCTGACTCACTGGGCTTGCAGTCTGCCGGCGGAAGTAGCGCGTCTTACGATCATCACGACATATTTTCTGGTTTATGTAAGTAGAGAAATGTGGTCACAGCGAAATTTCCCAAATGGTGGCTCACAGTCTGTTAGAGGCTCATGAGGTGTTCCTGGGGACTTGGCTATTGTGGTATTTCTGGTCCTAAAAGGCAAATAATACATAATAATACATAAACTTAAGTAGTTTGTGCTTTGAAGAGTGAAGGTTTGTGCAGAAGCTTGACAACCCTTCAGAGCAGGGACATTCACGCACTCAGGGTTGGATCAAGCTGCTTCTGGCCCCGACTCAGGTTTGGTCTGTTATAGTCTTGAGTTACATTTAAAGAATTTTGAGTTATGACTCTTACTCAACAAAATTAATTCATCTTAAATGTGTAATTCAACGAATTCTGGCAAGTGCAGTCATAAAGTCACCTGGCCTTGTTTGACGGAGATTCCCCATGATCACCATGGATACCAGAACCAGCGACGGTCCAGGTCCCGATGTTTGTCCCTTACCTGCAGCCTCCTCCATATACGGCAAGTCCTCTCACCTCTGAACAAGGTCAGTCACTCACTGCGAAATGAGTGCTGTGTGAACAGCTGGTGCACAGAGGAAGAAGTCTGTACATGTTTCATGAAGAGTTTCCCCTGAAGGTTTTCATTCTGTCATTGGTTCAATCCACAGACCTAAAGCTCGCGGATGTGGAGGACCCCTGCGATGCACCACGTGGCATGAGCACAGTCAAAATACAGCACGTTTTGTAGCCCAAAGGCCACCTTTATATCCCCTTGCAGCCTAGCAGCTCTGCTCCCCTCCTGGGCAATCAGAGCTCCGGTTTCCTTCAGTAGACTTTGGCCCTAAAGTTCCATCAGAGGGCGTCACCGACGTGCTCCTCATGGCTGGCCTATCTCCCCTATAGTGCTATCTCCACTATAGCACTCTCTCCACCATAGAGTGCTATAGTGATGCCCACATACTGGTTAATGCAGCAGTAATTGCTTCTAAGTGCTGCGAAGAATTTCAATGAATTAATGTGGAAATTTAAAGTTCGTGCTGTTAAGTTTTACATGTAAAAAACATGGGACTCACACAGTTGTTAGGTGCCGTGTTGGGTGGATCCCTGACATTCACATTCTCTGGATCTTAAGTTTAGCCAAGAAGTTCTATTGATCTTTGCAAAAAGGCTTTAAGGTATTAAATTCTGATTAACACATTTGACTATTTCATTATTTCTGAAAATCTTACGTTGTGAATTATCAGTCTTTGAATATAATATAATATAATATAATATAATATAATATAATATAATATAAGGCTTTCTTGATAATATTCTTTGCTATTATTTTAAAAGACTCCTTTTTATCCTTAGTAATAACGTTCCCTCAATATCCTAGAATCTACTTGTTTGATATCAGTAAGTCATATGTGCTTTTGTTTTCAGTACTGAAGTTTGAACCCAGGGCCTTTTCTTTTTTAGGAGTGGGTTTTGCTAAGTTGCTGCTAAGCTCCTCACTCAGGGCTTGCATTTGTGACATGCTGCAGCCTCCCAGTGAGCTGAGAAGACAGGCACGGGCCCTTTCCCACCCCTGCCTTTCTTAGCTCAAAGGGGACTGTATTTGCTCACCTTTAACCATTAGTTCTGACATGTTAAAAGAGTTTGTAGGAAATATAAGGCTCAAAAAAATATAAAAGTTTTACTTTTTTGGAGTCAATTTTAATTTCTGTCATTTAATTGTAGGGCTTACTTCACTAGTATTTAGAGTTATTATTGGTAAGTTTGGATTTAATTATATCATCTTTGTGGTTGAAGCCAATTGTTATAGAAGATTAGTGCTGATTTATTGCTGTTTTAGTGCATTTTGAGGATTAATAAAATATTTTTAATGATGTTTGATCTTTCCTGCTTGCTTCTTAGGTAAATCTTGTTTGGGGTGCGGTGAGTACCATCCCGTTGATACCTAGAGTCGGGAGCGCGCCGCTCCCCCTGCCCTGGTAGACGTCACCGTGTCCTTCCTCATCCACGCTTTTCATTTTCACACACAAGATGACCTTGTCACTCGAAAACTTCTTTTATGTTTATTTTCCTACTTCCTCAATAATGTAATTTTTATGTAAAATTGATGTTTTATAAATCATTTATAAATTATGTTTTTTATTTTCAATAAAATGACCTTATAAATTCTAAGATGGAAAGACAATGCCCTGGATATGCCCAGATTTTTCCACAGCCAGTGTTGGTGAGAAATCCAGGAGACCTCTGTTTCATCAGGTCTAATTTTTTAAAAAGCCCAACAGGCACCTTTTATAAAAAATATAATATGGTTCATTAGTGACAAATTCTCTTAGATTTTGTTTACATTGGAAGCCATTTTTAAAATATGTACATTTTAGATGATAATTTTAATAACCGGAAGCTCCGCTGTCTTTTCCCCACATGTTCTGATGATGTGTCCTGCTTTTCATTTCAGTCCCTGGTGGCGGCCGTCCGGGTCTCGGGGTGGCCGCAGGCAGGCAGCGCCTGAGCTCTGTCCCTGACCGCGTCCCTTCCTCTTCGCGCCTCCGGCTCCTGTCTTCAGCACCGCAGGAAGCTTACTCCGATGTAGTTCGGTGGGCTGTCACTGTGCTTATAGGGACCGGCCTCTAAATGCTATCTGCTCGCTGGATCTTATTGATTTTAAGCTTTCTAACATAATTCCAGAGTAGGCCGCGGAATTTCATTCTAGGCTGTGATTCTTGCTGCGAAAAGGGAGCCGCCCGGGGATTTCTCCTAGTGTGGCGGGGACAGGCCGCACGCGTCTCCGCGAGCCCCGCACTCATCCCCGCGAGCCCCGCACGCATCTCCGCGAGCCCCGCACTCATCTCCGCGAGCCCCGCACTCATCCCCGCGAGCCCCGCACTCATCTCCGCGAGCCCCGCACGCGTCTCCGTGAGCCCCGCACTCATC
>NW_004524630.1:1342952-1358473 GCF_000260255.1 Octodon degus
GAGCCCCGCACTCATCCCCGCGAGCCCCGCACTCATCCCCGCGAGCCCCGCACTCGCGGCCGGCTGTTGGCAGATCCAGGCGGCCGCGAGCCCCGCAACCTCCCTTCCCCGGAGAGACTTCGCACAGCCCACCGGGCAGGCGCTGAGCCCGACCTGGCCACCGGCTCACGGGATGTCCAGGGTTCTGCACACAGCAGCTGCTCTTCAGCACGCCTGCAGATCCGAGCAGGGCCTGCTGTGTGCACCCCGACTTCTGCTCCTCGGGCCGGGGCTGCACCGACCCCCTCCTTGCTGCGCTGCGGCCAGGAGGCTGCCGGCGTGGGAGGAGGTCGCTGTCTGCGGCCCTCTCACGTTGCGCGGGCGCAGCCAGCTGCAGAGAACAGGCGTGTTTTAAGCTCTAACATCTGTAAAGCTCAAGTAATGGTTTTAGGTACAGTTTTGCTTCTAAGCGCTTTTCAGCAAAGAACAAGGAGCTGGAAAGTTTCTGTTGGGAGCTTCCCCCGCCACCAGCTCCTCCTCTAAGCCCAACACGTTAATGTGCCCTTTCAGCTGAAAGGAACAGCGAACAGGGGAGAGGAAGAGAAGGGAAAGAAAATGCGTAACTCTTCCATAAATGGGTTTTAAACAAGGTAATGAAGATTCAGATGACATGGCATTGGTAGAGGGAAGCTAAGGCCTCATTGTCAGGTGATTGGAGTGTCAGCAGAGGCTCACTAGAGGAAATCTATTTCTCTCTCTCTCTCTCTCTCTCTCTCTCTCTCTCTCTCTCTCTCTCCCTCCCTCCCTCTCTCTGTCTACCTAGCATCTAGCATCTATTATTTATCTGGTTTACGAGGTAGGCTTACAATGACTGCCTGAAGAGACAGGTGAAAGAACACAAGGTGGCTGCCTGTGTTCACGAGAGCCAGAGGATACAATCAAACTTCGAGGGTCTGGGGCTCACTGCAGAGCCTTGTGCAAGAGTGAAGCAGGAGGCCGAAGGGTCTGCTCTGGGAGGCTGAACAGCCCATGCTGGAGCCTGGAGAGAAACATCCAAAAGGTATGACAAAGGTTAGAGTTCCTTTAAAAAAATTCTTTATTTATTTGGTACTGAGTCTCATTAGGCAGCTCAGACTCACAGTGATCCTCCTGTCTCGGCTTCCCCAGTGCTAGGATTAGGGCACGCGGTATGTGGGATCGAACCGGCCCCTCGCGCTTGCCAGGCAGACGCTTGTGCCGCAGAGCTATCTCCCAGCCCTAGAGTTCCTCTGGAGAAGTAGAGCGAGCGGCGGCGTCGCCTTGGTCTGCTCACTTCCTCCAGGCTTCTCCCCTCGCTGCTGGTTGGCGCTACGACGCTGAGGCTACTCACCCAGCGGCGTGCAGCGCTGTGCTGAGCCGACCCCCGAGCCATTCGGCACTCGAGTGCACGCACGG
Organism: Octodon degus; assembly: GCF_000260255.1. Classification (NCBI taxonomy): domain Eukaryota; kingdom Metazoa; phylum Chordata; class Mammalia; order Rodentia; family Octodontidae; genus Octodon; species Octodon degus. The sequence goes on from NW_004524630.1 coordinate 1,344,366, forward strand.
CGAGCTGCCGCAGGGCGCCTGCCAGGAGTTCCAAGCTAGCAGGTCCTGTGCAGACTCTGATGGTGCGAACACGCTCGCAGTCCTTCAACTTAGCCAAGCGCAGAGGAGAGCCGAGCGCGGGGCGGGAGTCCACTCCTCCAGCATTTTACTGTCTAATTCTTATACTAAAACTATTTTACATTTTAAGTAAAACTGTTCTTTGTAATTTGCTCTCACAATTTATAAAGCAAATTTAAGTTGTGTCTATGTGCTAGTTTCTTGTTGCTGTGGTAACAAATTACTACAAACGGTGGTCTAAAACAACAAAAATACAGTCACCTCTTATCATCCACAGGAGATTGCTTTCCGGATGCCCCACAAATGCCAGAACCTACAGGTGCTCGAGTCTCTCATAGGAGTAGGATAGCACTTGCATGGGTGTTTTTTATTCTCTAACTCATCTGTCCCTATGCTACTTATAATTGGTACAATATAAATTCTGTACCAAATGCTGTCATGGCGTATTGCTCCAGCTTAATTACAAGTAAAAATATTTATACATGTTCATTAAAGATATACTTTTAAAAAAATAATTTTAGTTGTATTTGGTTAACACCTGCGAAGACCACGGATGCCGAGGGTCAGCTGCGCCTTCCAGCTCTGGAGGTGAGACAGCTTAGCATCGGTGGGCTGGGGCTGCATCTTCTCTGGGAGTTCCAGGCAGTAACCTTCTTGTTTCTCTTCCCCAGCTTCCAGAAGCTGCATCTGCTCTGGAACTCGGCTCCTCCTCACAGCACGGCACTCTGCTCCGTCCGCCACACCTCCTTCTTTGGCTTCACCCTCCTCCCTTTCTCCTGTAAGGACCCTCCTAAAGCTGGACCCAGCCGCGCACCCAGCATTCTTTTTCCACAAGAGCCTTCATTTAGTTACGTCTACAAAAGTCTCTTTCCCAGTTTTCAAGTTCCAGGTATTAGGACATGGACACGTTTAGGAGAGAAATATTTTTTGTCAGTCGCAATGTAACTGTGTATTTTGATCAATTATAAGCTAGTTTCTATTGCTTTGTAATGTACATGAGACAACACACAAATAAAACTTCCCACCATTTCTGATCTGGCGATAAAGTGATTAGAAATTATGCAGCATAGGATGTCAAAGGCCTCCAGCAATCTGAGAATTTTTCCTCCAAATATCTCTTTATTACAGATTCACATTAATGTATATGTTAGTAAGAAAGTGAAAGATAAAAGGTTTGCAAAATAATTCAGATGATTTTTGCCATATTTTAAGTCTCCCACTTAAACTTTTTTCTGTAGCACATCAAGATATTTTAGTAAGTTTTTAAAAAATTCAAATGTGGAAATCCACCAAACTACCCTATCTAAAAGATTATTCACACCTTCAGTGTCATGTTAGAAAGAACTGTTTTCAAAGCACACCCTGAGAAAGTGTCTTTTAGCTTGGCATTTAGTAACAAAGCACAAAGAACATTTTTAGAACAAAATAAAAGTACCCAAGAATAAGGATTTAAATGCAATTAAAATTTAAATCAACATTATATGTTTTCTTCTCAAACAAAACAAATATATTTTTAGATTAGTTTGTGACTAACCACATCTTTTACTCTTCAAATTAAAATAAAAGCGAATAATGTATTAGAAAAGTCAAAATTTGTCATTATGTAGTATAAATTAAAGGTTTTATTAAATGAACCTTGTAATGAAGTCTTTAGCAGTACACTAATCTGAAATAAAAACATTTTAATGTAAAACATTTTTTCTATTATACAACATAATTTTCTGAGAGGAAAAATAAGTTATACCATAAGGCAATAGCTCCTGAGTCAAACAGCACTGGGAACCGTGATTTGGGATTAAAGGAGCTCAGAAGTATGTCCTCAGTTTAGTCCATGAGGAGTGAAGTTAAGGAAGATTTCAGGATTATAAAGTGCTGTTAGTTGTTGAAATACAGTGGTACTTTGGTTCATGAGCACTTTTATTTGTGAACAAAACAGATTTGAACCCAAAAGTGGGTTCACACGCAGAAGTCGTGTTTTGTTCATTTGTTCACAGTCTCTGTATCAGGCGTGGAACTCCATCAAGGCGGCTTTTCCCTCACAAGCACGCACGTGGGCCTTTCCAGAATCCTGGAATGAATGAAGCAGGTGAATGATGCATCACTGTATGCGCAGAATGTACCCCGCATGGAAAAGGAAGGAAAGAGACTGAAGAGGTTTTTTCAAGCTGAGTGAATGGACAGCACAAAGAGAGAGAGAGCTGCTGGCGATGTGCTGGCTTGGAGAGTGTGCTTAAGTGAGTGCGAAGGAATCGAAATCACCCTGTGCACGTTACCTGACCATAGTGCAATGGAACTGGAAATTACTGACAAAAGAAACAGCAAAATCTCCACAAACACATGGAAACTAAATAATGCCCTCTTAAACAATCAATGGGTCACAGAAGAAATTAAATAATATTTACAATCAAATAAAAATGCAGTACAGCTTACTAGAACCTGTGGGATGCAATGAAAGCCATGTTAAGAGAGAAATGTATAGCAATAAATTCTCAAATCCGGAAAACACAATAAGCCCAAATAAACAATCTCATGTTGCACTTCAAACTCAGAAAAAGAAACCAAGCCCAAAACACAAAGAAGGCAGGAAATTCTAAAGATCAGAGCAGAAATAAATGCAACGGAGAAGAAGAAACCAATACAAAGAATTAATGAGCCAAAGAGTTGGTTCTTTGAAAGAATACGTAAAATTGATAAACCTCTAGTCAACCTCATTATAAAAGGAAAGAGAAAAATTCAAATTCATGCAATAGGAAAGTAAAGGGTGAAATCACTACAGACAGTATATTTAGAAGATCATCAATAATTATTTCAAAAATCTTTACTCTCAAAGAATGAAAAATACAGAAGAAATGGACAAATTCCTGCATACATGTAAACTATCAAAGCTGAATCAAGAGAATATAAAAATTTTGAATAATCCAAATTGAAAATTTAATTAAAAAACCTGCCAACAAAGAAAATCCCAGGTCCTGATGGATTTGCAGTTGAATTCTACAAGAAATTAAGAGAGGACCCAATGACAACTCTTCTCAAACTCTTCAATGAAATTGAAAGGGAAGCAATTTTCTCAGTCTCATTGCTGGAGGCGAGCAGCTCTCCTGCCAAATCAGAGAAGGACTCAACCAAAAAGAGAACTACAGACAGCTCTCCTGAATGAACACAGATGCAAAAATCCTCAATAAAAAAACTAGCAAACAGAATGCAGCAAATTATCAAGATTGTACATCATGACCAAGTGGGATTCATCCCAGAAACGCAGGGATGGTTTAATATATGCAAAACAATAAATGTAATACACCATGTCAATAGAGCTAAAGACAAAATTGACGTGATTATCTCAATAGATACGTAAAAAGCTTTTGACAAAGTCCAACACTCATTCATGGTAAAACAAACAAACAAACAAACAAACAAACAAAAAACAAAAAAAAAACCTACAGAAAATCACAATAGTTGGTCTTTACCTCAAACTTTATCAGCATCTTTTAGCTTTTGTACAGAAAGGAACCCTTCTCCATGTTTGATGGGAAAGCAGGCTGGTAAAGCATTATGGAAATCAGTATGGAGATTCCTCAAAAATCTAGGGTTGGAGGTCCCACTGAAGCCAGCTATTGTCCCTCTAAGTATTTTCCCAGAAGAATTGATATCATCATACCACAGTGATGTATGTGCAGCTATATTTATAGCAGCACAATGTGTCATAGATAAATCTTGGAAACAATTCAAATGCCCATCAACTGAGGAATGGATAAAAAAGATATTGTATTCTTACATGATGCAGTTTTACTCAGCTATAGAAAAGATAAATTCAAGGCTTTTGTAGATAAATAGATGCAACCAGAGACTATATTGGTAAGTAAAATGAATCAGATCCACATGTGCAAACATATTTTCTTCCTCGTGTGAGAACCTGAAAGAGTAAATAAAATCTGAAAGGACAATAGATTCTGTCAAGCGGAAAGACTGTCCAGTGAGAAGGAAGAACTAGGACGAGAAGAAGGACAGAAGAAGGGAAAAGATGCATTTAGGTGTGTCCGCACAGTAGTTTAGATAATTGTACCATTGATTTCTCCTGGTCTTTTGAAAGGAGAGGTTAATGCTTAATTTTTTTCTTTTTATTATTATTTTCTTTCTTTTGGATTTCCTACAGCTTTTCATTATTGTTTTGTTTTGATTTTTCTTTAAGCCAATTTTGCACATTTATATCTGGTAACCTAAATAACTAATTTGAAAAGAGCGTCATGCAGTACAGCAATGTTGCTGAGTTCCTATTACTTTGTTTGGTAAAATTTTGTATCGCTAATGCTGTGTTTTTCTATTGCTACTTTGTATTCTTTAAAAAGTAAAGGGGCCGGGGAGACGGTTCAGTGGAATAAGCGCTTCCCTGGCAAGCTAAGGGCCTGAGTTCAATCCCCGGTTCTGAAAAAAAAAGTAAAAATAAACGGGGTGGGGGGAGAGAGAGAGAGAGAGAGAGAGAGAGAGAGAGAGAGAGAGATGTTAAGTTGGTATTTCTAGATCCCAGTGAAAATTGACAGAGCTGCTTTAGAAGAGAACACAGGCGACGCGGTCCGGGAGGACAAGGGATGCCACGTGCGGCCGACCTCTGCACTTAGTGGTGAAGACTGGTCCTCCTGCTGCAGGTGGGGCCGCGAGCGCCCTCTGCAGGCCCGTGTGTGAAGAGCGTGTGGCAGTGCAGGTGATGAAACCCTAAAGGCTGGAGATCAGTGGGGGGTGTCGGAGCGCCTGCACCAAGGGGAAGGGCGCTCGGGCTGTGGCTTCCCGCTGCCCGCACGTGGGCCGCTGCTCCACATCGGCTCCCACAGCGATGAGGTGCTGCATCCACAGGTTGAAATCGCTATGCTTTGTACAAAAATAAAACTTCCTTTTTTAAAAGTTTCTGTATTGTAGGTATCTGTTATGGCAGTGGAAAGCGGATGGACCAGGTGCCAACCAGAAAGAGATAAGCGAGCTCTTCGGTTCTGATACATCATCTAGCACGTGTTGTGAAAGAGGGATTCTTCAGAATGCATTTAAAGGCGTCATGCCTGGAGGTAGGAAGCTGATGAGATTAGAGACACAGATGCAGACAGTGGACATTCGTAGGAAGTATGATGACAAGAGGAGCTACTGGGTTCGATGCAGTGCGGCAGTACGGAGCACTCCAGGGAAGATTCCTCAGCTTCTCCGTGCTGTCTGGAGTCTAAGAGAACAACACAGTGATGGAGGCAGTTTGCCTGCGGATGCACTAACCCTTAGATACTTCCACACATTCTACAAGTGATGGCTCAAAACACAAGAGTGGGTGAGGCTGCCTGAGAGCCCTCAGGCGGGAGGGGAGGCAGGGTAGGGAGGCAGACAGGGCCACAGGGAGTGAGGAAACAAGAGGGATATGGCCTGGAGTGTACACAGAGCCAGACAGGCCTGAGGCACAGCCACGGCTCCCTTTTACACCACTTCTGTGCGTTCTTTGAAGACTTCCCCTTCATTAAGCCCTTAATTTTCATAGCAAACTTTGTCATATTCTTTTATTACTATTTTTTGGTACAGGGTCTCGTTGCATAGCTCAGACTCACGGTGATCCTCCTGTCTCAGCCTTTCCGTCGCTGGGATAACAGGTGTGCACACCATGCCCGGCTTGGGGACGGCACAGTGTGCCCTGGGTTCTGGGGCTGGCGTGGCATGTAATACTGGGGCCCAAACTTTGGTCCTTGCGGTTGCCAGGCAGGTGCCTACACCACTGCGCAATCTCTCCAGCCCCAACTTGGTCATATTTTATAAATGTGGTCTCTGAGACAGAACATATGAATCAATTCTCCAGCATCACACAGCTATGCAGTCAGAAAGCTAAGGTTGAAATGGGGGCACCTGGCAGCCTGCGCTGCAGGAGGAGTGGCGAGCACAGCAGGAGAGGGCGTGCGTGTAGCTGGGATTTAAAACATGCTTTGCAGCTGGCACCAACAGATCGGAGGGAGTGGAGGAAGCAGGAGACAAGTAAAACATGGACGGGAAAGGAGGCAGCCTCATAAATGTGAATCCTATGCAGACGCAAGCACAGCACACATTAACTTGCGCATCCCACAAACGCTGTGTGCTTACTGTGCCCCGCTAAGTGAACACACATGACCCCGCCCTCAAGGGGCCGGTTTCACAGCGGTAACCTCTCAACTGTAGATGGTCCACTTGCTTATTGCTTACCTGTGGGATCCTCATCATGTGTGGGTGGGCAGGGCCAAGCCTCAGCGCCTAAGAGTCAAGCTGCCTCAGTCTTGAGAAAAACATCCTGCACAGATGACCTTAGCATACAGGCCTCCACTGATCCAGCTCTTGTCTCTGTCTATCTTTTCCTCATTCTTGCTGCCCTTTCTCCTCAGGGTCCCTGAGAGACCAACAAGTCCCTGCAGCATACTGCAGGAGGAAATCAGCCATTCCATTCTATAGAGTTATCAAGGCAGGTAGGCTTAGATATTGTCAGGAGAGGGACACCTAATCTGGTACCTGAGAGGTAAGAGGAACTTGCCAGTTGCAGAGTTGGGAGGATGACTTCCAATGAGGGGAAGCAAACTCTCTGAAGTCCAAATGAGTGTAGCCTTTTGAGGAAAAATAAAAGAGCCTGTGTTGATGGAGTATAGTGAGCTAGCAAAGCAAAAAGTGGAAATAACTAGGAGAGCGACATGAAGAGCTGGACAGCACGGGCCTTGCTGTGCACCCTGGCTTGCTGCCCCTTCCCGCTTCCAACCTACAGCAATTAAGAGGGCTAGCGGCGACCTGCTGTGATTTAAACTTTCAAACTGTTACTTTACGTGCTTTATAGACACTGAATTAAGGAGCAGAAATCAAAATAGGGATATCAAGTAACTGAGACTGGAGATAATTTGGACCAAATGTGGCTAAAAGCACAGGAATAAGAAATGTATTTGAGGAAATAAAAGTTAACAAAATAAGCTGACAAAATATTACAGTAAGAATAGAGGAAGGATATGAATAATTATTTTAATGTATTTTTAAATGTTTATTTGATTCATAGCAATTATGCACACTCACAAAGTGCCAGTGACATTTACTGGGCAAATATTATACCTTTGACCTCAAACACTTGTTGTTTCTGCGCGTTGGGAACCTTCAACCTGTCTCCACCGTCTGCACTGAAATACACAGTAGTTGCCTTCTGCGCTGCAAAACACCAACATCCTCCCCCTGTTCAGATCAGCACTCTGCTCGTTGACTATCCTCTCCCCAGTGCACACTGTCACATTTCTTCCAGGCTCCACTAGCCACTATTCTGTTAACTACAAATATGAAATCAGCATTTTAATTTTCACTTAAAATTGAGCACATCCTATTTTCCTGTGTACCCGATTTACCTTGTGTAATGTAAAGCTCTGCGGCTCTATCCATCTTCCTGTAGAGAATTTAATTCTTCTGTGGGTCATATTCTATTGTGTCCACTTGTAAAGATGTAAGTCTTTATGCTAAATAGACATGAGATGAGTTCTTTTAAAATAAAGAATCTCATATTTGGTTAAGAAACAAAGTATAGTTGAGATTGTTGACAAGATATGCGTTATGCAAATCAATGAAAAAAAATGAAAATGCAGAATAATTTAGAGTGATCAAGCAAAAGCAGGTCATACATGACCAAAAATAATGATATGAATAGCAGATAAGTAGAATAAAAGGCCAAAGATATTAAATATGACAAAAAAGAGCATCATAAAATGACACGATATCATCACTCCAAAAACATGTTGCCATAATCTGTTATACATCAAAAACAAAAAAAATATTCACTATGTATAAGCTTGTGAAAATGAAGAAGAACAAGATAAATGTAAAATAGTGATGAAAATTTTCTTTATATGTTTTCAGAAGTTGACAGGTTTTAAAGATAAAATATATCAGAAGTATACAATTATACTCAAATTCTGAATTTAACCATACAAATTCCAAGTAAGACAGAAATATAAATTCATGTAAGTTGTAGAAGAAGAGCACAGTGCTGTGACAAATGCCAGTTTTCATGGACCTGGAGAAATTAACATCTAAGAACATCGGAGCTGATTAAGAGGCCCCGGGAAGAGGAGAAAGCTGGGCAAAAACTACACAGAGCAGATCGAAACCATCCCTAAAGAGCTAGGTTCTACCCTGTGGAAGGAGAACACAACAGTGGTCTGTCACATTTCTTCCAGGGGAGTAGAAATTTGCCCCCTGGAGAAAAGGAAGAAGCCCAGAGCTCCGCAGCCCGGGAGCTATCCCAGCAGTGACAGACAACCTCCAGGCCTGGCCGAGTGGGGAAGGAAGATGCGGCCAAGGCAACTGAAGGCTCTGTGGAAGTTAGAATGAAATACGGCAAAAAGTAACAATAACAAACCTACCTGCCTGAAAGATCACACATTACCGAAATAAAAGTTTTCTGTACCAGCAGCAGGCAGCTTTTAAGTAAAAAGTCTCATAAAGCACCCAAACGCCCTCTTCCTAAGGAGAAGGACCAGACCTGGCAGTGCAGCAGACTTTGCCACCTCAAAATAGGCCATATTGGCATAAGGATTATTTTGAACTGATGACAATTGAGAAGCACATGTTGGGAAATTGCTCTGCTTATTTATTATTTGCTTTAAAGTAGAATACAGATTTGCAAGGACATCTATCCTCCTGTTCCCTCCCCCAGGAAGACTGGAATATGGAACACAGCAGCTGTTGAGCTTCGCTAGCCTTGAGACAGTGCCAAAGGACTCTGCACAAGGACCCCTGCCCGCCGCCTCTCATCAGCATTGGCTCTCATATATTTTTCTGCTCATATTTTGCTTCATTATTATTCAGATATTTACTTAGCACAATGCTATGGTAGTTGAATTCTTTTCTATGGTTAGTAGTGGTATAGCTGTTGCAGGTAACAGATATGCACTACATGTCAAATTTCATTTTGCATCTACACTTTAATTGAATTCTATTTTCTCTGAGTAAGGGCATTACACTAGTGTTCTTATGGTAAAAATCAAGTTGTCTTTGACTCTACTGCTGTTGTTGATGTTGGTGCTGTTCCCAGGGTGGTGTAGTTGTTTCTGTTAATCAGTGTTCTCCGAATGCCAGAACCTGGATGGTCTTTGCACCATTAGCAGTTGTGCAACCCTTCCCAGAGAGCTGGGTGTTGGGCCAATTACACTGCACCCTCCTTTCCAAATCACGGAGGAAGAAGCCTCCCGGGACACAGGCAAAGGCCAGCAGCACTCTGTGCCCAGGGTGCACCATGGAGCAGCAGACACAGATTACCAAGGGCACCACAACCGCAACTGTGTTTCCCATACAGTTGAAACCAAACCTCAGCCTACAGCAACACAAGGTCGCCCACAGTTCCCCAATCCCACGAATATAAATCCAGAGGCACTATGGGAAGGAAATCAAAAGCCACACAGCTGAATGACTTTAAATGATTAGAGAGGAGATGTAAAAAATAGATCAATGGGGGAGGCACACAGAAGATGCAACTAGACAAATAATAGTCTTAATATATATAAAAATTGATGCATTAGCAAAGAACATTAATAAAAAGCCACCTGAGCTAAACACAATACAAAACATGAATGAGGAGTTTAGCAAAGGTATCTCATAGTATGTGGTCACCTCGTCAACCCTATCTTCTTTATAGTCCCAAAAAGATACCAAACAGAAACTCAGGAGGTTATAAATTCTGTTGAAGATCTAGGTGACAAAAGTGACTGTTATTATGGCAGAGGGTCCGAACTGGCATGTATCGTTGACATGGGTGGCCGTATACTTCAAGATACCTAGAAACACCAAGATGATATAAAAATGGATCCAACATCTGTTAGATGATGCAAAGACAGTGTTAATCTAAGATTACTTGGAATAACTAAAAATCAGATAATAGCACAAATAGAATTAAAAAAACTTTAGAAAAATACTACTAGGAAACCTTCCAATTTTGTTAAGGAACTTAACCCACAATGAGTGAAGTATGCAAAACTCCAGTTAGGTTCAGAAAAAAAACTTGTTCACTACACAATTATGAAAATCCTGGAAATCTAATACAAGGACAGAATCTTGAAAACTGTTAGAGGAAAGTAACAAATTACTTATAAGGGTAAAGTCCTCAGAGTGACAGAAGACTTAAACACAAATCCGGAAGGCCAAGAGGGCCTGAAGGGCCTCAACCCATGAAGGAAACAACTAACCCATGCTGGGATGTACTGAAAACTTACACTTCAGAATTTATGGAGGAATAATGTTCTGTATGGTAAAGAGTACCTAAGGAAATTCATAACCACTAAACTAGTACTCTACGAAATTCTCTAAGATATCCTAGAAAGAGACGGTGAAGCCAGCAACAGCAAAGGGTGTAATAGAACACATTTACCAGTTAGGCTGAGCAGCTAAACAGAAATGAAACAGAAGTGAAAGAAGAAAAAAAAAAGAAATTAGCTACAGGAAAGAATTCAAAGCAGGAATAAATGGCCTTCAGCCGCAGGTCCCGATGAAGAAGGCTTCACCTCCCCATTTAAAGGACATGATTTGACAGACTGTATCAAGAAACACGTTTAATCTAAAAAGTAATTCATAGACTAAAATCAAAGACTAGAAAACAATATTTTATATCACAGAAGCCTGAAAGCAAGCTGGAGTAGCTCTAATATTTTCAGGTAATTATTCACCTGAAACCAAAACGAATGACAACAGACAAGGATGGTCAGTACATATTAGTTAAGGAAACCATTAGTAGGCACAGATAATGATTATAAATATATGAATATGCAATTGTAACAATTGTAAACATAGAGTTTGTATCATACAAGCAATTATAAACAGCCAGGCAACCAACTTCATAACGTAAACACTGCTAAACATTGGAACAATCATGGTAGATGACTTCAACCAATCCTATCACTAACAGATCAACTAAACAAAAATATAAAAAAATGTGACTTGAAACATGCCTTCGAAAAATGGACTGGCTAGTTACCTACACAATATTCTAGCAAACAACAACAGGACACACATTCTTTTCTGTAGCACACTGAACATTCTCCAAAATAAACCACACAAAACATGATTAAGCCCAAAAGAATTAAAATTACCCTATGCATATTATCAGAACTAGTGCAGTAAAACTAGAAATCAATGTCAAAATAAAACATAGAAACTATACGAACATTTAGAAATTGAATGATACATATTTTAATAATCAATACATTGCAGAAAAAATCAAGAAGTTAAATAATTCCTATACTCAAACGCTAATGACAGTGCAATGTATCAGACCCAACAAAAACATACTAGACAGAGCAGAAAGTCTCAGAAGGGATAACTGTGAAAGCCTATATCAGAAAACCAGGGTGAGCCCAAATAATTAGCCTAATACTGTATTTCAAGGGCCTAAAAAATGAAACCTTCCCTTCTAAAATTAGTAACAGAAGTGTCTACTGTCCTCATTCCTGTTCAATATAGTACTCAAAATATTAGCCAGGAAATCAAGAAAGAGAAAAAGTAAACGATATACACATAGGAAAGTGTTCTAGTTTGCATCTTGATTTCTCTCCAAAGCCTCAGGCAGCCACGAGGGGCGACTTTTCAGAGGCGGATCAGTCTAGAGCTAGCAATAAGGGTCGGAGGATTGAGGGTGAGGGGTTGCTGGAGCAGTCCACAGGTGGGCTGGCTCTGCCCTAGTCCCAGTAGACGGTACCACCTCCGGGGCCGGAGGAGGCGTGTCTTGCTGTCCCTTGTTGTTGTTTCTGTCTTCTGCCCTCCTGAACGGCTGCCCTCTGCCATGCACCACCCCGCCTTGGCGCCAGACGATTACGAACTGAAACCTCCACAAACTGTGAGCCAAATGAACCTTCCCTCCCTTAACTTGTGGTGTCGGGCATTTTGTCTCAGGTTGAGGGAAAAGTAACTAAGACAGAGATATTATTTGCAATGCCTAATCCTCTGTAATAAAGGCCCAAGCATTTCCCCAATAATCCTAACAAATATAAATTTCCCAAATTTATATTTGTTAGGATTATAACTCAGTATCAATAATGCAGCAAGATACAAAATCAAAAATGAAAATCAACAATGATCTAGTACAAAAGTAATGAACTAAGAAAGAAATTAGAAAAATAACACAGTTCACTATAGCTTCAAGGAAAAATTCAATATTTAGGAGTTACTTACCTGAGAAAGTAAAAGACCTCTACAGTGAAAACTATAATACTTTGAAAAAGGAGATAATAGGGGACATCAGAAAATAGATAGACAGACAGAATGAATATAGTCCAAATGGCCATTTTTCCACAACTGATACACAGATGGAATGCAAAATACACTTTTCACAGAGCTACGGAAAACAATGGCAAAAGTTAAAAAGAAACCATATGAGACCCAGAGCCACAAAAACTGTTCTAAGCAACAAGAGGCACCACAGTCCTGACCTCAGATCATGTTTTGAAGAGAACAGTGGCAGCATGCACAGGCACAAAGCCAGACCTGTACGTGGGTCACTGCAGTGAGCAGACGGCACCAAAACGGCCGCTTCAGCCATCTGACTATTGACAAAGGGACCAAAGGCACATGCTGACAGCAGCGCTTTAGCAAATGGTCCTGCTGCATGTCTGCAATTCCAGCGTCCTGCAGGCAGAAGTAGGAGTCTAACAAGTTTGAGCCTAGCCTCGCAACTCAGCAAATAAGACCCTGACACAAAATAAAAACTAAAAAAGAGCTTTGGGGCTATAACTCGTTACAAAGGCCTTGGGTTCATCCCCAAAGCAAACAAAAGAGGGACACAGTCTAACCATAGCAATAAGTTTAAAATTTAATTAAATTATACCAAGGGCCAGCCAGATATCTCAGCGGACTAAAGCACCTGCTTAGGCAGAGCACAGCGCCCTGGGTTCAATCCCTGGCGTGCCACACCGGGCCCACCCCCAGGGCTTGCTGAGATGGTGATTGAGACTAGGAGTGGTGTGGCGCACCTGCAATCCCAGCGCTTGGGTGGCTGAAAACAGGAGAATTACTATGAGTCTGACTTGTGTAGTGAGACCCTGTAGACCCTATATTAAATACATGAACAAAAACAAAAACGAATAAATTAAATTATACCTTGAATAGATCAGACACTTAATATGTATTCATAACAATGAAGATTTTAAATGTTTAGTAATCTATAGAGTTAACTTCAAGTACTCTTATTTTAAAAATCTAGTCCATTTAAAATGCAGTCATGTGAAAAGAAAAAATAGTCCTTTCTTCCACGAAGGACTTGGCCTAGCTCTTAATGTTAAACATGCAAAACTTTCGATGCTATATCATAAATCACTTTTAGTTATTTTGTTATTATGCGAATTTCTATAATAAATTGTTGTGCCAAAATAGGTTTTATTTGTTTTCCATTTATAATTTTTATCTTTGGGCCGTTTCCCTGCTTTTATTAATCCCTCTGTAGCTTTGTTGCAAATTTAAAATGTAATTTCAGTCAGACACATTTTTTCTCTGAAGAATTTAATGTTTCCAAAGTATCACAGCGCCTACTCTGCATTCAATGTCTTACAAATCACATATTCACTACGATTGGATTTCTGAGGCAGCTTTAAAATGCCATTTGAAATTTGTGTGTGTTGAGAAAATTACTTCCTCCAGTTGTGGCTTCATATGTGGATTTTTCACCGGCTTTCTCCCAAAATGGGGTCAGACTATTCATCTCAGGAAAAAGATAAAGTAAGTTTTCCTTATCAACTCTTTCTCTATGCAGTAGCATTTTATGTCGGCACCTTCTTGTACATTATTCATAATTTGTGAATTTGTAAGGCTTTTTGAAGCACCTAGAAAATATTCTGAACTTTTTTGATATTTATGTCTTCTGTAAATAGGAAAAAAGACGTGATTTCAGGCGTTCCTCTGTGGGCAAGCAAGCACACGGCGACTATTTGTTCTGCAGAACAGAAGTTAAGCCCCAGGAGAAGCATAAGCGTCGTCGTTGGCTTTCCATCCACCAACCGCACGCGGAGCTGACGCCGGAAAACGCGGAGCTGGATTATCGCCGAGACGCCCGCGGCCCAGGC
>NW_004524630.1:1358578-1371199 GCF_000260255.1 Octodon degus
GCAGCTCAGCGGGACCGAGCGGGGCCACCGCGCTCCAGGCGCGCCCGCGAGGCGCTCGACGCGGACCGCAGCGGCTTCCAGGGGGAGCCGGCACGCCAGTCCCTCCTTGAGAGCTGTGCGGGGCACCCGGGGGTCCGAGCCGCCGCGCCTCGGCCTGTCTTCTGCTAAACAGGCGTGCGGAAGGTGCGGGTGGGCGCAGTGCCGCGCGGCCGAGCGGGCTGCAAAAGCTGCGGCGACAAGATGCACAGTGACAGCAGGAGTTTCCCACGGGACGTGGTCCCGAGGAGCAGGACTGATGGGACAGACGGGGTGGAAAACCTGTTCGCAGACCCTGCCTAAGTCCACTGTTCGTTGCGATAACAGAATACTTAACACTTAATACTTAATACTTAACACGTGTGAAGGACAGAGTTCTAGAGGCCGAGAAGGCCAAGAACCTGGAGCCGGCAGCGCTGGGCGTCTGGAGAGGACGTCGCTCCTGGAGACCGCCCGCGAGCTCAGGCCGCCCTCCTCTCCCGCCAAGCCCAGGGATTCCATCAGGAGGGCCTCGGTCTCCCGCTCCCATCTAACCCGATACCTCCTCAGAGACCCCCTTCAGCCCATCAACATACAAATTAGGGTTAAGTTTCTAATAGGTAAAATTTTGGGGACACACTCAAATCATAGCAGGGCTTAAGCAGTCAGGCCTCTTGGAACCAAGATGGATGAAGGACTTGCAGACACAGGGGTCAACACTGGTCTTCCAGGGGGTGCTCTGTGATTTTAGTTCTTGATGACTAATGTACACTTTCATTTGAAAAACACTGCAATGACCATTAATGTGTGAAGGGGATTTTTTTTTTTATCTCAGAGAACTATCCCTGGCAAAATAAAACAAGCATCTGTCTCTGCCCCACGAACTGCATTGAGTCCATCATTTCTTCTGCTTTCGAGAAGGACCAAGCCCCACCCTAGGTCTTCCAAGCAGCAGAAAGTCCTGTGCAGTCCAGATTTTCTGGACTAAGGACACATGGTAGATTGGATGTGCTTCTCCTTGAGGCAGGCAACTTTAGCCTTGTGCACTAAAGCCAGAAGACAAAAAGGTTTTGTGCCCCTGTGGATCTACCTTTCCCTCTTCCCACCCAGGCCTGAGGCAGTGGTCAGGAGGCGGACATTTCGGTCACACACGGATGCAGCCCCCTTCAGCTCTGCCTCCCTGTGCACACAAGCACCATCTTAGGATCACACTCATTCCTGTCACTGGGTGGTGGTGTGAGGGCCACGGTTTGCAGGCCTTGTCACATCGCTCTGTGGCACTCTGGTGCTGAGTTTGCTGTGCTGTCCTCTGAATTCTTTCATGCAGTTGTCCTGCCAATCAGACTGCGAAGTACCTCACAGAATGGCCCACAGCGCCGCTCAGTGCCAGGCCTTTGTGGGCTGGAAGAACGACCTTCCCTAGGCCCAGCACTTCCTACAAACAGAACATAACAGAGATCGCCAGAGGTAGGCGCGATGCAGCCAGAAGACACTGGGGTGAGGTTAGACTCCAATTCCAGGACGCAGCCTATGCGTGTGGTTGTCAGTGCGTGCCTGCTCTGCTTTCCTCAGAGGTCCCATCCAGCCCGAGAGGCCGGGACATGCTGGAGGCCCTCAGGCTCCTGTAGCTTCCCTGGGTGAACCCCATGACAGGTATGGGGGGGCCACTGGGACAGTGGTGGGTTCTGAAGAGGATTGTGCTGTGCTGTTTCTGTTCCTGTGTAACTCTTCCTACCCCACCCCCAGGAAAAGCTTCCATAAAATCTACAGCATTTAAACAGTGGAGTCTGATTTTCCTTGGAGTGGCAGGGTAGTGAGGAGGACTCTGCTCTTTATTTCGAGCACAGGAGGGAAGTCCTCGAGGCTCGCAGCTCCTTGGAGTGTTTCCTTCCAGAGCAGCAGCTTCAGACCAGCCCTGGCAGTGTGCCTTAGCTTCCTTCTACCCGCATTTTCAATCCGATTTCCTTGGAAACTGGAACGACGCACTGCGCTCCACTTTGAGGATGAAAGATGGACATCAGGGTGTGTTCTTGGGGCTCCCACCCATGGTTGGGCAGCTCCTTGTCTTTTCACCCCTATTTTCATGTTTTCAGGTTCCTCAACTTGTTTTAAATTAGCTTATGACAACTGATCAGAGCTATTTCAAGTGAAGTTTGATAGAAAATGAAAGGAAAAAGGAAAGATGAAAAGAGCAGGTGAGGACTCTGCCCAGTGAGCGGACTCCAAGTCCAGGAAGAACTTTAATGTCATCCCTTTTTCAGATGGTCACCACTGCCCACAGCCACAGAGGCTTCAGCTGGTGGATCTGTGCCACAGCTTCCCTTCCACCCTAGCCATTGCCTTTGCCATATTTAGTAAGAGAACAAGAAGGGCCAGCGGGTTAGCTCAGTGGACTAAGCGCCTGCTTAGTCAAGTGCAGAGAACAGGGTTCAATCCCCAGCACCACAGTCCACACCAGCCCTGCCCCTGGGCATGCTGAGCTGGCCACCAAGTCTGGGTGTGGAGGTGCGTTCCTGTAATCCCAGCACTGGGGAGGCTGAAAACAGGAGGATTACTGCGAGTCAGAGCTGCCTAGTGAGACCCTATACCAAATACACAAGTTAAAAAAAACAACTATAAGAGGATAAGAAACATTCATTTACTGCCTGTGTCTCTGTTGTTTATGAGAGGAATGCAGAGAAAGGAGGTGGGGAGGAAGGGGAGGAGAAGGAGGCGGACGAAGAGGAGGAAGAGGAGGGGAGAGGGAAGAGAGGGAGAAATAGATGGTATCTGTGCCATCAGTAGACTTTTCGTTTTAACTACTGGGAACTCCACACATATGTTAAAGATTCATTTAGTGGGGAAATACCAGTATTAGATGGGTGGTGTGTGTGTGCTACGTGTGTGTGTGCTACGTGTGTGTGTGTGTGTGTGTGTGTGTGTGTTTCTGCGCACACTGTGTGTTTGTGGGCATGTTTCCAACTTCACTGCACTGTCCATTCAAGAAAGCGGAGGAGCCACTGTTTTGAGCTCTATTGCCTTGACAGAATCTGCTGGAGGGAGGCCACTGCTTCCCACAGCTTTGTCCATGTTAAGTATCCACTGAGAATGCTCAGTCTCATGAAGTCGAATCATCCAGTTACAACTTGAGAGTAGAAGTGAATTCACTCTGTGAGTGTGTGTGTGTGCGTGTGTGTGTGTGTGTGTGTGTGTGTCCTATACAGTCTGAAGTGAAATTATAGTCTTCCAAGCAAGTTTTGTCTGCTCTTGACAGGCATCCGTGGAATCTTTCCAGCGCAGTAAAACAGCTTGAGGGCTCCGGGGCCTGCAGCAAGGTCAAAATAAGACCTGCAGACCTGAACGCTCGTACAGCTTTCCTCTGCGCCCACACTAACCCGAGCCAAAGCTGTAGACCACATTTTTCTACTGCTGCTATTGTTTTTTCTGTTCTAGTCTCCTACAGGGCATGAAGCCCTTAAGGGAAGAGCTTCTTGCTGCTTGCATTCCACCTGACCTCCCCTCTGGCCCGGGCTGGACACTCTCACGGAGTCACCTGGCAGCTCCTGTTCTGTTTTTTCCTTTCGTATGGCTTACAGGTGAGCTCTCAGCTTTCTTCCTGATGAGTCTGGGGCTTTTAAAACAAACCTTATATGTGACAACACTTCTCATGCTGAAAAATTCCAGAAAGATTTTGTTAAAAAAAAAAGTCCATCATCTCTCTGGAAATCTTTCAGGGCACTGTGATTACTGCTTTGTTGGCAGACCCTGATGATGACTGTGGGGCTGGACCTGCGTCTAGCTCAGCAGGGTCTCAGCAGAGCTTCTGCTTCCAGATCAGGAATACGGCACCCAGGGATGCGGCTCTCAGCCTCCACCTGAAGCCGAGGTCTCTCGTACCTGAAGCTGAGGTCTCCTCGTAGCTCCCGGACTCTGGGAGGCTCGCTTGCTGCCCAGGCTTTCGAGGAAGTGCTGGCACCTAAATCTCCAAGACCCCCCTCCCCAGACACTGTCAGTTAGACTGGTCCTATGCTGCAAGTACCGTCCAAGTGCACTGACAAATACTTGCTTTCTAACTTTCCACTTATTATTTAGATAAATTCATTTTTCATGTTAAAATGTATACTGCTGAAAGAATGGGGATCATCTGATAAAATATGAGGTGAAAGTGCCTCCATCCAGTGACAGGTAAGACCAAGTTCCCAAATGCCCGGAGAACTCCGCATGCTTGGGTGTTGACAGAAAGGCTAGCTGGAAGAGCACCCAGAAAGAACACGGTCAGGTTACAAACAGAATAACTTTGGAAACATTGTTTTATTTAAAAAAATCAGGTCAGGTTTTGTGCACCTCTAAGTGGCATTTCCTTAAATATTAATTAAATAACCTTTAATCTTTCAAGGTTGCTTCATTTTGATCAAGAGGGGAAGCCAGCCAAACATAATGAAAATATGTCCTCTTTAATTTCAAAATGTAAAGAATACTTGAATTTAGCACCTAAAATAAAGTATACTGAGGGACAGATTAAGACATCTCAATGCCGGATTTCCAGATTGCTGAACAGCAATGCATGGATCTAGCTGTCTAGTTACTTTTCTCACTGCTGAGGCGAAATGCCTCCGCCAGAGTCAAAGGAGAGAAGGTCGATCCAGCTCCCAGTGTGAAGGGCTCCAGTTCATAGTTGGCCGGCTCCCAGGCGGGGTGGCACAGGGCAGAGGGCGTCACAGAGGAGAGGCGGCTCACAGGGGCAGGAAGTGGAAGTCACCAGGGAAGCGACAGCAGCCACATACAAGAGAGCAAGCAGCAAGCCTCTGGGGGCCCTTCCTTCCCATCCCGGCAGCCCAGTCTCAGGGCAGGTAGCCTGACACATGGACCCGGCACCACACACCCTAGCTCCAGCCATCTCTGAGAAGCCCTGCCTATGACTGCACGAGCCTATGGGGGACATCGAGGCAGGAAGCATAGCACAGGCTTTGTCAGGCAGTACAGATCCCCTCAGCGCTCATCCTGAGAGGGGCAGACCCGCCTCTGGGGAAGCGCGCCTGCCAGGAGCTTCACCCCGGCCGCGATCCTCCGACTGGACTGGGAAGCAGAGCTCTCTCTTCAGCCTTCCACCCCGCTCCCTGCTGAGGAGGCTAGTGGCACCATCACCCTGAGATTTTCATCCCAAGCCACTGGTGTTCTTCAGAAGTGGGCCACCGTGTGAGCCCTGGATAGCAGACCATGAGATGATGACATCAGTAGATCACCTTGATCTTTCCCTCCGCAAGATCTGTTCAGCTGTATTTCAGCGAACCCGTCTTCTGAAATGTTTCTAAAGAAGTGAACACATAGCTTAAATTTCTTGATGCTATAACTGACTCATCACTATATGGGAATCCGTATGACTAACATTCTCTCATGAATATTCATGGCTAGAGCCAATAATGGTTTTCCTGAGACAATCCGCACATCTCAGCAGGGAACCACAATGTAAACATGTTACATTAAATTGCAAGTCATTAAGTGCCCGCTAGGCACTTGACGAGGCTTTCCCCAAACCCTTGTCAAAATTCTTTAGGGTACTTACTACCACTCCCCATTCATACAAGAGGAAACTGACATTGGAGAGATAGTTTGCCCCAAATGACACAGTGTCAGATCAGATTAAGTGTCAGGTCTGACTTTCTCCTGGGGTCTTTGATCCTAGGCCCTTTTCATCCACTGAATGTTGGCCCCAGGAGGAACCGATGCAAATCCTGAGCACCACACTCGTTTTATGAATGAGGAATTTCAACGGACCCTAAAAAGGCATCCAAACTGGGTGATCCTGAGTGCCCCATTGAAACGTAATTTTCCCTTAACCAAGATACCGAGGAGAAAACATCAGAAGAGACAGAAATTCTCAGCTTCCGTTTCTGCTTACAGACCTTCTGCTGTGTCTCTCATAGTGGCGTGGGCACAGCTTATCCTAGCGCCTCTGCTTCCCAGTGGAGGGCAGGTGTGAGTGAATAAACATCTAAGGAGCAGGCACGTCCACAGTAGACTTCACCAGTGTTAGGCCTGAAACCATAAAACAAATAAAGCTCACCATGTGACCTAGAGTAATTAGCTATTTTCATCTCTTCTACTGTCTTATTTACTCCAAACCAAAGGACGTCGGGAGACAGCAATTACACACAAACGTGTGGTGCTGGAACTTGGAAGCCACACATTCTAGGTCTTCTCTGTCACACTGGCTGCTGGCGTGGGGTGAGCGCCTCCTCGGGCTGGCCTGGAAGCAAGTGCCCCTCCCTCGCCACACGAAGGGCCCCACCTTTCTCCTGCAACCAGGAGTGAGAGCTGCCCTCTGCTGCATGAGGCGCAGGCCTTGTTCCACATTCTTGAGCGTCACCATTGCTTGAGGAACTTCAGTCCCCACTGTGCTTGGCTGCAGAGTATGGTGGCACCCACTTCCTTAAACCGTGTATTCTGCAGGATGTGCAATGTGAGGTTACATAATTTTTAAGAAATATTCCTATCCTGAGCTCTATGGGAGAGTCTTGTAGTAGTCTAACATTTGTGAAGACAAATTTTACTTTTCCTGCTCATTTTTGACGACATTCTCTATGCTAATACAATCTCTGTTATCCTTTTCAATAGTTTTATTTTGGAGATGACCCTACAGCAAGTAAGAATCAGAATTCTACCTTATGTTCAGAGAAATGTGGAAATTAAAGTTGATGCAAGCAGTTGATGCTACAAATGCCCAAAATTGTCCAGAGAAACTCAGCAGCTCCGTGCTTTTGTACACACCTGTGCTATGTAGCAGGGACTCATTTCATGGATCTGGTGGAATCCTGACCTAATTTTCCTGCCACTGTGGGACGGAGCAGAGGCAGGGCCTTGCCCACTGTCACACAGGTCTGTGAGTGGCAGAGCCCAGATGCGTATTGGGGCCCTGTCTGGCAGGCTCCTCCCCGATGTGGTGCATTGATTTTCCTGACTGCTGACAGGAAGGATTCTAACTATTGTTTAAACATTCTTTGAAGTATTTGGAATCCAAATAAAAAGATCATTTATCTACATTCTAAATGATTTTAAATTTTTTTATTCTGTTAGACTACTTCTAAGAAGTTTTAATATTTGTGTATGATTGTATACTTTTAGATTGAAATATAAAATTCCTCTTTATAAATTTAAATATTATGATGGTGCAGTTTATTGAATATTACAAATATTGATGACTTTAAATGAGAATTAAATGTATGCACTGGATTTCACTGCCACGGTGTTATAGTTCATGTCCACTTGTTGCAAAAGTCTCACGCAGTCATGGGGTAGACTTCTAGTTTAGGATGAACTCATGATCCACTGGGATTTCGGGTTGCATGCTGCTGGAATTGTGCTTGTGAGTGCTATTCCCAGCCTGGGCAGATCCCTGAATGCACTTACGGGAGACAGCCTTGCCCTCGGCTGCCCTTTCTGCCACCGCTCCTGGCCTGTTGCTCTTGCTCTTAGCCGCCACCATGAGCGGCTGCCCTCTGCCATGTGCCACTCTGCCTTGGAGCCAGCAGATATGGACTGAAACCTCCAGTTACTGTGAGCTAAATAAACCTTTCCTCCCTTCTTTTTGGATGTCAGGTGTTTGTCCCAGCAACGAGAGAAGAGTGACCAAGACACACAGTGATTTTAAATTCACTGTCATCTTTTTAAAACATGTTTGAATAAATTCAACAGTTGAATACATTTTTACTCTTCGTTCCTTGAACATATTACTTGTCTACATGTCCACAGAGCTGTATTATATTCCATATTTTCTGTACTTGAACACCTTTTATTGGTCACCTTGTCACTCTTGTTTGTCATAAAACAGATATGTAAATTTTTTAATGTTTGCCATAAAGGATTAAATTTACTCTTTAACTACTTATTGTTAATATCACTAGTGGTGTTAGCAATAGTAATTGCAGTAATTGCTAGTAGTAGTTGGTGGACCTGGATAAGTGAATTAAAAGTACTTCTTGTGCATGAAGGCAGGATTCAACATCAGTCTGGTGCCATATTTTTGAAATTCTGTGTTGCACCCAACATATCTTGTCCGTACAAATATGTGGAAAAATACACAGAATGTTACTATTGCTGGATTACTAAATTTTGAATTCCTGCTATATGACAAATAAATATTATTGTGAACAGTAGTTATTTTTATGATTCTATCATTTAATTACTCAATTACTAACTAATTAAATTTCTCATTTCATTTATTGGTGTAAAGTGACAGAACCCGCTTCCTACAGAGAGGACTAATTACTAGTCGTTAGTAACGCTCATGCCTTGGCTTCTGGGTCTACCTACACCAAAGACACTTCATGAAGGTCTGTCAGATGATTAATGCAACCTCCCTTTCTAAAGGCATCCACTTACACTGATTTTTTTCAGAAATAGTTGGGAGATAAACATATTAAGCCCGTGTTGGTTTGCTTGAGCTGCCGTTACCAAATGCCATAGCCTGGGGCTTAAGACACCAGAAACTTGTGTCTCATAGCCCATGAGAATGTGAGTCCAAGGTCAAGTTGCAGGAAAATGTAGTTCCTGCTAAGGCCTCTCTCTGTGGCTTTCAGGTCATCTATTTTTCTTGTATCCTCACATGATGGAAAAAGATCACAGGAGAGTATTTTCTCTTCTTTTTGAATGGCAGTTATCTGTTACTTTACTTTTGTTGCTGAGAAAATATTCCTAACACCTAAAGATAAAGGGGAGAAGGTTTATTTGGCCCATAGTTTGTAGAGGTTTCAGTCCGTACTCAGCTGCCTTCAAGGCAAGATGGCTTGGCAGTTCCTGATACCCACAGGGCAGCAAAAACAACAAGGGAGAGAGACACAAGGCTCCTTCTGTTCCTTATGTTATGTGCAGGCTACCTGCCCTAGGGTGCGTGTAGTGCCCACACCATTAGTCCTATCCAGAACTATGCCAAACCAATCCGTGGCTTGATTTACTAATCACACACTCTTACTCCCAGCATCACACTCTCTAGACTCAGCTACCTCTGGAAAAGCCCTAGGACTGCGTGAAGCTGTGTGTGTGTGTGTGTGTGTGTGTGTGTGTGTTCGCGCGCATGCACACACGCATGCGCTTGCGTGTGTGGTGGCGGGGGGCATCCAGACACAACCAGAGCAACAAGCCATATCTTCCTAGGAATCTCATGCTGGTAATGTGTTCTGAGCTTTATCTCCCTCTGAAGGCCTCCTCTTCTCTCTAAGTTTTGTACCAATGGTTTTATTCTGCAAATATAAAATTTCCTCTTTTGCCAAGAACCATCTCATGGGTTATTTTCCCCTTTCCTTGGAATCTCTGCCTTATCAATTGATGAGAGAAGCATGTTAAGTTCCCCAACTATGATCCTAGGATCACCTCCCACTCCATTAATTTTCATTTTTCCATTTGCTTCTACATCAGGTCCGAATATGTGTATAACTGTTATATCTTCCTGGAATATAGCTCATCTTATTATGAAATGCCCATCTCTGAGCATGCTCTTTGTCTTGTAGTCTACTTAATAATGTCATTCTAGCCTTCCTCATAGACTTCCTCATGACATATGTTCCCCAACTATTTAATCTCAGTCCATGCATATATTCATATTTTCATATTCAATATTCATTTACTTAAAATAATCTGTGTTTGGGTTTTTGAGAAAATTGATTCTGATAATCTCTGTCTTAATGTTCAGGGTTTTAGTCAAAGACTTATTTTTAAATATAGTCATCACCCATGTCTACAAGAGATTGGGCCCAGGATCCTCAATGATACGAAAATTCATAAATCTCAAGTCATTTATATTAAATAGCATATTTGCATATAGTGGCACACTTCTTCCCCAATGGTTTAAATTATCTCTACATTATTTACAACATACCCAGTACAAAGTAAATGATATGTAAATAGATATTACATTACATGGTTAGTGACAAGAAAGAAGGAGTAGTAGGGTACGGTGGCACAGGTTTATGACCCCAGAATTTGGGAAGCTGAGGCAGGAGGACTACCGCCAGTTCTGGGCCAGGGTGGGCTCATTCTAGGTCAGGCTAAATGACAGAGTGAGACCCTATCTCAAAAACAAACCAAAAGAAAATGACTATATGTGCTCAGTACAGAGGCAATTTATTTTTCTGAATATTTTCCATTTAGTGTTGGTTAAATACACAAATATGGAGTTCAAAAATAGAGGGAGCCACTGCAGACACTATTTTTTAAAAATATTTTTTACTTATTATTTCAAGTAAGCTGTTCAAAGGGAAGGAACAATTGGGATGAGGGAAAGAAAAAAAGGAAAAAGAGAAGAGAGGAAAACTATCTATCTATCTATCTACACACACACACACACACACACACACACACACACACACACACAATAGCTTGGGTGACTGTACTGCTGATTTCCACTGGTCCACTGAAAAGAACAGTGAATGCTTACCCATTGTTTTCTTCTTTTTAGTACTTTGACCAGTTCTGCACACCTAGTTCTGGTGGTCGGAACAACTGATTCGAAGACAACAAAGTGCAATATAACAACTGTTGTTGAATTCTTATCATTTTGTTGAGTGGAATTCTATATCATTTGTAATGTTTCTTTTACTATTTTTATTCTCTCTCTCTTTTTTGAAATGTATTTAGTGCAGGATCTACAGGGTTTCATTATGCCGATCGGACTCGAAGTGATTCTCCTGTTTCCGGCCTCCCAAGCACTGGGGATCCAGGCACGCACCACTACGCCCAGTCTCAGCACACCCCGGGGCGGGGCTGGCATGGTACTCCAGAGATTGAACCCTGGTCCCTGCGCCTGCCTAAGTGGGTGCTTTAATCTGCTGAGCTATCTGGCTGGCCCTTCTCTTTTTAAAAAATTAAAATAAAACATTTTTATTGAAAATTTAGTTTAAAAGAACATCTTAGTTTAAAAGAAAATCCACCCTGCAGCCTATTAGAAGGCCTCACTCACACCAAGTCTGCAGCGCCCACCACAGCACTTCAGCATGTTCTCTGCTTGGTCTCACTTCCTCTTGCTCAGATCAAGGCAGGGATTTTACAACCCTGGGAGCAGGCCTGCTACTTTGCCTCCAGGGTGACATGTTCACCTGTCTTTCATAAGCGAGAAACAGATATCTACCTAAGAGGAGATGAAAAGGGTGAACATCTCCTGTTTTGGCTGATAGCTAGTGTGCTTTAGAAAAAGATGTTCTGCAAGTTTGAGATATGGAGACTGAGTCCCAGCCCTAGAAAACTCTAGAAAAGTACACTGCCAATGCACTCCAGTTTGAAGATGGTGGCACTAGGACAGCAGTGCCCAGTTTTGGCATCTGGTGTCAGTTTTGTGGGAGACAGATTTTTTTCCCACTGGTTAGGCTAGGGAGAGCCCACATACACCCTTCCAAAGTACACCCTTAGGGAGAGTCAAATCCCATGAGAATCCAATGCCACTCTGACCTGACAGGGTTGGAGGAGCTCAGGCAGTGAATCCAGCCTGGGAACAGAGGGGACACAGGCCTTACCTTGCTCGCCCATTACTTGTCCTGCTGGGCCCCCAGTTGATCACAGGCCATGGACCACACTGGTGCACCTGAGCTTTGGGACCCCTATGCAAGGTAGGGCACCCCGGGAGGAAATTTCTGAAATTTCTCTGGGGAGGCTGAGTCCCATTTTACAGCAGTGGGTAGAATTTAGCATCTTTTCATACTCACAGAAGGCCTGGTAATTTCAGGAACTCTGGAAATGACTTGTAAGTACTAACTGAGAAAGATTCCCATCACAGGCCTGCCTGACCCAGCAGTGTCCTTCCTGGGACTCAGATGAAGAAATCACAGGCTGTGGCCCCGTAAGATGAGGCCTTCCTTTACAGTTGTTTTAATTGTATTTAAGCATCATGAAAGCAAAAACCAGAAATGTGCTAAAATCAAGCATGTACTTTGTAGAAAGCTTTATTTTTGAGGAATCTGTGGGGAAGAAATTATTACTGGCCTCTAAGGGACTGAATTTGTACCAGTTCTTTTATACATATTTATTTATCAAATTTCTCTTTGATAAGATACCAGCAGGTCCCTTAGAAATTCTTATTAGCATAAATTGATGGGTAAAAAAGAAACAATGGAGTTGTTGGTGTCCTTAGCCCGCTAAAGTTTTTTGTCTAAGCTGTGTGGGTGGGTTTTAAGACAGATTTTTTAGAGCTTTACATAAATAAATTCATATTTTCATACTGTTAGTGGTCTCATCTATCTTTCCATATGATATAAAATGATTTACAAATTATTTTTCTTTTTCAGTTCACATATTCATAGCATGAGATGCCAGAGTGCTTACTTTACTAAACTAACATAGAAGTACTTGGTGCGAGAGTCACACTCCAAAAGCAATTCTGCCCACTAGAGTGAAACTGCCTTAAAATGATGGACAGTGGCTTCAGATAAGACGGGGAAGGGAAGGGGTACAGCTCAGCAGCACAGGGCCTCCCTGGCAAGAGCGAGGTCTTGAGTTTGATCCTGGTACCAAAAAATGCAAATAAATGGAAAGAACACCATCAGTTGTTTTTCAGTGATGGGGATGGTAGCCAGGGCCTCAGGCATGCTGGACAAATGATCTACCACTGCTTGGCCTCAGGTACGCTGGGCAAGTGGTCTACCA
>NW_004524630.1:1371404-1377815 GCF_000260255.1 Octodon degus
GACAAATGGTTTACCACTGCTTGGCCTCAGTCATGCTGGACAAATGGTTTACCACTGCTTGGCCTCAGTCATGCTGGACAAATGGTCTACCACTGCTTGGCCTCAGTCATGCTGGACAAATGGTCTACCACTGCTTGGCCTCAGGTATGCTGGACAAATGGTCTACCCCTGCTTGGCCTCAGGTATGCTGGACAAATGGTCTACCACTGCTTGGCCTCAGGTACCCTGGGGAAATGGTCTACCACTGCGTGGCCTCAGTCATGCTGCGCAAATAGCCGTCTACTGCATGGCCTCAGGTATGCCGGGCAAATGGTCTACCACTGAGCTACACTCCTGGTCCTTAAAGGGCACAGAAGTTTGCTGGCTCAACTCATTCAACAACTATTTATCATGTATATATTCTCAAATATTTTTAAAGAGAATAAAAGTGTTAGAAAAATCATTAAAAACAATACAGCATTTCACTAATCAAGATGATGGGAATTCAACAATAGTTGTTATATTGCATACTGTCGTCTGCACATTGGTTGTTCAGATTACCAGAGTAAGCATGACAAATTGTTCAAAAGAATTAAAAAGAAAAAATTAAGTCTAACTGTTCCTTTCAGTAACCCGGTAGAAACCAGCAGTACAATTATTCCAGCCATCTACATATAATTGCGCCTTTCTTCTTTCTTTCTTTTCTCTTTCATTCCTTCCCGCTGTTCCTTCCACTCGAACAGCGGCTTTTCCTTTCACCAGACCTACTGTACCTTTCTGATTTTATTTACTCTTTCAGGTTCTTACCCCACGGAAGCAACGTGATGTTTATGCAAGCGGGCCAGATTTATTTCACTTATGAGTATAGTCTCTAGTTTCAGCCAAAAATATATGGCATATTTAGATATTGTTTTATATGTGCTACTTTCTTTAGAATTGAAGACTTTTGAGAAAATATTGTCCTGTCAGAGGGCTCCTTCCTGACATCTCTATGAGACAAAGACCCTCTCTTCACTTAGACACTGCGGGACGGAGCAACCGCTGCTCCGGGGAGCTCTCTGTGCCCTGCAACTCCTCTGAGAGCCTTGTAACCTGCAATTTTCCCCTAAGTGAGGCAGCGACGCCGATGCTCCTTTGGCGAGTGAGCCCACCAGAGGACGATGTGGTAATTAGTGCTTATGCAGTCATGCGAAGACCTTCCCTTCCTTTGTCTGTTCATCCTCTATTTATTGTTCAATGCGCACATTTTATCTTTTGTCCCTAGAATTCGGCTGCAGTTGGCAGTTTAACAGGGATCTCCAGACCACTGCACTTGCGGCCATGAGTCTGACGGCTCTGCAGTGTAACTGGCCTTAAGACTCGGTTCACCATCACAGTTGTCCATGCCCTAATTGTTTTTATCCAAAAAGCTCTTCCACTAAATAAACGTAAAGAACAAAATATTTTAAATTGATTTTATTTCAATTTTTTTTGGTGGAACCGGGGATTGAACTCAGGCCCTTGCGCTTGCCAGGGAAGCGTTTATTCTACTGAGCTATCTCCTCAGCCCTTAAATTGATTTTAATGAATATATGACTGAATCACAAAGTGAAATCAATTTAAACATATACAAAGAATCCAAGTAGAAATCATTCCAATTAAGATATAAGAATTGTCTGAAAATACGCGAAAATGTTTCACTTGGTAGCCCTCAGGGAAGTACAAATCAAATCTACAAGAAGTGTCACACCTACCTCCCCACCAAAACGCCTGTAAGTAAGAAAGACGTAACAGCGTAAAACAAGAACTTCCAAGGATGTGGAGAGAACGTTCCTTTACGCTGGGGAGAATGTAAGGTGGCTCAGTTGGTAATCGCAGCTTGGTTATTCTCAGGGGTAAACCTTGAGTTACCAAGAGGCACAGTAGCTGCACTTCTAGGTCTCTACTCAAGGTAAGAGAAAACGTAGCTACAGAGCAATCTGCTGGGGCACGTTCGTAGGATCATCATCCATATTACTCAAAAAAGTGGTAAAAGCTCATCTTTCTTTTGGTTATTGAATATAGATACAATGTGGCATAACCACGCATAGAAAATTATTCCACAAAACAAAGGAACGAACTGATTCGTGTCATAGTATAAATAACCAAACCCAATCTGCAGACTATATATTGGAATATTTCCTTTATAAGACTGTTTTAGGCCAGGCCAACTTATACAGGTTGAGAGTAGATTAGTGTTTGCCTAACATGTGGGTCAGCGAATGAAAATCATCGTCAGTGGTGACTGCATGTGTGTCTGCACTTACCCGCAATGACATCCTAATATCTATATCTATATCATCTAATTTATGTATTTATTTTTGTTTCTTAGGGCAGGGTCTACAGGGTGCTCAGGGTCTCACCACTAGGTCAGACGCAGCGATTCTCCCATTTACAGCCTCCCTGTAAGAGCTGGGAGAACAGGCGCGCGCCACTAAGTCCAGTCTCAGTCGCCATAGCAGCAGGCCCCGAGGGTGGAGCCGGCCCGCAAGCCGGCGGAGATCGCATCCCAGCCGCTGCGCTCTGCCTAAGCAGGCGCGCAAAGTTGTCATGTTGACTGCAGTGGGGTTGCACAACAGAATACGAAAGGCCACTGAGTCGTACCCTTTAGGCCAGTGTATTGTGCAGCATACATATTAAATTTCAGTAAAGCTGCTTTAAAAATCTGAGTTGTAGAACATATTAAATACGCTATTGCACTCTGTCCTGGTATATTACTTGCAAAACATTTTTGAAAAGTGTTGCTAAATAGAATGACCAAGAACTATTGCTTTGCCATGCACAAAGCTCTCTATAATCAATATCATTATTTAACAAACATCATCCATTAGCCAACCTCCGTGTTACCTCTTCATGACTTTTCATAGCTTTTCTTCTTAAGCTGTCTTCTCACCCATACAGATCACTTCAAAATCATACTCCAAACACTGAGCACTCATTATTTTGTTATGTCTATGAGGTCGGAGGTCATGAATGGTTTGTCTGGGTGTCTGGGATGTGGGATCTCCCTTCAGCGTGCAGAAAGCCCCAGCCAGGGCTGCGGCCATCAAGAGGAAGATGACCCGTCTCATTCCTGCCCATTGGTGACAGTGGAAGATGGGCCTCTCCCCGGGCTGCCTCGATGTCAGCACTACATGGCAGCCTTGTCCCCCAGAGGAGTAATCCTGTGAGGCCAGGACCTTCCTGATAAGCATCTACATGTCATTATATCTTCTTTTGGTTCATGACTTCAGGCAGCAGCATAGTTCCCAAGAGAGGACATCTTATTTTGAAACAAAGGAAATCCTTTGTGTAACATTGAGCCAATTTAGTTGGCATAATCGGAAAAACCTTGTGTACATGAAGAAACCTTCATCTTTTGATCCAATGCATATTCATTTTCGTACTCAGCCCCTGCACCTCTCCTCCATATTAGTAATGCAGTTAAATTTGTGCCAGTTCATCTTGTTTCAAATTTATCTTTATTTTTGCTGTGGGGGTCTTGACATGCTGGCCACGCCGGGCTTGACAGTGTGGTGCTCTGGATCTTCTCACGGCAGCCTCTAGAAAGCCTGGAATTATAGGTACAGACCACCACTGGCTGGAAATTTCTTCTTCTTTTTTTTGAAAACTAATTTGAGTATTACAAACAACCTTTTCAAATTCAGATTGCTTCATTGAACTTAACTACAATTTTGTAAAACATCATGTTGTATTTAGTTGTTTCCTATAGAAAACCAGAAACACGCTGTTCAAGATGGAGCTCATCCACATGCAGAACACAGCCTGCCTGGGCGGTGTATGGGAAGCGTGACTAAAGGTCAGTTTGCAACACCGAAGCAGCACAGTCCTGGGCTGGGAGGGCCCTCCTACGAGTTGATGCCAACAGCATAAAAGGATGACTGAAGGGGAAGCTGGTGCTCTTGGTGCTGCTGGGGAAGCTCATCACGGTGGCTTTGTTGACATGAACTCAGCTGTTGCCATCAGTGGAAGAACTTGGGTCCTCACCATTACTGAGGATATCTGCAGTTCTCTGCGGGGAACCCTGGTCTTCACCTTCAATGTCTCTTCCTGGCTCCAGTGCAGGTCCTTCAGCCTGCCGGTGTAGATGTTCTAGCTTCTGCTCCTGACCTTTGGGCCTTCCCAGTGCAGATCCTTGATACAGACTTGCATGAGACATTGTCATGGGTTCTGGGCCTCCAGTTGGACCTCTGGAGGACATTGCTGTGGACTCTCGACTACAGCTGGACTCGAGGAGACCCTCGTGGGATACAGGAGCTCAGCTGGACTCTTTGGGTCTCCAGTGTGTGAAAGGATCTCCTGCATTCTTTTACTATTTGAGTCTCTGGGTGAAATAATCCTATCAGTTATGTGTCCTGTACTAAGTCTTTTCCTTGTAAACCCTGACTATAGCAGTGTGATTTCAGAGAGGGCCAATCTAAAGAAAATTCCTGAAATCTTCAAAAAGTATAAGTCTTTTAGGGATCCTGCCCCTACAATTTCCATCCACTCTTTATAATTTGACTTTTTGTCAGTAGTTAATGTTGGCTATGGAGCAACGTGCCATACTTCACTGCCTTGCTAACTGACTTGGTGAGTTAAGCACCACAGTGCTTTTATCCCGCAGGATATCAGAGGCTGAGTTGTGATTAGAAGTGGGGACATTTAAAGAGGCTGAAGAGTTAAAATGATGCTCACGCTAAAGTAAACACCATAAATGAGGAGGCAACTGTCAAGCAACGAATGAACGTTTGGCAACAAGAAGGAAAGAGGACGAAGGGAGAGCTGCTGGAGGCCAGAGGCCTCTGGGGTTGTGTTTCACCCACGTATACTCACAGAAGCAGATGACTTTGAATTATGATCTCTGGCCCTCCTGGCTCTGCATCCCTGCGAGTGATTTGTATTGACACCTTCACAGAGTGGTGTCTGCCTTCCCTAAAAGCCAAGGGGTCTGTGATCACCAAGAACGCAACTTCTACAGATCCCACCGACTCAGAAGCTGCCTCTTGGCCTGATTGTCATGCATTGGGTAGAATAATTGGCCTCTCTCTTCATGCCCCTACGGTTCTTGGAACTAGACAAAAAATCCTCCAGGTGAGCTAAGCGAGACCCCAGACTGGTGGCCCACGCTCCTAACTATATGGCTTGCCTTTGTGCTCTCTTATGCTTTTTTAGCCTGTGGTGGAGCTGCAGTGGTAAGAGACTCAGGATGCACGAGTTGCAGGCTGCCGCTTATCATGCTGCCTAGCGTTACTCAGAATCAGAAGGAGGCACCATTTTTCAGGAAGCAACTACGTGCCAGGGTAGGTTGTTTTCTCCATATGAAGCAACACT
Organism: Octodon degus; assembly: GCF_000260255.1. NCBI lineage: Eukaryota > Metazoa > Chordata > Mammalia > Rodentia > Octodontidae > Octodon > Octodon degus. The sequence goes on from NW_004524630.1 coordinate 1,376,715, forward strand.
TTCTTTCCCCATATTTGCTCGAGAACTATAACCTGTGATGATTTGAGAACAGTGCAATTCCCACCAGTTCCCTCCTCACCACAGACTCGAGGAAAACACCTTCACTTACTTCTAAGAGAACGCTAAGCTCTGAAAGGAGATGATCATAGTCCATTGTTCTCTCAGCAGCTAGGAGCTTTCCAATGGTCTCCCTCGTGAGAAGCAGCTACGGCAGGCATAACTCGGCAGCACAGGCCTGTCCTGCCTGACGTACCGTCGGATATCAAAACAGGCAGAGCGGCACTGTGGCAGTCAGGAGAGGATGTCTACTGCCAGGCCACCGGCTCAGAATGAATACACTGGCACAAACTCTATTCATATCTTCTTCGTGGGCGTGGTAGGCCCTCTTAAAGTTCACTAGAAATATTTTCTTTAATATATGAATCCCAGAGTTCTGTACAGTAGAATTTTTTAAAATAAAAAGTAAATTCTTTAATGGTGCTGTCAGGCTTTGAAGGCAATGAATTGACCAGAGAGAAATCTGAAAAAAAAAAAAGAGATGGCAGTTAAGGTCGTTTATAAACAATAAAAGCGATTTTGCTAAAAATAATAAGAGACCAGCACTTTCTGGGTAGAGGGTGACACGTGCAAAATGCAGCGGTGGGTGAATGCAGGATGCAGAAACAGCAGTGCAGCTGGCCAAGGGGGCGGGCGCCGGGTCCCAACTGAGGTTCGTGTTGGACCTACTTGAAGAGAACTTGAGTGGCAGTCTAGGGAGTTTGCACCAACTGGTGTATGCGTGTTTTTTCATGCAGAGCTAGCCACTGAGTCCAAGGCTAGTTGTGGGCTCCATGGCAGTCCTTTGTTATTTTTATTTTGAAAGAGTCTCATTAAGTCACTAAGTTATTTAGGCTGGGTTTGAACTTGCCATCTACCGGTCTCAGCTTCTGATGGGATCACAGGACAGCTCAGGGGTTTTGAACAGAGGAGAAGTTCAGGAAAGGTAATCTGGCTCTGGAATGCGTTGCCTGAGAGCCGATGTCCACACAGACAGCGCCTCAGCACCCCCGCGCCAGCAGGCCCGCGCCATCACGTTCTTGCGTGCTGTGGTCTCCCCAGCAC
>NW_004524630.1:1377915-1389011 GCF_000260255.1 Octodon degus
CAGTGCCCCCGTGCCCTCGTGTGCCATGGTCTCCCCAGCACCCCCACGTCGTCGCGTGCCATGGTCTCCCCAGTGCCCCCGTGCCCTCGTGTGCCGTGGTCTCCCCAGCACCCCCACGTCGTCGCGTGCCGTGGTCTCCCCAGCACCCCCACGTCGTCTCGTGCCGTGGTCTCCGCAGCAGCCCTGAGCCCTCGTGTGCCGTGGTCTCCCCAGCACCCCCATGTCGTCTCGTGCCGTGGTCTCCGCTGCAGCCCTGCGCCCTCGTGTGCCGTGGTCTCCCCAGCACCCCCACTTCGTCGCGTGCCGTGGTCTCCCCAGCAGCCCTGCGCCCTCGCGTGCCGTGGTCTCCCCAGCGCCTCCTCGCCTTCTTGCGCCGTGGTCTGACCGTGCTTTTCGTGGTCCCCCAGAGGACTGCGCTGGAAGCCAGGTCCTCCTGGTGCGCTCTGAGGGATGGAGGAGCCTCTGAGGTGGCGGAGCCTCGGATGAGCTCAAGGGATCACAGGACCTGGCCTGGAGCGATGCCACTCTTGCGGAGTCTCAGCTTCCGCAAGAATGAGCCGCTGCGCACAGAGCAGAGCTGGCCCCTGTCCCTCCGCCGTCCTGCTTCCCAGGTGCTGTTCGCTCCCTCACACACGGCCTCCACGTGGCACCCATCGGGCTGTGGAGCAGCCAGAGAGCCGAGGCCGGGATGCTCACCACCATTATTTGGACCTTCCAGATCCTAGTATCATGAATGAATAAAGCTCTTCATTTCATAAAGTTCCTGTCCTCAAATATTTTGTTATAGAAATAAATTGGATTAGCAAAATCCTGTTGCTAGGGAAACCGTGGGGAAGGAGAGAAAAATGCATCCCTGATAAACAGGTCTTCTTCCTACTGCAAAGTTTGAAACACTGCTTTAGGTGGGGAAAGGTAGCCTGGAGCGGCTCCCTGTGCAGGTAGAAGACCTGGAAGCTCACCTATCACAGGGCTACCCTCGTGCCCTCTCTTCAGCTGCCCGCCAGGCTCCTGATTCTCCATGCCTCCATGCCCTGGCCTCTCTATCAGTGTAGAGAATTCATGGTTCATTTTAAACACTGAGTCTCAGTTCAAACACCACCTCTGCATGAAAGTACAGACCCCCCCCAACACAGAAGCAGGGATTTCTCTCTCTCCTCAACCTTATTTTTCAACTTGGATTAATATCTGTGGTGCTACTTTCTTGAAACTGGTTTGCATTTATCTAAGAACTCAAGAGGCAAATGAATTATGAGAGAGAAAAGAGAAAAGAAGGCGTGAAGGAGGGGTGCTGGGTGACACTGTGGCTGGCCTCTGCTGGTCTACTGAAGGGCACAGCTAATGATTAAATTCCTTCTTCTACTTAATCTATTTAATTTTGTGTGCCTATATCTGGTAATCTGAACAACTAATTTGAAGACAGCGCTATGAAATATAACCGTTGTTGAAATCCTGTCATTTTGTTTAGCAAAATCCTGTATCGTCCTTGATATTTTTACACAATTGTTTATTCTCTGTGAAAAATAAAAATAAATAAATAAATCGTGAAAGAATCACTAACTTTTATTGTCTTATTCAGAACTTCTTTTCCAGAGATCACAACAGAATCTGACACATAATAGACGTTCAATCAATTTTGGTTGAATAAATAAGTACAAATTTTATAATTTATTCCTTCATCACTTTTCTCTTATGCATTTCCTGCAATTGTATCCTTTTTGCCAGTACAGTGCTAAGATCCTAAAAACAGAACAGAGGATTACATTTGAGAAATTGGTGGTTTCTAAACTCTCGAGCACTGAATGCGAAGGCCTGTGCTTTGGAGACTGACAAGGAAAGCAATTTCCCAGTGATTAAAATCATGCCTCAAGTTCGAAACAGAAGCTAAGATGCTGTAGTCAGCAATGCTCGTCACGCAGGGCCCGCTGGCTCACCAGACAGAGAGCGGGACATAGGTGAGTCATGTCTACTATTTAAGCTCAGTTTTCTTCATTGTGGAAGCGCCACTTCTACCTCTGCTGGGCACTTTTCCTTCTGCCGTACTCTTTCTCATCCTGCCAAAGCCCTTGGCTGTTGCCTTTGCTTTACGTAAAGTCTGATCATTCACAAAGTGAGAGTCTAGTGTATTTGTCATATCAACCCCCCTTATAAATGTTTGCTGTTCATGTTTATAGTACTGGGTATTCAGAAGGCTTTTCTCACTTTAAAACTGCAATAAAATTGTTCTCCATTAGCAGATTTTTATGCTTCCAGAGGAAATATGCCAAGAAAGAACAGTGTTTCTTAAAGTGATGTTAAGGAACTGACATGTGTGACCTGGGTTCTTTTATAATAAATCTTGTCCCAATTAATGGAAAGATTATTAGAGCATACAAGGGATTGAGGCAGACTAGCTATTCCACCCAGAGGCTCAAGCTGAGCACTCAGAACTGATTTGTTTTTTCTCCTGTTAATGCGTTCTCAGTCAATGGGAAGCTCACTGCTAGGTAGAAATGGTTCCCAGGACATAACGAAGAGAAATTTTTTTTTTTTTAGAAATTATAGTAAGAGTTTAGAATATTTTAGAACACAATATTTTCATATCCTGTAAACTTTTCAGAAATAAAATTCTCAAATCCCTATAACATCTCAAATTCTAAGCTCCCAGAGGTCAGAAAGTGTGTATTTAAGAAAAGAGAGAAGGAACATGTATATAGTAGTGTCCATTCTAACCTTGAACCTTAAACTTCAATTTATTTTTATTTTGCGACAGCTGAAAAATTTTCATATATTTTCTTCTCATAAGATAAAAATGGTTTTTCAAGGTCATTACTTACATAATAAACAGATGATGTTTTAAGAAAAAATAAGGGGAGATGCCGGAACAATCCTTTAGGTAAAGCTAAACTGAATTTCTACCCAGAAATTTATATGCTGGTTTACACAGACTACAGAACTCTATCGAATTCTGAAAGCAATTTCAGAACACAACAGGAAATCTTAATAAATTACTTTTTTTATTACAGATAGTCAGAGAACTCTCTCCTCTCGGGTGCAGATGGCGACTAATAGCTTGTGCCTATTAAGCGCCATCATCGCTTCCCAGTGGGATGTAAAGTCAGGGTTCAAAACAGATATCCTCTGGCAAACCCCATTTCCAGACAACCTTAATTTTCTCTCAAGTAAAGAAGAAAAGAAAGCTTTTCTTTTGAGATGTTTTCACTGCTTTATAAAGCCTCATTCAGAGCTGGGTGAAAAGCCAGGAAGGATAATTGAAGGGTGGAAGGAAGCTACGGGATACTTGACAGAAATGTCATTGTTCTCTCCCGTTGAACCACGCTCCTGAATTGAAATTCACATCCAGAACTTTCTAATTCCAGACAGAGAAGTTCCAAAGCCTTGTGGTTACTTCAAAAGAATTATGCAAACATCAGCAACTGCAACTAGAGCAAGTTTCAGAACCTGAAACTGAAATGCCTCACATGGCTTATGTTCTCTGGAAACAGCTGAGGAGAAAGCTCGCACCGAGATGCTCGCAGGCCTTGTAGTGCTGCGTCCTGCACCAAGAAGCAGCTCTGGCTCAGATTTACATCCTGCACGACTCCTCCACATCTAAAGAAAATAATTTATGCATGTTCCATAATGATCTCTTACTGAAAAAGTAATTGGCCTCATTTAGGAGGCTGTATCGATGAATAATGATGAGATTGTTTCCAATTGAGTGGCTGATGACACAGGGATGCTCGGATGTCCACGCGCAGATTTGGGAAGATGAAGTTTCCTGACAGGCAATGCTTTCAAAGGGAAGAACTGGCTCATAGTAACTCCTAGTGTAGGCAGATCAGCGCTAATTGTGTTTTTCACCAAGTGTTCTTTAAAAAATCGAATAAAATAGCATACATCTTACATTTAGAAGTGCAGTAACCTTTTCCCTATATTGAAATAGGTAACGCGCATCTGCCATTTTCTCTAAGTGGCTCTGTGCTCCCCTCTAGCCTGAGCCTGTTCAGAGAGACTCCCTTGTCCATGTGATTGATACACTCCCACCCAGCTGAAGCTCTGGCAAGCAGCGTTTGTTAAGATAAATGTGATGCTATCTTTGAGTGCTTGGCCTCTCAAGCAAGGCAACGTTCAACATATTTGCAAAGATTTTAACTCAGAAAACAGTTGGGTAGCTACTAAAAGGAAAATATTTTCATTAGCTATATTGACTGAACAACATTAAGCATCATGAAAGAAAGAAAGAAGACAGATAGACAGACAGGCAGGCAGGCAGGCAGGCAGGCAGACAGACAGACAGACAGACAGACAGACAGGCAGGCAGGCAGGCAGGCAGGCAGGCTGGCTGGCAGACAGACAGACAGACAGACAGACAGACAGACAGACAGGCAGGCAGACAGGCAGACAGACAGACAGACAGACAGGCAGGCTGGCTGGCAGACAGACAGACAGACATACAGACAGGCAGGCAGGTAGGCAGGCAGGCTGGCAGACAGACAGATAGACAGACAGGCAGGCAGGCTGGCAGACAGACAGACAGGCAGGCAGACAGGCAGACAGACAGACAGACAGACAGGCAGCCAGCCAGCCAGCCAGCCAGACAAGACCACAACCTCCTGTAAGGCCCTTGACTCTCTGGTACCTGTCTCTGGGCCCAACTTGGAAGGGACAGTGCGCAATTGCCAGATGAGCATCAGAGTGACAGCCAGCCAAGAGGAAGGACTTCAGCACCAGGGCTCAGGGAAAGTGGTGTCAAGAGAATTCCAGACCAACTTCTGCAGCTACGGTGACGAAGCAAAAGAAATGTGCATAAACCATAAAGGAAAAGATCGCACTGTGCTTTATGGGGCACGAATAAACAGCGCTCTGCTGTGCATCTCTGCGTAACCCCGGGGCACTCTCCAAGTTCTAGACAGAAAGGCCCGTTGGAGTTATGGAGGGGGATAGGCAGCGGAAGAGCGGGGAACAAGGATGATGCTGGAGTGATGCAGTTCACTGCGACAGTTCTGGGCCTTGAGCGTCCGGCACCCATACAGGAGACTGACTGATAGGAGCATTGCTGAGGCCGGGAGCCAGGCACTTCTCTCGAGGACTCTTGGACCCAGTGCCTGCAGGGGAGAGGAAGTGGTCAGCCCCCGCAGAGCGGGTAGGTGATGCCGCTCGGCAGAAGGGTGTGTACACAGCAGAGAGCGCGATCGGTTAGGGCACCTTGGGTGGCGACTTGGAGGCTGTGTGGGGGACTGCTGGCACAGGGGATACACGTGCCGAGGAAGAGGGCTGCTGCAGAGCAGCGGCAAGGCGGGCGAGGGGGCGAGGGGGCCCTGGAGGCAGCTGCAGATGAGGATGGTGATATTCGGTAATCAAATGGACAGCAGCTGAGAGACACAGGCATCCAGGGAAAGTGAGAAAAGGTAAGGATTGTAAGGCTCCTAAGGACGAAAGGCATTGTGCTGCATGATGGCCCGCGGGATGACGGCAGCATGTGGAATAAGGACGTGTCCTTAATTTGAACCCTGAAGACAATGACAAAAGGAGAGGCTATCGCTCTTCTCTACTTCCTGCTAACAGTGCTGTATTCCTGTCCATGACACTACCTGCATCGGCTCAGCAAACTGTCAACACAAACCCGAGACGGGTGCTCGGTCCTGGGTGATCACCACCATCAAAGTAGGAGGTGGAGCTGTGGTACAGGCTAAAGAGGCTGCGAAGGAGCAATAGGTACAAGGCCAGGGGGCAGCGGTGGTGGGGAAAGGAGCTGTGCTCCGGAGGGACACTGCTGTGCTGTCAGATGAGGTGTGAACTGCAGAGAGCATCGCCAGTGGACAGTCAGGTGGGGTGGGGACCAGCCCGAGATCCCTGAGGGAGTGGAGAGAAGAGGCGGGGTGAAAGCCTTCTGGAAGGAGAGCTGCAGGAACCTGACTGTGGGCAGTGGGCCGCTTCAGTGGGTGCTGGTGAGAGATCCAGAGGAAGGGAAGGGGAGAAAGCTGGCAGCCCCAGAGATAGCAGTGGGAGGGAGCTTGTGCAGAGTCCCTATCACCCCAAGGGACTGTTAGCGCATGGGGTGTTACAGAGAGAACTGCAGAAATTTGTGGAGGTGAATACTTTTTACCCATAATGCTTGGGGCCAGGGATGTTTCAGATCTTAGCTGTGGTTGTAGCTCAGTGGCACAAGTGCCTGCCTAGCAAGCACAAGGTCCTGAGTTTGATTCCCAGTACCAAGAAAAATAGCTGCTTCAGTTCTTGGGATATTTTCATATTGTGCAGGTAGAATCCGAGCGTAAGCACAAAATTCATTAATATTTTAGGTACACCATATACGCATAGCCTGAAGGTAATTTTAAAGAGCAATTTTGATGTACGTGAGCTTTGACTACAACTCATCCTATGAGTTTAGGGGTGGAAATTTGTACCTGCGGCATCATGCTTGTGCATTTCAGGTTTTGAGTTTTTGGTATGGTTTCTTAACTTGTATAAATTGATGCATAATGCACTGAAAGACGTTAATTAACATAATCTTTGCATAACCATTTTACAGGAAAATGTTTCATAGGAAAGGCCCTAGCGTATCCCTGCGATAGATGAACGAGCTTTCCAGCCTCGTGAAAGTGTGGCAGAACCTTAAGGCAAAAAAGCCAGTCTAAAAGTGCTGAGCACTAAATGGTTCCAAAAGCACGGCCCTCTAAGAAACGGTTCTAAATACATGGCATTTAGGTACAGGGAAACTGTATCCGAAGTACGAGCTCAGCGGTTGCTGGAGGGCAGGGCACGCGCATGTCGGGCTGGGCACGCGCATGTCGGGCTGGGCACGCGCAGGCTGGAGCTGAGAGCAGCGAGAGCCGCCACCCGCCGCCGCCCTGTGCGTTGGGCGTCACGCATGGTCGGGGCCCGCAGGGCGCAGCGCGATCCGGTCACGGCCCGCAGGGCGCCGCGCTATCCTGGTCGGCGCACAGCAGTCAGCGGCGGCCCTTCAGCAAATAGTACGCTGACATCAGCTGAACTGAAACGCGTAGCATGTCAGCGCAAGACGGTAACAAACGAGCGAAGCTGCACACGCCTGGCGGTTGGGAGAGGAGCCTGATGGGATTGTTGTGGAGTTTCTACACGATTTTTCCTCAAGTCTAAAGTTTCTCTAAAATATAAATTCTTACAGTATTTTAAATTTTTTATTTGGTATAAGATCTGGGGTTGTCAGGACAATGACAGGGCACAGGCTTAGCGCGAGCAAGGCCCTGGGCTCCGTCCCCAGCAGTGTCAAATATATTTTTTTAATTAAAAAATTTTCCAAAAGATGACATTTGACTACCACTTGTGACATGTAAAGCACTTTACTAGGTTGGGGATAAAGCTCAGAGGAGTGCTTGTCTAACACGTGCTAGTCCCTGGGATGGAGCTCCAGAGGGCAGAAAGAAAAGAGGAGCAACTTTTATATTGAGGTTTTATGCGTGCTATTATAATACCACAGAATTTATTCCAATATAAACTTCAGTAAATCCTCCATTTGTTTCTTCTTTGGGTTCATAGATTTGCATGTTTACTTATTAAGATTTTAATCATTTTCTTTTGAAAAGGAACAGTAGGAAAAAAACGGCCTTGCCTGCCTGCGAGAAAACGCCTCATTCCGATATTTAGAAGCCAGCACTAGCTATTTCATCCCTGGCGTGTGAGAAGCCAGATTCCAGGTTGATCCTACTGCGGCAAACTGGTTCTAATAAAAGGCTTCGGAAGCTGCACGGAGCGCCCCCACTGAGCGATTGCTTTTCACGCAAATCCACAGAGAGCTGCAAAGGGAAGCTAGCCTTGCCTCCAATTTGTGGCCAGTGTGGCTCACGCAAGGACACGAGCGAGGACGCTTCACCTGCCTGGGGAGCCGGTGCACCTGGGCCTCCCCGACCCCCCGGCAGCCTCTGTCGTTCTCCCCGTGCAGGCCACCGAGGGCAGCGAGCAACGCTGAGGCCCAGCGTCCCGCAAGATGCGCGCCGCGTTCCAGAGGAGACAACGCTGTCCTCGACTTCAGGGATTCGACGGGTTTGTTGTTCTTTTTAGTGGTTTTGGTTCTTTCTAATTATTATTTTTAGCTTTTTGATTGGCAAATAATAGTCGTGTGTGTTAGGGGTGGTGCTGTGCTTTCTAAATAGTGACACTGTGCTGTGGCCCGTCTAAGGAACAACAGTAATGAGTGTTTAAAGACCCAAATTTCCATCTGGAAACAGAGAATGTGAGCTCACACTCTCGCAGTACCGGCACCTGAGAGCCCAGCATTCGCTCTGCCAGGAGTCAGTTTCACCGTGTACAAGTTGGAAGTCCCTCCCCCAGACCAGGATGAGCTGGCGCTCCGCCTCTGCTGCCTCCTCCGCAGCTGCTGGCTGTCCTTGCAGGGGCCATCCCGGGCTCTGATTTACAAGGTGTTTACATTTGGCTCTGGAGTTCGCTGTGGACCAGGCTGATTCGATTTCCTTCTATTCCTTTTTCAGGCAGAGAAATAAAGGACACGTAAGAGACAAAACAAGGAAAAACACATGACTATATGTATTCATTTAAGAAATTCCTTTTAAAAAGCAAAGGCATAACTTTAGTGGGTTTCTCTCAGAGAAATGGAGTCACAGATAAGCAAATGAAATGTCAGTGATTCACAAATTGCACAATGTTTCATATAAACCCCAGCAGTAAGTCCACTTGCATCTGTAGCTTGCGGCCTCTGGCTGAACGGCACCAATCTCCTCACACCATGCACCTTATGCAGTGCCAGCATCCTTCTCCTGGAGCACACAGCTCTCCTGGTTGCCATAAAGCACACGCCAAATGGAAATTTCTCTGTAGCTTCTCAAACTAGCAGAGCCTAGGACTTGCCAGACTCTGCCTCACACCCTCAGGCCCCAGCTGGGCTGGCTTCTGTCGGGATCTAGCTGAGGCCAGATCCTGCACATGTTTGGGGTGGCTGTTGTCAAGACCTCCAGGCGAGCTGAGTTTGGAACCTCACATACCTCTTTCACGTTAAGAAAATGTACTTGGCTAAGGCCACGGAGCCATCTCACAAGCCCACGTGGCAGAACGGGCCTTCTGGATGAGTCATAGTCCATGAATCAGTCCTCTGTGGTTAGCTGCCAGCTCCAACTCACACAATGCTACTAACTTTGCAGAAGCTGGAGATGGAATTTCAAAGTCGCCTCTCAATTACAGAGCGCCCAGAGCAGTCAGGACAGAGTCACCTTGAGTTCCACGGAACTAAGGCCTTTGTGGCTCAGGCTAAAATAGGGCCAGGGAGCAAAGCCTTTCTGTACCCTGAGCTGGAGAAAGTTGTGTTCCTGCAGTTCTCTGGAATGGCTGAAGACTGAAGCACTCGATAACTCTCAGCAAAGGAAGGCTTTGGTGTAAATGCATTAAAATGCATGCCGACATTGGCCAGAGCTTGTTCGTCCATCAGATGAGTGGTTCAGAAACAAACTTGCAGTTTTGTGTTTCCTGGTGGACGCGATAGGCGGGAGCTGGAGACCGAGCTGTCCTCCTGAGTGCCCACAGCTGTGTGTCAGGCGCTGCACCTGCAATTGTTCCTAGACCCTTCACACAGGGCATGATCACTCTTAGAAGAGCTACGGATGTAACGTTTGTTGTGGTCATATCAGTGGTGACTGTGGGAGTTTAATAAATTTATCTCATTTGAGCCTTAAAGTGTCATCCCTGTTTGGGAGCTGAAGGAACAGACTCGGAGAGGCTAAGTCCTCAGAGCAACACAGACCATACCCTCAAATCTGAGCATGCATCAAGAGCATGCTTGAAGGCTTGTAATAATTTAGCATGCTGGACTCCATATCTGGGTAAATCAGAGAACACATGCTGAACAAGTACCAGGTGAGCGCCTTCTGGTCATGGATCATTTCTGGAGAAACCGAGCCCCAGACAACAGTGGGGGAAATGGTCCTCTGCCCTGCATCTGGGAGGTGGCTTCCATAGTACCACATATAAACCCTGATTACATGCTGTCCTGCTGTTCTATCATTGCTGAGACAATAATACCTGACACCCAAAGTTAAAGGGGGAGCCAGGGAGATAGCTCAGGGGACCAAGTGCCTGCATAGGCAAGTGCAGGGACTGGGGTTCAACCCCCAGCACCATATATTGCATCAGCCCTGCCCCTGGGCATGCTGAGCAGGCCAATGAGATAGGGCGTGGTGGCACACACCTGTAATCCCAGTGCTGGGGAGGCTGAAAACAGGAGGATCACTGAGTCCAAGCTGTGTAGTGAGACCTTGTACCAAATACATTTTTTTAAAAAAGGGGGAAAAAGAAAAAATCTAAAGGGGGAGGGATTATTTGGCCTATAGTTAGGGGTTTCAGTCATAATCAGCTGGCTCCGAGGCAGGTTGGCACATGGCAGAGGGGTGCTGAGAGGAGCAACAATTCCACGCATACAGAAGACAGCAAGAGCAACAAAGAAAGGGGAAGACAAACTTCTGTCCCTTGTTTGGTATCCAGGATACCAGGATTAGGTCAATGCCAAACCAATCAGTGAACTGATTTAGTGACTACCCACTCTTGCCTCTAGCACCCTTAATCCTCACATTACACCACAAATCCATCATATACTCCAGATCGTCCACCTCTGAGCGAGGCTTTTGGAAAACACAAACCATAACCCCTGCCTTCTGCAGAGTCTGGGGGCTTGTTGCTTCTAATGATTTTGAAAATTGTCAGTTGACCTCTTCCTGGTCCCCAAAGCACACCCCTTCTTTACCTAATTAACTCTTTCCCATGTGACGTCCTTGGAGTTACCTTCCACAAAACAGTTGAAAATTGAGCATCCATCTATTTATTTAGAGTATGTCTACCCAACAGCCCCAATCCCAAGGGCCATGAGGCTATCATCTCTTCCATTCTTCTTTTGAAAGAATTGTTTCCTAGCACCTAGGATGGTGCTTAACAAACACTCAGGACCTGCTCAAAAGCAAATTTAAAAAACAGAGCAGAGAGGAACTGGATTAAAGAAACTGAGGCCCAAGAGCTGCTCTCCATTTTACCATCAGTAGCTCCATAAACTGGGCCAGTACTTTAGTATTTTAAAATTTCACCCTTTTCATTTGTAAAATACAGACAATAATCTTAAAAGAGTTGTACTGAGGGTTTTA
>NW_004524630.1:1389931-1391724 GCF_000260255.1 Octodon degus
GACGGCATCACCGCACTTTCAGTCTCGGACTTGTAACAGTTACCAGGTAAAAACGTGAGCAAGCAGCTAAGTCATAAATCGGTCTAAAAGATCCTTATAAATATAGGAGGAGCAGTGGGAAAACAGAAAGATTAGTGGAATCACAGTAGATCTATTTAATAAGCAAAACGCCATTTATTACTTTTAGTTTACAATCAGCTACTCTGACTAGTTAGCATATATCAGATTACTTACATGTCAATGGTGCCTAATTGCCAGCGATTCATCCTAATTCCCCACACGTATAACCTGTGGTATTGCCATGTCAGATTTCACTTACCAAAAGGACACAGTTGAAGAGAAGAATAACACAGGATTCTCCCTTGGCAAGGTCAAAACAATGGTTGATATTAATGCCTTGTGTTTTCTTTCCTCAGAAGCGTTCTTACAGGTCAAGAAACTTACTGGGCTCAGGCCAGTGGGAATCTAGGGATTTGTCCAACACCTTGGCCCCGCAAAAGGGAAAGGAAGTGTTGAGAAAATGTGCAGTGCATCCTGCGTTTTCCAGTTGTGTCCAGTTAACAACGTTTGCTTCCAGGTGGCTGAGCAGGGAACATGCATTATGAGCTCCATTGATGGTACTGTCACGCCTCTTTGAATCAGAGCACCAGGGTCTCTCAGAGTACAAATTGCTGCTGTTGGTTCTTATCCCAAGAAGGGATGAAGAAAATGTGTATGGAAAGCCTACTTCACGAAAACAATATGTAAAATCTACTCTAGACTATAAGAGAAGAGGTGCTGGCATTTCTGAGTCAACCATGGCTGAGCAGTTTGCAGAACTTGAAGATGTCTTGGAAAGGGTCTCTCTCCCAGCATCGTGGACCTGAGCTGTGGGTTCTATTTTCCAGAGAAGTGTGCAGAAAATTAGACAAATTAGTAGGCTCCCCGAGGTCCCAAAGGTAAATGCCTGAGCCATGTTTATACTGTGTCTTTTTAACTTAGAAAAAAAGTTCTTACAAACTTGTAAGAACACTCATCAGAATGAGTGCCGGCAGGAGGCTGAATTGGAGCACATCAGAAACAGAGATGCGGGGCGGAGGAACAAGCCTTGGCGGGCTGAGTAGGCAGCGCGGTCCTCAGTGCGGAGGGAGCTGAGCCTGGCCTGCCACCGCTGCGGGTGCAGGAGAAAAGCAGAAATGCGGACGGTGCCGGTTGAGTCCTTTCCTGCTACTCAGGAAGTCCTCGGCTCGGCCTCGCAGATCATCAGGACGTGGACCCTAATCATGCCCCTTGGCATCCCTGCCCCTCGGATACTAAACACTGCGCCTTGCCACTGTTCGCATCTCCCCGACGCCTGGCTGCAGTTCTCGTGGAAGCCCACCCCGGAATACACGGTCGCTCCCACTCTGGCCAGGCAGTGACCGCGCAGGGCCACTCTGGAAAGCGGAGCGGGGAGCCACGCGTCGGGCTCGGGCGGCGCGCAGGCCGACCTGTCCCCAGTGCCAGGCCCTGGCTCTTGGCGCGCTCCTTTCTTTCGAGCTTGCCTGCCTGTCCCTCCTCTGTATCTCCTTGCTGTGCTCCCACCTCTGTCTCCTCTTCCCTAGTGCTGCTCCTGCTGTGCTGCCCTCCCAGGTGGCGTCCCTTCTGCGCACCCAGCTCTCGCCCCCAAGCCCACCCCAGCCCGGCGGTGCTCGCCAGAGCTCCGAGCACCTCCCCGCGTGTGCCTTCCACTGCGGCGCGTAAGGGAGAGTTCGTGCAGAACGCGCAGTATGCGTGAACGAACGCGATGGGGGACAGAAAAGCTTTGGCTATGT
>NW_004524630.1:1392574-1393042 GCF_000260255.1 Octodon degus
CGCGTTCTGCACGGGTGAAGTCACCTGCCTGCCCAGGGTGTACCCCGCTCCACCGCGTGCCGGGAGCCCCCGCGGCCTCGCCGCTCCCAGGCCCGCGCTCCGCTCACCAAGCCCACAACGCATTGCACCCTGGGCGGGTCTGAGCCTGTGTGCCTCTTCTGTTAGCTTTGCTTTGGGGCTGATTCTGGTACAATGGGACTGTTTTCTGAATTCAAATTTCGGTGCTCTTTTAATTTGCATTCTCTTAGTGGCCAGAGATATTAACTTTTTCATATATTTATTAACTATTTGTACTTTTTCTTCTGAGAAGTGTGTATTCATTTAAGTAGCCCATTTTTTTTTATTGGGTTTCTTATTTGGGGCATCTGGTATAGTTCTGTATGTATTCTAGACAATAGTTCTCTATCCAGGAGCAGTTGGTAATTTTTCCTATTCTGTATATTTATTTCTTAATTCTGTTTGTTGTTT
>NW_004524630.1:1393375-1394970 GCF_000260255.1 Octodon degus
TTTTTTTTTTCCCAGAACTGGGGATTGAACTCAGGCCCTTGCACTTGCCAGGCAAGCGCTTATTCTACTGAGCTACCTCACTAGCCCCCTTGTGTGTTTATCTTGTATCTTGCTACCTTGAAGAATTTGTTTTCTAGTTCTAGGAGTCTTTCAGTGGAATATTTTGATCATTCCTATTAAGTATCATGTCATCTGTGACTAAGGACAGTTTGTTTTCTCTGCCTATATATTTCCTTTTAATTGTTTCTCTTGTTGTTTGGTCTGGCCAATACTATGAATATTATGTTGAAAAAGAGTGACTAGGGTTTTCCTTATCTTGTTGCTGATTTTAGAGGGAAAACTATCAGTTTTTCCTCATTTAATATGATTTTGGCAGGAGTTTGTTATAAGGAGTATCATTACTGAAAAAGTCTGCTACACCTGTTTTTGTCAAGGTCTTTATCATGATACTAGATTTTGCCCAAGGCTTTTTGTGCATCTACTGTGAGGATCATATGACCTTTTTCCTTGTTTCTGTTTATGTGATATATAACATTTATTGATTTGCGTGTATTGAACCATCCTTCTATTCCCAGGACAAAGCCTAATTTTGCATGATACCTAATCCTTTTCTTTTTTTAACTTTTTTTAGGGAAGGATGTACAGGATGTTCAGGGTCTCACTACTGAACATCCACCTCTTTACAGCCTCCCAAGAGCTGAGATTGCAGGTGCATGTCACCATGCCCAGTCTCAACTGTGGTCTCAGCGCTCTTTGGGAGTGGGGCTGGCACAGCAGGCCCAGGGATCAAGCCCTGGGATGCTGTATCTGCTTGCAGGGGCTTTAATCTGCTAAGCTATTTGACTAGCCCTTTATAATCTGTTTAATAAATTGTAACATGCCGTTTGCCAGTATCTTGAGTGTTTTTGTGTGTATGTTCATTAAAGATATTGAGAGGTAGTTTTATTATTTAATTGAGCCCCTGTCTGGTTTGGGAATCAAGGTAATGCTAGCTTCTGGGCATGAGGGTGTAGCACTCTTTTTCTTCCAGTTTCATTGAACAGTTGAGGAGAAGTGATCTTCCCTGAGGTTCTTACAGAATTTAGCAGAGAATGCTGGGCTGTTCTTGGTTGGCATTTTTATTACTATCTCAATCTCACTGACTGTCATTGGATTGTTCTGGACTTTTAAACATCTTCTTTGCTCAGTTTTGATAATTTACATGCATCTTGGAATCTATCTGTTTTCTTCTAGATTCTCTAATTAATCTGGCTGCAGTTTGTGAAGTAGTTGCTAATACTGGATTTTAGTAGTATCCATTCTGATTTTTTCCCTTTCATATTTTTTCTTGCCTTTTTTCCTTTTTGACAAAATGAACTACATGGGCTTATTTTGCTTATTCTTTCAAAAACCAACTTATTAAAATGTATTTTTCTTCTTGTTGTTATTTTGGTTTTTTGTACAGAGTCTCACTAGGCAGCTCAGACTTGTGGTGACCCTCCTGTTTTCAGCCTCCCCAGTGCTTGGATTACAGGCGTGTGCCATCACACCTGGACTCGGTCACTGGCTCAGCACTCCTAGTGGTGGGGCCGGCACAGCACATGGTGGTGGGGATC
>NW_004524630.1:1395070-1401546 GCF_000260255.1 Octodon degus
CAACATTTTGATTCATCAATAATTAATTCTTTTAAAGTCTCAATTTCATTAATTTCTGTTCTGATCTTCATAATTTCCTTCTTTGTATTGGCTTTGAACTGAGATTGTCCTCACTTTTCCAGAACTGTGAGGTACATTATTAGGTGATTTATTCGAGGTTGTTCTTTTTTCTGACATGGGCATCCACGACTGTAAATGTCCCCTTATGATGGCTTTGTGTTCATATGTTCTATTATGCTGTACAGTCTTTTATTTTGATTCTAGAAATTATCTATTTTCTTTCTTGATTTCTTCTATCACCAATAGATTAGTCAAACTGTTTAGCCTCCAAGTGTTTGCATAGATACTGTGGTTCCTCTTGGTATTGATTTCTAGTTTCATTGCATTATGATCTAATGGATGCATGGGATAATTTTAATTCTTTCACGTTTACTTACTTAGGGTTCATGAGCCAATATGTGATCTACTTTGGAGAAAGTTCTATGTGCTGCTAAGAAGGGTGTGTATTCTGTTGTGTTGAGTGGAATACTCTGGTGATGTATACTAAGTCCATTTTTTTTTTCAAAGATATGGCTGAACTTTGATATTTCTTTGATTTTTTTTTTTTTGTCTAGCTGGTCTGTGTTTGTGACAGTAGATGAGTGAATTGCTGCACTATAGTTGTGCTGACGTTTGCCTGATCTTTTATGTCCAGGTGTATTTGTTTCATGAGTTGGATGTTCCAGTATTTGGTGCATAGATACTTATAATCATTATCATTTGAATATATTATAATTATGTATTTCATAATTATTGTATCTTCCTGTGGAAATGTTCCCTCAATCAACCTGCAGTGAATGCCTTTTGCTTATTGTGGGGCTGCTGCTTATTCTGGGTCTTCTGTTGAATGCAATATTGAGTCAGATCCTTTGGTTTTTAGCACATGAAGTTTTTTTTATTAAATGTGTTTTCTACTGCAACATACCATTAAGGTTTATTTTTATCATGAGCTGCCAGTCTGTGTCTTTTCATTGGAGAACTGAATCCATTCATTTGAGAGTTATTTCTGAACAGCGTGGACTTATTCCTGTTATTGCATCATTTTCCTGTTGCTGAGCCCCTTTTTCTACTTAACTGCTTACCCTTTCTGTTACAACAACTGACTGGGCTTTCTGAAATCTTTGTCTTCATGGCATCTTTCTGGAGTTCTCTAGAGTACTCCTTTGTTGTTTGTAAGTTTCTTAAGGTGCTCTTTGTCACTGAAAGAACTTTCTTCTCCCTCAGTTTTGAAGCATGTCATCCTCAGCAGGTGTAGCCTGAGATTAAAGTTCCCCAAGGGTCTCTACCATGCCCACACCCCTCCGTGACTGTCTCCTGTAGCCGTCCCCTACCCAGCCACTGTGGAAGAAACTCCGAGGTGGTTCTGTAGCTGTCTTAGACAAAGAACCCATTCCCAGATGACTCTTAGACACAGTGGGTGTCACGCTAGATTTCTTCTCCAAATCTGTCTTGTCATGCAGGAGTTACTTTCAGAGTAAAAGCTTAGTGCTGCTTTTGCAGTTCATAATAACTGAGGGCTTTTTGTGGAGCTAGCACGGCTGGCCCATCCAGGACTTCTCCCTGGAGTTGCCTTTGCTCTGGGCTTACTTTGTGCGAGTGTCACATAATTGTGTTTCAATCAGCAGAATACCATGTATACAAAAGCACATGAGGTACACCCTAGTTGTGTAGTCAGCCTCCTCACCCGGGTTATGGACGCACACTCTAAGGTTTCCTGACAGCGAAGTAGCCAAAAAAGACATTTCTCAAAATGTATGCACTTCATTAAGATATGCATGACTATACATTGGGTAGATTTCAATTATAACTAGTACTTAGCTTAACAAATACTAAATGTACCTGAGACATAAGTGTTTAATGAAAATAAGATAATTTCTATTGTATTTTGTAGGGAAATATAATAATTATTTAGTATGTTATTTTCTCTTAGATTTCTTGTAACACATTTTGAACATAGAATAACTTTGAAATAAACAGCCATTTGCCTACACATAAAAGATAATGCATTAACATTTTATTTTATGACCTATCTATAAATTATACATGCTTTCATTACCTATCAGTCAATTTTAAAATTTATTATTTTTAAGCTCTACCAGGCATTGAAGAGATAAGTGGAAACCTTACATAGTCAAGTGATTTGATCAACATGAATATTAAAACAGTAAACTTGATATTTTTAACATTATTTGAAGAACTTTATTATGTCTTTATTTTATTAGATTTAACTGCTCAATCTTTAATGTTTTTCCTTTGTTTCACACTGATGTACTTGGTTTGTCCCACTTACCTTAAAATAAATATACTACTTTACTTCAATAAAAATTATTTTTGAAGTATATGATTTTTATAAATTCCATTTGATTTTTTGCTTTGAGTAAAAGAATGTTTTATGAAACTCGAATATGAACAGATGCTATTTGATAGGTAATTTCATAAAAAGTATTTTTATTTAAATACACTCATTGCTGCCTCTTTCTTTCCCATCAGTTATTCTTCACTTATTTCGCAGCAGTGTCCCTTTCCAAACCATTTTCTTGAGGTCTGTGCGGAACGTACTTTTATCCTCAGCTTTCCGACGCTGCTGACAGAGCTCTGCATTTGGCCTCAAATTTGGCTCCGATGGGCTCCGCACTCACTGGCACCCCCGCGGCACCCTCGCGGCACCCCCGCGGCACCCCCGCGGCACCCCGCGGCACCCCGAGCCAGCCCTAGCCCGCGGGGAGGCCCTCCCTGGGCGGGCGCCCTCGCAGCCCGCGGCGCTCCTCCGCTGTCTGGCTCTTCTCTGCAGCCTTCTGGGCTGTGAGGTCTCAGGGCCGCGCTGCCTCGGCGCTCCGCCTCGCTGTCCTGCTTTCTTAACTTAAGCATTAGCCCTGGATGAAGCATTCCTCACACCCTCAGCCAGAGCAGCTTCCTGCGCCCCCAGGACCTTCGTGTTCTGGCCTTCGGAGCAGCGCGTGGAGACGTTATTTCTTTACTCACGTCTGTTTCTCCCTGAAGCGAGACAGTGATCACATTCATCTTCAGTGACAGAAGTCACGTCCGCATTTAGTGTAGGGGTGCCTGGCACGGATACCACTCGGGGAGGATTTCGTGAACCAGTAAGTCTCAAGTCGTCGCACTGGATTCGCAGCGTGCAGCTCTGTGTATCGCGCGCGTGTCCCCCTCCTCCAGAGGTGTCTAAGTAACAGTCTTCATTCAAGTGACTTATTCTTATAGAAGCCACCTCCGTCATTATTACAAAATCAGGTTTCTTAGAACTTTCAGAAAGGATGCTCAAGGATCCCTCCTTAGGGGACAGATGACTTTTTAACCAGTTCTTCAAATAAGACTTAGGTGCAGTCAATTTGATGAAGAAAACATCCTTCAACTCCTTACTTCACAATTTTGCAAAGTACAGAAACTCAGTAAGTGATCGATCCCTGACACCATTTCCGGAAGGACATTTGACATTTTGATACTCTATATCTCATTATGCCTACAAAATCTTTTTTGCTCTGAATGTAGAAAATGGAAGAGGCTAAGCAAAGAGGATATTTTTGAGTTTTGGCTTTGTTAATGATTTCTCAAATCACTCTGAGATGAATTTTATCTCATTTAATTCAGGAAAAATCTTAGCAGTAAAGAGAAAAAATTCTCCTCCTGAGTAGGAACTAACATTGTATAAAGCATAGTCTGGAGAATTAAGGTAGAGTTTTGTTTTTGTTTTTTTTTAAATTCACACAACCATAAACAAAGTGAGGGCCGGGGAGATGGCTCAGTGAATAAGCGCTTCCCTGGCAAGCACAAGGGCCTGAGTTCAATTCAAAAAGAAAAAAGAAAAAAAAAAGTGAAACAAAAAGCTGTGGTGAATGTGGTTGGTGGACTGTGTGGGAGAGCTTCCCGCTACCCTGCACCGGCAGGACTTGCTGGTCAAAACCCAGGCGCAGAATGGGTGAGACCCTCTTCCACCACCTTGGGATGCCCCCCACCACCGCAGCATCCTTCCCACCCTGCCCGCCAAGTGAGAACTTCGGCCCATGTTCTGGGGACTCCAGATCCAGTCCCAGCCCAGGCTCAGTGAGTGTGTGGGAGAGCTGCCTCTCCCCGCTACTCCACCTTGTCCCCTCCAGGCACAGCTCAGGCCTGGCATAAAGGCCTTAGGTGAAACCCTGCAGCTGCAATCCCTGCAGAGAGAGTAGGGGACAGAACCACCCAACTAGTCCAGGGGCAGAACATCTTGCAAGAGGGGCACAACAGGTTCACTCACAAGGGCGGCAGCAGGAAGGGGCTGAGCACTGCGTCCAGACCCAAGCCAGGCACAGCTGGATAAAGCCAAACTTTGTAGATCTACACCTGAACTTCAGTAGGTGCTAAGGTTATAACTGCACCAAAGACCTACAACAAAGGTCAGAAGACAGTGCTATACAAAATGACAATGAGAAGGAGCAAAATGCAATCTCAGACCCCAAGCCCACCCATAACAAGTGCAGAGGACACTAACACAGAACAAATTGGGAATCACACAGCTGAAATCAATGAATCAACAGCTTCTGAAATAAAGAAACAGTTGCAGAAAGGTATAGAGGAACTCAGATTGGAAATGAAAAAAGAAATCCCTGAATTAATAACATCTGCAGTAAAGAATCAAATGCAGAAACATTTGGAGGAAACATAATGCCAACCCAGAAAAAGTGCAGAGGACACTACCTCAGCTCAAATGTATGAATTAATAGTGTCGATAGTAAATAAGCAACAGCAGAAAGTCATAGAGGAACTCAGAGCTGAATTTTCTGAAATAAGAAAAGAATTCTCAGAACTCATAGCACCTGAAGTAAAGAATCAACTACAGAAACATAGGGAGGAAACCCAATATGAAAAAAACACTGCAGTAAAAGAATTAATAATTGGGGGGCCTGCCCCTTAGCTCAGTTCTTTAAGTGGCTGCTTCAACAAAGCAGTCAGGCTCAGGTTGCTGTGGTTCGATCCCCACGACTTTAGCCAGCCAAACCTGCCCTGAAGGCATTCAGAGAAAAAAATAGAATTAATAACTGCTTCTAAAGAAGACATTGATAAAAAATATAGAGGAGATTAGAAAAATGACGGATTCCTTCAATGAGCAATACAGGAAAGAAATAGATCGCATGAAGCAGAGTCAAAGATATATAGAGGAATTTAAAATCTCAATCACAAGCTTGCAGAACCGTTTAAATGAAAGTGAAGACAGGGTTTCACATCTTGAAGACACTGGTGCAGCTAGTGAAAAGGCAAGAAAGGATCTTCTAAAAACAAGTGGGATGCAGGAAAAAATAATCCATCACCTGCAAGATGATGCAAAGATGAACAATGTGAGACTAATAGGCATCAATGAGAAAGAAGGAGTCAACACAAATGACATGAAAAAAATATGGGCAGAAGTAATAGCAGAAAACTTCCCAAATATGAGGAAACAATCTGACATTCAGGTAACCGAAGCATAAAGATCGCCAAGTAACCCCAACCCAATTAAAAATACACTGAGACATGTAATAATCAAGATCCCAGAAATTCAGCACAAGAATAATCTACTGAAAGCCACTAGAGAAGAGAAGCAGATCACACTCAAAGGAAAACCCATCAGAATTATGGTCGACTTCTCTTCATAAACTATGAAGGCAAGAAGAGCATGGAGCAGAGTACTTCAAGTCCTCTATGAAAACAAATTCCAGCCCAGACTACTATACCCTGAAAAACTCTCTTTTAAGTTTGATAGAGAAGTGAAATACTTCCATGACTACAACTAAAGAATTTCCTGATGACAAAGCCAACCCTACACAGGCTACTGAAAGATGTTCTAGCGAGGGACCAAAATGATCAGAACTCCACGAATGAGATCAGAAGCAACCAACTAAATGGGACAAACAATTAAACGCAGCAGAATAAGGAGTAAATGACAACAGGTAAATGACACGTCAATCATAAATCAATACATCTCAATTATTTTTTTATCTGCTAAACATTTTAATGGAAAAACAGATCATTCTCACTGCCATACAAACATACTGTCATTTCACACACATTAAAGAATATCCTTTTTAAAAAGACCACCTGCCCTGCAGTTAGCACATCCATTCTTCTGCCCTCTTATGGAATTTCCACTTTTTCTTCTCTTACACTTTTTTAAAATTTTATTTTATTCTATTTTATTTCTTTATTTTGTATTTTTGTGCAGAGTCTCACTACGCAACTCAGACTCCTCATGACCCTCCTGTTTCCAGTGCTTAGCATGTGGTGCCAGGGATTGAACCCCAGTCCCTGAGGTTGCCTAAATAGGCACTTAGTCCACTGAGCTACCTCACTGGCCCTTCTCCTACTACTCTTTTTTCCCCCATAATTTTATTGAGAAACAAATAGCAATGAGACAGTTTCAAACCAAATTGGTAGGACAGTTTCAATAATTAACACATTGCATACATTCT
>NW_004524630.1:1407356-1422129 GCF_000260255.1 Octodon degus
GTTTGAAACTGTCTCATTGCTATTTATTTCTCAATAAAATTATGGGAAAAAATAAAAATAAAATAAAATAAAAAACAAAAAGCTGTGGTGTACAGCACTGACCCCCTCCCCTGTTTTCCTAATGCAGAGACTTGCTTCAGGTTAGTACAGAGGAAGCTCAGCCTACATCCATGATGACGTATGTCGTGTTCGCCTATGGTCTGTGTCCACCACAGGGTGCTTCTGACTTCCGACGTGGGGGTATTTCCCTTACCACAACTTCCATTTCCCTAACTCTATGTAATGCCAGCATGTCCTACAACATCCTGCCCCCCTTAGGATGTCATTCACAAGACCCAGACCACTGGAACATTTGAGTGACAACTGACATGAGGTTTTTTTGTACCTTGTTTTCCATTTTGACAGTTTGCTACAATGGCTCACAGAAGGCAGGAAATCACTTGAATTTATTGATTTATCACACAGAATGTTAAAAGGATTCAGATGAAGAGGCATGTAGGGCGAAGCCCAGAAGTGTCCCCAGGTAAGAGACTCTGTCCTGTGGAGTCGGGTTGCACTACGGGCGCACCTCCTTTGCAGCCTGGGACCTTTCCTAGGGGTTTCAGCAGGTGGAAGTGGTGGTGGTCTCTCACGCGGCCCATCATCAGCATTGCCCTCCCTGCGCTCGCTCTGAAGAACCTGGGAAGAGTGGGGCCGAGAATGCCAAGTTTCAACTGATTTTGTCTTTCTGACAACTGTCATCCTTCTTAGAGATACCAAGGTGCACACAAAAAGCTTTATCACTAGAACTAAGGAAATTCCAGGGGCTTAGGAGTTTATTATCAGGAACCAGGGAGAAAAATCAGGAATATATTTCTTATTATGCCATAGGTTCCTACAGATTATACTGAGTGTTGAATGGAAGGTTTTTCATTTAGGAATTAAATACTAGAACTTAATCAACCCTTAAGACTAACTCGACATTTAAAACTAATCCCTCATCTCTACAATTTCTTCACCTTACAGATGAGGCAAGTGCAACTGAGAATCATGGAGTGGCATGCCACAGCAGCCACAACTGCCACGGCTGCCACAGGAGGTCCGCCATGGGTTTGAATAAGTGAAACACTTACTTCAATACCCGAGCTATGTACGATCAATACACGCTGAGTCCTAGAATGGAACTACACATTTTTAATTTGTCTTGTGCCTGAGGCTCCAAGTTGGCATTTCAATTTAACCAAGGTCTATCTGGTTTCTCAAGGCTTAATATTGTTTGAATGTTTCTAATGCTGTATAAATCATTTGGCTCTGTAGCAGATTCAGTATTTGAAAGCAAATATTCTTCAACATGCTCACTTAATTGGAAAGGTCCGGAACATGCTCCAAAGGAGACTGGATTTCACCCTCACTTAAAAAAAATATCAGAAAGCTGTTTGCCTTTTAAAACACATGAGGAGCTTCACCTCTCCTAAAGCTAAGGCGATCGCAGCAGCTCACTCCTCAGTTTCCTCACTTCACTCTTTTAGCACAAACGGAAAATGATATCAGGTGTAAACACCTCAGAATATGTGTTTAACTTAAGGCAATAAAACATTTTTAAAGCTGACTCTCGCAGCAGTTGTGCACTGCCACACAACGCTAGGGCGGCTGTCCGGGCGGCTCCCTGTGTCACTGTGCTGCAGGACGCTGGAGGCACTCACCGCACCTTAGGCGATCCCACCTCGCTGGGAGCACAGAGGTGGCACTGAGCGTTTTAAAATGGGACCTCACTTTCTACCCTGTGATTGAGAAGGCGACTATATAATTCCAACACAAATAATCTCAACCTCTGAACGTCTTTAGTTTAGGAAATGGCATGGAAGACTGCAGCCCAAGATAGCCAGCCAATGTCGAATTGCTGAAAAGTAGGAGTGATAACGAGAGCCCAAGCAGCTACATTTCGTGTGTCTCCACACTGTCTTACAGAGCCTCTAATTTTTGGTTAATTGTGATGTCAACGTGAACAAGAAGTACGTGGGATTAGTTCAGCGCAGCTCTGTGCGCACTTGGACCACTGATGTACTGAAGGGCGGGACCACGCTGCAGATGGGTGGCACCAGCCAATGGGGTGCAGCCTTGGTGGGACGCAAAGGAAAGGAAGGGCGGAGGAAGTGTGGTCCTCGCCTCTGGGGAGGGTCTCTTGTGAAGGAGCTGTCGCTTGCCGCCGTCTCCAGGCCCCAGCCTTCCAGGGCCAGCCCTCATCCCTCGCACTCTGCGGTGAGCGCCAGGCCTTCAGTCTTGGCCGATCCCGGGCCCTTCCGCCTCCTTCCAGCCCGGACTGCGGGCAGCCTCTCTAATCCCACCTTGTAGAGCCCCTGTATATCACACGTGTTTTTTATGTAAAATCTGTTCCTCTGTCGATCTCTGACTGATAGAACAGCTTCAGGAGAACTGTGAGAAGGCGATTCTCAGCCGTGTAGGCTCGGAGGCCAGAGCCATCTGGGTTTAAATTGCAGTTTTGACAAGTCTTAGTTTTGACCAGAAGCAGTAATTTATCTTAATCTCAGGCTTTTCAAACATCTATAAAAAAATTGTGTATCTCATAAATTTTTGTTACAATTAAGTAAAATAACATATGAAAAACACTAAGTCCCAAGCTCGGCATGGAATAAATCTCAATAAATTTGCAAAACTTTAAAACAACTTACTGGAGCAATTCATTTTGCTAATGTCAAAAAAGGCAGGTAGGTTTGTGGTAATCGCAACAGTGCTTTTCTTTGCTCAATCTAAGGCCAAAAAATTATAATTTCAATATGTGTAATCCATTAAAGAATAATTTTTAAAAGGAGAGAGAAAAATTAAGCAGCACTGCTTCTTGTCATAGGCCAGCGGAGGTCAGCAAAGCAGTAATCCAGGCGTTCTGTGTACATGTGTGTGCGCTTGTTTTGCCTTCCTGTCTTTTCTTCTTCCCTCATACCAGTTGTTTCTTCCTTTTGAAAAGTTTCTTTTCTGACCAGTTTTGCAGGTAATCTGAACAACCAATTTTTTAAAATTTTATTTGGTACAGGGTCTCACTACACAGCTTGGACTTGTAGTGATCCTCCTGTCTCAGCCTCCCCAGTGCTGAGATTATAGGCATGTGCCGCCATACCATTTTGGTGGCCAACACTGAGCACTAGGGGTTCCAGGGCCAGCATGGCATGCAGTACTGGGGATTGAACCGGGGGCCTTGCGCTTGCCAGGCAGGCGCTTAGACCACTGAGCTAACTCCCCAGTCTGTGAATAACTAAGTTGAAGACAATAATATCAAATCATTGTTGAATTCCTATCATTTCATTTAGTGAAATTCTATACCATTTTTTTTTAGTATTTGTTTATTCTGTTAAGAAACAAAAATTTAAAAAAAATAATTTTAAGAGTTTGCCACCAAGAGTAAGATTTTGTCAAATGATGAGCAAATTTTCCTGCAGTTTCAAGGAAGTTCTTTTACCAATACTTAAGTTTTATCTTTTTATAATACACACACACTTACTGAGAAATTTAGTGTCACAGACAACTTTGCAGTACTGAAGCGGGCTGCTTGTTCAGGATCTTTCTAGGTCACTGAGTGGCAATGATTGTGCAGAGTTTTCTAAAGATAATAGCCTACTGTGGCTCACACTGGTGCGCTTTTCCAGACATATCGGCAAACTCAAAATTTCTCTAGAGATTTTGGCTGAAGGAAAATAACAAATGTCATTACTTCCATTGTAAGAATTAACTTTCCTTTATTAATGTAGACACAATCAATATGAATATGGGAAATTTCACTGGGAAACCTGGTGGTTCATTGCCAAGGACCTTGTGCAACAGCAGTCTTAGGTTTCAGTGTTTTATTATTATAAAAAAAAATAGAGAAGGCATTGCTGAGGAAAGAACGGGGGCAGTTTTGGTCCAAAATGTCACATGGGCTTACGTGGAGTTCGGGCCGAGGGGACTGGGAAGGCCCGGAACAGTCCAGGGAGCAGTTGCGGCCGCCCTCCCCGCTCCCCATCTGCGGCTCTCAGAGGATTTCAATTCTGAGATGGAGCACCGTCCCCGCAAGCTTTTCCTGAATGCTCGCCTCAGGTTTGCCACCGTGATGCCTCGTTAGGCCGGTTGTGGCCATGAGCAGTTGTTTTGCACGGTGGTGCTGTGGTCACCTGGAGTTTTCTCTACCTGTTAGGTAAGACAGTGACGAGGAGGAAGCAAGGCATGAAAAGCCTGATATATTTTCTGTTCAGCAGAGATGGAAATGATAGTGTCTAAGTTAATTTTCTTGTTGCTGAGACAAAACCCCCAGCGCCCCAAGTAAAAGGAGGAAAGGTTAACTGGCTCACAGTTCAGAGAAGCTCCAGCCCCCGCTCAGCTGGCAGGGGGACAGCAGGACCATCACAGAGGACAGCAGCCCCGGCCATGAGGGCCAGAAGGCTGCGCGCAGCGGGCGGTGACCAGCAGCACTTGCCTGCTGTCCCTCACATCTCATACACGCTACCCGCTTTGGGCAGCAGCTCTCACGCCTGGGGCGGGACGCCCTTCATCCCGTCCAGACCGTGCCACAGCACTCAGAGAACCAATTGACAGCCACAGCCCCTCGAGCCCAGCTTGCCATACCCCAGGACCAGTCACCTTCAAAAAGCCCCAAGTACAACCACAGGAGGCTTGGGGAGGACATGTCCACGTAAGCCATGACAGCAAGACGTGGGGAAGGAAGGTGACAAAAGGAAAAGGAAGAGCCCACATAGACGGCGACTGCTTCCTCTGAGAAGCCAAGGCAAATTTAATTTTCATTATTTAGCATTAATTATTTAAGATTTCCAAGCGAGCAAGGCAAAGACTTGGAGAGGGAAATGTCAGGCTTTCAATAGCCTGCCCCGGCTGGTGAGACAGCTCTGTCCCCGCAGTAAAGTGGCCATGAGATCTTCTGTCTGGCTGAATTTAGTTCTAGGAGAGAAATTATATGAATATGATCTTTCAAAATAAACAGATGTTTCAAGTGCATCACAGGATAATTATAATTATAAATTGATATTTAATGATAATTATAAATTATTCTTCTGAAACTGGGTATTTTTTATAATTCTACCATTAGGTTACAATACAATAATGTTCTATCACATGCATGCATTTATAATATGCAGATATTGCTCTAAAATTAAATAGCTTAATTCACAAGAAAATCATGAAGGTTTGGTCATAACTGAGTACTCTTTTCCAAAAACCACACGTGTAAGTAAGCATTCTTGGCCTTCCTTCTGCATTCTTGGCCTAAAGCTTTAGCACTTTACTGTGCACCGCGTCATCCTGCACTGTCCTGTGAGTCCTGACTCTGTCTTCCATCCTATCTGGTCTTATATGTAATTTACCTGCCTCTTAATTTAACAGAGTTCCCTTCTAAATTTAACAAGTTTCTCTGCCAGTGTTAAAGCTAGGAATGATTTTAAATCAAATATTTTGTTCAAAGAAATCATACATAAATTCACATTTTATTCTTATTTTTTATATTTATTTATTTTGTATTTTAGTACAAAATTTTGTATTTTAGGGCCTATGGGGCCTATAGGGTCTCACTACATAGTTCGGGTTTGTAGTGATCCATCTGTGTTCAGCCTCCCAAGAGCTGGGGTTACAGGTGCGCCCCACCACACGCAGGCTCAATTGTAGTTTCAGTGCGCCCAGGGGTGGGGCCGGCATGGCAGGCCAGGGATCGAACCTCCCACCCCTGCATCTGCCGAAGCGGGCGCTTTAGTCCGCTGAGCTATTTGGCTGGCCCTTAAATTCACATTTAAAAAATGGGCTGCTGCTTTTGTGCTCCTCCTCTAGCGTGCTGTAGCTGTAGGCATATGTCTTGTGAAAGGGGCCTTTAGATATAGTGTGCTCAGAAGTCGTCTAGTTATGGGGCTGGGAAGACCGTTTGGTGGCCTGAGATCCTGCCAGGCAGGCACAAGGGCCGGAGTTTGGTCCTCGGTACTGCATGCCCGGGGATGACACTGGCTGTGGTGGCGCACGCCTGCAATCCCAGGCTGGGGAGGCTGAGACGGGAGGATCACTACGAGTCCCAGCTGCGTAGCAAGACCCTGTGCCAAATACATAAATAAATAAATAAATAATAAGATTTTTTAAAAGTCCTCTAATAATTTATGTTTGAATAGATTAGTCCAATCTTTACAAAGTTATTGTGATTGCTGATCTATTCGATTTTATTTTTTACTACTACTGGATCGATGTTTCCCTCCTTTCATTTCAAGCCTGTATATTTGAATTCTTTCATCATTATTATAAACTTCAGCGTACATATCTCTATTATTTCATACTGAGGAAACCTGAAGCAGATCACACAGTGTGACACATTACGCAGAGCTGACTCGGTGGCTGGGACGCCCGTCGGGCTGCTTCTGGGCTCTAGACAAGCTGCTCATTTTCACACGCTCTTTGCTTTCTAGATCAACAAGGTTTTTTGTGACCTTGTATCTGTCTTGCCCACATTTAGTATCAGTTTGCTTCCCAAGCAGGGCTGAGGAGATAGCTCAGTGGAATGAGCACCTGCCTAGCAAGCGCAGGGTCCTGAGTTCAATTCCCAGTAGTACAAAAAAAAAAAAAAAAAAAAGAAAGAAGGAAAGCAAACCGATCCTACAGACCAAACTCCACTGTTACTACAAGCAACAAAAGAGGTATCAGCAAAGCGTTATGATCTACAGGCATTTGAAGTGAGTATTTTTGCTTAGTAGTTTATCACATATGTGTATATAAAGAAAAACACAGACACGCAAGTAGTAACTTTGCAATAAATTTTGTTGTCTGTAATCTCAGTCTTCTTACACAAGGATGTCCCTATACAGTCACTTACTAATATCCTCATCCTTCTTAATGTCTATGATCCCGGTTTATGTTTTTTGTTTTGTTCTGTGTTTTAATTGGGCTGCTGTGTTTGCACACTGCTGAAACATGATGGCCTCATCTGCGGGTCATGCATCTACTCTCCTCTGCGCCCCTTCAAGCGTTTCTTTCCTGGCCTACTCAGGAGATCCAAATACCCCCTCAGCGTACATATTTTTCTGCTTCCACGGATTACTCAGGGAATTTCCGAAATCAGTTGGAAATGGGAGCTGCGGAAGGTCACATTCCTCAAGGCAGGCACCGAAGTGTCCCTTTTCAGAGGTCATCCACCCAGTAGCAGCCCCTGAAGGCCGGGGCGGCCGGGAGTGGCAGGTGTCACTACTCCCACGTCCTGTCCCCGCCGCAAGCCAGGCGCGCTCTCGGTCCCCGGCTGCCGGCTTACCCGCTCGCGCCCCAAGATCGGAGGGAACCCGCCCCGCGCCTGTGCAGAGCGAGGCTGCCGTCCCGCCTGGGTCCGCGGCAGCGCCCCTGCTCCCCTCTGCCCCGTGTGCCCTTTGCTCCAAGGCAGGGGTCGTCCCTCTCCCGCGGAGTCTTCCCGGGCTTCACGGCGGGCCTGTTCTGCCGCGGCTGCTGTTACAGTCAGCCGTGAGTTCGTTCTCAAGTGTCCCCAAAGCCAGCTGGTCACCGATGGAATAAGCCAGGGACGAAGCGTGGGCGAAGGGCTGCCAGGAGGAGGGCGCTGCTGGGGACCAGCCGGGGCGGCGCCAGCCTGCCCGCGTGCGCGCGCTTCTGGGCAGCTGGGCAGGCGACCCGGGAGGGACATCCGGCGTCCTCCAAGGCGGGGCCTTAAATCTCTAGTCAGAGTCAGGAGTTCAGAAGGTCCAACAGCCCACCTGGCTTAATTGCAGACAATAAATTGTCTTGTACTAAAAAATAAGGTTTGCACCTTCAGGAAAGGCATTTTTCCACTTTATGATATTCATTGTAAAAGTTTGCCACAATAATATTACAAACTATTAAAAAATGAAAAATAGAGTAATTGCTCTTAAGGCCATCATCCAAACATAGCGACTAATTTATCTTCCCTCAGTCATTCTGAAAACATCTTTTTCATAGGTGCCTTCCCAGGGCACCCACCATGCTGGGACCCGCTTTTTTAACACCCCATAGTGCTCAGGAGTTACCATTTGTTGAAATAATGAAAGACATATTTTAAAAATAAAAGATTTTATAGGATATCTTATTATTAGTTCCTTGGGGCTCAGCAGAGAGTAAAAATAAAGCATTTCTTCTGCTGTGTCCCAGGCTGAGGGAGGGGCTGGGCGCACCGGGCACAGCGGGTCTCTGGAGGGGTCTGCGCCCACCGCCCTCCAGGGGCTGCTCCCGCCTGGTCCCTTCCGGCTCTGTGAGGCCGGCTGAAGGCTTCCAGGCTTCATCTTTCTCGGGGAATATTTTCAATCCTTCTGTCCAATACCAGGCAGACCTCACTGTGAGGCCGTTTTCCTTCTGTATCTTACTCTTATACTTTTAATAGGTTTGTTGAAATAATGAAAGACATATTTTAAAAATAAAAGATTTTATAGGATATCTTATTATTAGTTCCTTGGGGCTCAGCAGAGAGCCTGGCATCTGCTACTGAGGACAAAGAAAACCAGGGCCCAGAAAAGTACAGATAGTTATATCTGGCGACTAGTACAGGGGAATGCGGAATAGAAGAGATAGAGCAATTCTGGGAAGAAGATGCCGACATCAGTCGTGACAAAGCACAGTGTGAGAAGGCCATGCCGTGGCTGCAAACGACCCCATGGACACTGAGTTGTTGATGCGAAAAGCTGCACCTGATGGTTAAGTGCACGACTCCGAGCGTGCCCCACACGGCAGTGGAGAAGGGTCTTTGCAGTTTAACTGCCGCAGGGTGTCTACCCTCCAAACACCCCTAGGCACTTCATTTCCTGGTGTCCTGATGCCCCCTCCATGGTCTGGAGGACTTTTGTTTCTGTCTGTCCTGAGGAGGAGTCCCACTTGGCCTCGCTCTGTTTTTCTGTTTTCTGTTTTGGCCAGTGTTTGCTTACGATCCATTCCACCAGGACTTAGCCCTCGTACTTGACCCACAGAACATAGGAAAGGAGGACACTTGCACACGCTTGGCACAGAGTAGCAAATGAGTAGTACATTGCAGAAGTACGTGTCCCTTGTAGTGTCATCAACAACTCAAGTATTATGCTAATTCCCCAGAGTATGATCTTTTAATTTGGGAAGGACAATTTAGTTTGATAGTGTTCATAAATCTTCTATTGCATCTAACTGGTTGCATAATTGCACACACATACTTTATTTTTTTAAGCCCTTAGACTACCCAAAGCAGAAGCACTTCGGGAGCTATTTGTTCTCTCCTGTTTATCTGAATGCAGTCCCTGGTACACAGAAAGTGTTCAATGTTTGTTGGAAAAGTAACCTGCATATATCACCTTTGATAATTCCGCAGATTAGGAAAAAGGAGGGCAGTTTCTTTCAAGATTCACAGAAGAAATGTGAAACATGTACATATAACAGGTCCCTACCGGGCACATAATCATTGTACTGCCGAAGTGAAAATCACATCTACCAAAAGCTAAAAGTGCAAGGAATGGAAAATGATGCACAGAAGCAGAGGCAGGGCTGGTGGCTCACGGAGTGCACTTAGCTAAACTCTGTCGTCTGTGGTTTTGATTCTTCTGAACTGAAAGGCCTCCAAACTTTGCAGGCTGGCTGTATGTGCATGGCCAGGAGAAGTCAGGATGGGCAACGCACCTCTCAGCCCAGCCTGGACTTCACTGCCCTTAACTCCACCCTGCGTAAGCCAAGAAGCGGATTTTATACTAAGAAAATGAGCGCATCATCATGCGTGTGCTTCGCCCTCGCTGATACCTTCACAGAAACTTTCCTTGCAAACCGCAGAGGGGGGAGAAGTTTCCAGCAAATTCCAGTGGGTGAGGGCACTGTATTAGCCCAGGTAAGAAGAGTCCTGTGTGTGCTGTGTGACAGGCGTCTGTCACAGTGAGACGTCTCACCAGCCTTCAGAGCAGCTTAGCTCAGGAAGGACACCTAAGTGGCGTGCACAGCAGCAGAGGCGTGACCTTCTCCCACAGCGCCTTACTCATCTTCATCGTGGTCACCGTCCGCACCATCTCTTTCTCCCAGTGGTTGCATCTCTCACATTGCACATTGCCATATATATGTCACTAGATCAATCCTCTGTGTCCCTACGGGTCTCTGGCTTTCCTGTCCACAGGAGCAGGTGCCTGGGAAGTGTTGGGGACACAGCACAGGGGCTGGCCCTGCCTGAGCCTAGCAGCCCGCGGGACTGGCAGAGCACGATGACCAGGGCCCCACCCACGGCAGCGTGGGCCAAGCGCTGCACTGTCTGTCCGCTGCAGCCGTGCCTTCTGCCCTTGTGCCCTGACCCTTCTCGCTCCCACTTACCCCGGCACTTCCTCCTTCCCGACTCGCTTTCCTGGCCTACCCAGCCCCCATTCCACACACACCTCTCGCACTCTCCAGATCCCTGCTGCAGCGTCTGTCCGCCTCGTCCTTGAGTTCTCCATCGATTGCTTTGCTCTAGTTACTGCCCCAGCCTTGGAATGCTGCGGAGGAAAGGCACCAGGCCTGGGCTTCAAGCACTTCCTCGGCTCCTGGTCCGGCTCAGTAGTTTGCACGAGGTTTCCTGCTTCTCCAGCAGCCATCTACCTCAACCTCACACCCTTCACAAACACCGCTCCCTCACTTCCTTCACAAGACAACCTTGTCTTCGGTGCACAGAGAAGCTGGAAGCCCCTGAGCATGCGTCTCCATCTCAGGCCCCGTCCTTCTCGAGAACAAAGTGACACTGCTTCTGTCAACTCCTTCTTGACGCACATGTGATCTTGTATCCTTCCTTCCCAGCCCTTGGCTGCTCTAAGACCTTCTCAGAAGCTTCAACACTGAGTTTCCGATCATGGGATAAGTGACCGTTAAGTTGAGAATGTGCACCTTGAAGCTGTTCTGATCCTCATTAGAGCATAGGTGGGGTCTATCAGGAAGGCCTGCCTGGGCTCGCCTTGGAGAAGCAGGGGATGGGGTCTCTCATCACCCAGGATGGGGTCCACCCTGCCAGGCCCGTCCTGCCTTGCATCCCAGGATGCTGCACTGGGAATACCCCTTCCTTTTGTGGTTCCTGCACAAGGTCTGGGGACCCCTCCATGGATGGGCAGAGGGAGAAGAAAAAACCAGGCTCATTCCATCCCTCAAACCATATGTGAAAGTAGAGAAGGTAGCCGTGAAACACAGTCATCCCAAGCTTCGGACCAGGCTGATGGGTCCCGGCCACTGAGTTCTCTGCTGCTTCCTGCCCTCTTACACCTGAGGCAGCAGGCTGCTTCTCTGCCTCTGTGAGAGTCTGGGGCTTCCTCCTTTGCCTGCGGACGGGGTGCCTCTATCCTGACAGCTTGCAAGGAGACCATTTCAATGACAGTAGAAGTGCAAAAGACTTAGTTCCCTGCATACATTCTCTACCCTATAATTCATCTTACGAACATACTGAAAGCTTGAGTCAGAGGGAGGCGATCAGGACAAAAGACCTCATCCTTGCATTTAAAAATGAGGCCACCTTAAATTGCGTATGAAAATGGACAAGGGCTGTGTCAACCTCAGTTCATAATTATTCAGACTCTGGTCATTAATCCAGTGTCTTCATCTGACTGGTTAGAGGAAGAACAAAAATTTCCAAGCCAAAAGAATAAAATGGAACCATTGCTCACTGTAGTGGAATTATTCTGTTCATTTAGTGGAACTATTTTCAGTTTCTTTAACTGAACTATAAACCTCACAACCTACAATATGATTTCATTTTCTTCATATCCTCAAAAATACAGCAATGTCTTTTATGAAATCAGAGATGAGATTGTAATATTGTAAATACTATTTTAACAGTGCAGTGGGGCTGAACGCAGGCCATGGAGACTGGGGTGGGCATGGAGTGGACTTAGACATACCTATAAAACCTAGTCATTTTCCCCCATTTTATCTTAAAAAAATTTCTGTTGCCTACAATCTTGCTTAAAGTCCATATTTTTTATTTTTAAAGGATAGAACAATAAAAACAATGGTATAAAATTTAAAGCAAGATTGTAGAAGCGTAATAATGGTTAATACATTGAGTATTTTCTTCAAAATAGTTGTTTATATTACAAGATATGAAAATAAAAAATCGGTCAATAATGTAGGTATAAACATTCCTTTTCAATGAATATTTTAATGCTCTAAACAAATTGCCCATTGAATTTAACCCATTCAGAAACATGGAAGTTAAGAATGATTAGTTCCTAAAATTTATTAATACTTATTCTGTCAATACTCAATATATCTGCTTAAAGCAAATTCCCCATGTAGGCAGATAAGAAACAGGCCTTTATCCCTGGCTCCTAGCGCTTCCTTTCCCCTATTACTCCCTATATGAACTTGCACTGCCCCAAGAATAATGCAGCCCCTATGCAGGCCCCGCCCCACCATGAGGTACAATCCCTGGCACCCACACTAGGAGGAGAGACTGGCCTTGGTTCCTACGTCTGGTCCCCGGTGAGCTGGCTGCAAGAAAGAAGGTGGCAGAGAGCACGAGGGAGGAACCTGGGACGGCTGGGAAGCAGAGAGAGGAGGACCTGGGGACAAAGGCCGTGCCAGCAGCTCCTGCCCACAGCTTTCCACCTCCAGTTAGGCCTCACGACTCATCACGGGTGAGTCCACTGCTGACTACACTGTCCCTTGGCCCAGACATGCCATCCACGTGAGACTTGGGGGAACACTTTAGAGCTAAACTCTGACATCCTATTAAACTCCTAACCTGTTCTGGGATTGGTGAATCACAGGATATGAAAGAGAGTATGATTAATATTTAGGCTGCCGAAACAGTCTAAGTATCCTAGAAGTCTACATATATTCAACTATGACACTTTACTGCAAAAAAAAAAAAAAAAAAAATTGTAAAATTTCCTATCACAGTAAAATCCTTTATAAGATTATACATTTTTTGAAAGTCAACATATTTAACTATTTAAAAATGTTTATTTTGTTGTTTAAAATATATGGGAACCTACAGTATAGAAATAACACAGAGGACATGTTTACTAAACACTTGAACTAGGTACTTAATAATACTATATTTTTTAAAACCATTTTAGGCAACTTACATGGTTTTGCAATTATGCAATTCTTAGATTAAGATTTTCAAACAATAGCTGTGTCTTCCATGATGAACTGAATTCTGTTGGACAGAAGAGTGCTTGTTATTATTCAAGAGAAATTTCTTTTTTAAAAAATTAATTTTATTGAGAAATAGGAATGAAACAGCTTCAAAACCAATAGGACAGTTTCAATAATTAATACACTGAATATTTTTGTCTTCATAATGGTTATTCATAGTACAAGATGCAGATATGATATCCTGTCCAAACACTATTACTACAAATCTTCTCATTGAATTAAGAGAAAGTAGCTGTATATCTACCCTATTTTCTATACACAGATACAAAATGGTCTGTCATTTGTATCCCCTTTTTTTGTTTAGTTTTATCAGGTATGGGTATTCCATGGCCATTTAAATATTGTAGGTGCATAAATTCAGGAAAATAATCCAATATACTCCCATAGTCCATAACAGTAGTGGATTATCCATAGGACTGGCAATGTCAGAAGTTGTTGACTTGAGCCCTTTACAGTTCAGCACATTAATATAGCTTTACTTTTCATACCCTGTTATACTTTTCTGCTTGATGGTCAAGACTAAGATAAAGCAAGACCTATATAACAAGAAATGTAACTTTTGTATCTGACAAGGTCAGTCAAATCCCTTCAGGATTTAGCCTGTAACCCTGTATCGCAGTTTGTAGATCCTCTGTTAGTGTCAGCCACATGGATGAGTCATGGCCATTGCTTGACCAATTTGCTCTCTGTGTGAAAGCCTGAGAGAATGTTTTCTCTCCATGTGACTCTCCTTAGGCATACTCTACATCGTTGATCACTTTCCTCTGTGGTGCCCACAATCTTCTTGATCAGAAAATTTGGGACATCACTGAGTTACAGGATGTTACAGTACAGGTTCTTTTTTGTCCTGGGTCCTCTCTAACCTTGAAAGGCTAGGGCCAAAATGTTGTTTGTCCTTGTAGCCCTTGTTTTTCCCTAATTTTTGGTCTGCAAACTAAAATTGTTAACCCTCCAGAAGAGAAGCTTAATGATATTATTACTCTATAGGAAAAATTTCTAACCTGGTTAAATAGCGTAAGTTTTATAATCAGGAACAGATTTTGCTTATATTTCAATTCTAATAATCCCTGAGTGTATAGGAACTCATTTATTGTGGGCAGGCTTTTAGTTTGTAGAACTATTGGAGAATTTTAATATTTAAATATATTTACTTCTGATTCAAAGCACCAGTTTGTCTGTCCTGTTTCCTTTTCATTTTATTTATCAGTTTTTAAAAGAATAAAAAATAGTAAAAAAAATTAGAAATGATTCAAAATTTCATTAAATGAATAAGAATTAGACAATGGTTTTGTATTGGATGATGCTATCTTCAAATTAGTTGTAGAGGCCACCTGATATAAACCTGTAAAACAGGTTAAAAAAAATGACACAAAACAACAAAAGTATAAGAAATTAAAAATAAGAAAAGAATGAAAAGTATTTCAAGCATCAACTGCTCCCTTCAAAAGCCCAGCAGAAATCATCAATGCAATTACCACCACCACCACCACCCCTGCCTGCTTTAATGATAGAGGAAGCCCACCTGCCTTCCCGTGGACACTGACACCATGGATTTCCTCCCCACAGGCAGGTTTGTGCTCAGTTTTGTGCCGACAGCCTAAGCTAGGTCCACAGGCCAAGCATGCCCCAAACAAACAGGAAACTTCTGACTGGCTTTATTTGCACAACTGACATCCTTGCTGCC
>NW_004524630.1:1423169-1426281 GCF_000260255.1 Octodon degus
CTTTGGCCCCATAATCTCCTTGATCAGAAAATTTGGTACACTACTGAGTTACATGACGTTATAGTACAAGTTCTCATAGGTCCTGAATCTTAAGTGACCTTGGAAGGCTAGGGCCAAAATGCTGGCTTTCCTTGCGGCCCTTCAAGTCACTCTAGGGTCGAGCCTCCACACCCTGGGGAAGGGCCGTCATGCCCTAGGATGTGGGATGCTGAGCTAATTTAGTTAACCTTTTGTCTTCTGAAGTTAACACAATGTGTCAGCCACTACCATCCATTGGCAACTGGATATATTTCTTTAAACCAGACTCCAGATACAAGATATGCATGTAATTGTGCCTAACATATTATAACTATCCTGTTTACAAATGGAAACGCTCAAATTCCCTTACCAAAATAGGATGTAAATTTGCTTGATACTTAGTCATTTCATAACTTCAACATTAACACAGGTTTAATAATTCTTAAGAACCCATATTAAATCTAATAGAACCACAGAGGGGTGAAATACTACAATTACAATCCTCCTTTCTATAGCTATAATGGGGTCATAGTCGGTATTTAGAACTGCCTTCTTCCACTACCCATTCTGCATTCCCCTGGCCCTCAGCAAGCACCCCAGCAGGTCTTTGTTCTTTCCCTGGTGGACTGACCCAGGCCCTCACTCCTGAAGGCTCTGGGCCATTTCTCATTGTGCCTGTCTTAGGTTGTTGTAGCTTCCCACTCCCCTTAATAGAAGGCGTGGCAATGCTAAGAGGCACCCCAAGCGATCTCCTGCTCTCCACATATAGTCTTCCTTTCCTCCACTGTGGAATAGTAGTCAAATTTCCCCTAATAGTCTGGGTCAGTCACCCCTGACAACACTGTGACTCCCCTTTTAGCTTGTTTCCTCAGAGGCATGAGGAGCTCAAAGTAACCAAGGGGAAATGTTAGCTTTCAGCTCAATGGTATCATTGTTGTACTTCCTGTACAAGCCTTTTCCCCTCTGGGACTAGAACCTCTAGTCCAGCAGAACATAAGCTCATGAGCACAAGAAGCAAGAATTTTTCCAGGGATAATGGTGAGGTACCTTTTCATTCCCAGCAGTTGATTCCTGGGCCCATGTATCCTGGCTATGGGACACACAGTACCATACACAGGACACCGATTCAGAGCATATACCTTTTTGAAGTACCTTACCCCAGCCCTGCAAACTACTGTGTCTTCAAAAGACCATTCCACCTTTCTATCAATCCAGCTGCTTCTGAATGGTAAGAGCAGTGAATTCCATGAGCATGAGCCCACTGCTTCACTTCTTTGTGTAGAATTTGCTCCTTGGCCAGCGGTAATGCTTTGTGGAATTCCATGACGATGGACAGGGCACTCTGTGGGTGCACGGATGGTAGCTGTGGCAGAAGCATTCCGTGCAGCAAAGGCAAGTCCACATCCACAATGCATGTCTGTGCCAGTGAGAACAAAGCACAGCTCCTGCCATGATGGAAGTGGCCCAGCGTAATCGACCTCCTACCAAGACTCAGGAACAGGACAGCTGTTCAGCTGGAGGTGACATCATCGGCATTCTACATTTGTGTGAAGTTTATGTGGCATTTTTGTTTCTATTGATAGACAACATTTTTCTTGGTTTGATCCCAACTCATGCAAGTTTTATTTCACGTCTAATATGTCTTACAGGTTCCTGGCTCATAATCCATACATGTGATGATTTCCACATATGATTCTAAATAAAAGATACTTAAAATCTTAATATACCTCACGAATTATATCAATCCATTTGCTTTCCTTTTAAAATATCTTATCAGTACATATTTGTAGTATGCAATCGTGAGAGTCCTCAGGAGATGCCTGTACACAAGGGTAAGCCTCCCTTGTCCCTCCCGTGATCTCTTGGTTCTCTTTGCACTGGCAAAAGATTTATGTCCCTGCTTCCTACTTTCTATTTTTTACCCTGCAGTTAATTTATATGTTGAGTTTCTCATGTAAGAGAAACCATGCTGTATTTAAGCTGGTATGTCTGGTGTATTTCACTGCCTCTCCATTTTTACATGATTTTCATGTATTACAGTTCCAACGTGCACCCATTTTCCTACGATGCACTAAGGTGACACTTCTGTGCGGCACCGCAGTGCTGCACTGTGCATACACACCAGCTTCTTTATCCATCCACCTACTCACGGGCATAAGTTACTGCTAAGATTTAGCTGCTATGAACTGTGCTGTTGAACACATGCATACAGTGTGTGACTGTAATATGATGCTTTAACCTTGGAAGGCAGAAGAGGACTGGCTGGGTGGGACTGAATTTTTAGTTTAGTTTTTTTTTGAGGAGTCTCCATTTGAACAAAACTTAGTATTTTCAAATAGCTCAAAGTATAGTCTTTATAGATTCCAAGCAAAGAATCACTTCTCATATCACTATGTAGCTAAAAGCGTAATGCTTAGCAAAAAATCCTATAAAGATGGAGGAACAGAGTCCTTAGTGGAAAAGCTCTGCACAGAGCCAGAGACTTCTGTTCTTCTTGCAATCTGCAAGACATGCGTATCTACTTGATGAAGTCACGGCTCGCTGAATGTTCTTTCACGTTCACCCAACTGCCTCTAGATTAGACTCCTTGTCACTATTCATTCACACAAGTTTCTTAAGGATTTTCTTTGTGTACTGGAGACTCAATTTTAGAAACTGGGAGCAGTACATGAAGAACAGTCTCCGTCACAGTGGAGCTTATGTTACGTTCTAGTGAGGGGAGAAGAATGTCTTTTTAAGACTGTAAGTCTTGAATTTCTGTTTCTGGCCATGATGAAGTAACTAGTACCAAATCAGTCCTGTCCTTGTAGTCAGCTAGAAAACAACAAAATTCCTACAGCAAGCAGATTTGGTGATAATGTATCAAGAGGGAAGGGTGGGGAATTTGGTCATATATTAAGTTTTATTTCTAGCCAGTGGGATTCTTGCTGAAATTGGATGAAATGTGACAAAGAGCCCAAGATCAAGGTCTTGAGGGAGGAAAGGCCTTCCTACAATTAGGTCAAGGAAGTAATTCCTGCATTTCACCCACAAAGAAACAATCACAAGTGTCAGCACAGCGGGAGAGGTTGGAGAGCCGTCTACAAGAGGGAAG
>NW_004524630.1:1432502-1441889 GCF_000260255.1 Octodon degus
CACTGCAGAATGCCTGCTAGTAACAACACAATATAAGTTGCAGAGAGTAATGATGACAGGTGAAAGGGTAAGTGTGAGTTTTATCTCATATAAGTAATGTATGATCAGATCTGTTGATGCATTTACAGCCAGAAGTAATTCTTTCTTCAAAACATAGAGACATGGTCCAAACTACTTAAGTTAAAAGGCTGAAGGGCAGAGGTACTGTCTCTGAACAAAGAAAGCTGAAAATAGATCACTGAAAGGCAGTATTTAAATAAAAATCTTGATATCACTTACAACCTCTCCTCACCCTGCTTGACCTCAACTCTCAGTGCCAAAAATTCAAACAGAAGAACTATCCATGTAAATGCATGAAGAAAGGCCCCCAAACCTCCTAGCTACCCCAAGGCAGATCCAGGCATCTCCAATGAAGAGGAAAGGAAATACCAGGTAGCAGAGTGTCTGGCTTGGGGTTCTTGCAAGGGAAACATATAATACAGGTTACAGTTTATAATACTACTTTATAAGGAATCACCCAAGAATCATATACAACAAGTGCAAGAAATCTATCCACACACTAAATACTAAGGACTCCAGCTGAGGGCCTGGAGCCTAGTATCTTGCATGAGTCCAGATAAAAACCTAGAACTCAGCCTGATAGCTCAGCAGACTAAAGCACCTGCTTAAACAGAGTGCAGCAGCTGGGGTTCAATCCCCAGCATGCCGTGCTGTCCCTGCCCCCCAGGGCACGCTGAGACTGCGATTGAGACTGGGTGTGGTGGCCCATGCCTGTAATC
Organism: Octodon degus; assembly: GCF_000260255.1. Lineage (NCBI taxonomy): Eukaryota > Metazoa > Chordata > Mammalia > Rodentia > Octodontidae > Octodon > Octodon degus. Next base: position 1,433,282 of record NW_004524630.1, read on the forward strand.
CCAGCACATGAGAGGCTGAAAACAGGAGGATCACTATGAGTCTGATCTATGTAGTGAGACCCTGTAGACCCTGCCTTAAATACAGAAACAACAACAAAAACAAACAAAAAAAACTAGAGCTCATAACAACACTTCCCACAAGTCCAACTGGAGGCCTAGAGCCGACAAGAAAACCTCATGCAGGTTCACTTCACAGATCCATGTTGGAAAGGCCCAAAGATCAGTGGTGAAAGCTAGGAAGTTTATGCCAGCAGGATGAAGAATCTGTGTTAGCAAGCTGAGGGATCTGCACTGGAGCTAGGACGCAATGCTCAGGGTAAGTACCAGAGCGCCCCCAAAAGTATCACAGCCATCCTCAGCAGCCGGGAGGTCCCAAGCTCCTCCAGCAACGAGGAAAGCTGAGTTCCCAGCAGGAAAGCCAACTTGACAAGCTTCTCCATGAGGCTGAACAGTGCACCATCTTCCCCTCCAGAGCCAGGAAGCGATGCTCAAGATGAGGACTAAAGCTTCTTGAAAGTTCACTAGGAAAGCCAGCATGACAAAGTCCTCCAGCAGAACAGCCCAAGAGAACTAGTAGTTTCCAACAACTCCAACAGCTTCTTCAAATAGCATTCCTAATGGCATTTCTGGCAGCTTTTCCTGTTCTGCATTTACACTGCTGGCAACAACCCTCAGGTGGGTGTCCTGCACCCAGCACCATGCTAGTTCAATTTAGATGGGTGTGCGAATTGGACCGTCAGCTATCCACCACTCAGAGCTTTATGAATTGATTAAAGAAGAGTTAAAGGAACTTGGTGAGTTTAGAGAGGACATGGTCCAAAATTTTATGGAATTATAATAACTAAGAACTGATGTGGATTTGAGGAAAATAAGTAAAAAACTGGAAAGAACTGACCAAAACAGTTCAAAACATGAATGACAAATTTAACAGAGATATATAATTCATGAAAAGGTATTACACAGTAATGCTATATATAGAAATTATATATCATTCATAAATTGTATAAATGGCGAGTGTGAAGGCAAAATTTCTGAAATAAAGCACAAAGTTGGAAATTGTGAAGAGTTATACAGAGAAGGCTTAAAAACAAGAAAATAAAAATTTACACAGCAATTCCTAGATGAAGCTGAGAAGACCAACCCTAATGATGTTTCTGGCAGCTTTCCCTGTTCTGCCTTTATAAGGCTAATTGGAATAAGAATGAAATTGAAAAATAGCATACATGGAATAAGAATATTTTTTGGAATAAAATTTTTACAGAAATTAGTATAGAAATTCTCCCAAGTATGAGGAAAGAGTTCAGTATATGGGTGAAGAAGGCTTATAGAACACCAACCATGATGCAAAGAAGAAGCCCCCCATGACGCATTATAATTAAAATTCCAGATGTTCACCAAAAACCCCAGAAATTTGAATGCTTCAGAGAAAAGCAAAGCATCCCATGTAGAGTAAGCCCACTAGAATTACAGCAAAGTTCTCAACACAAACTTGAAAGGCCAGAAGAGTCTGGAGTGTGACGTATTTCAGGCCCCAAGGTAACGATTTTATACTCAGATTAACACATCTGACAAAACTTTTCAAAGTAAGTAGAGAAATGAAGACATTCGCTGAAAAAGAATAGCTCAAGAGACTTGAGCACAAAATCAGCAATCCAGGAAATAATCAGGAATACCCTGGATGGAATGATAGAGCCAGCTAAACCTCAAATTCCGATGTGATGAATGCAACAACCAAGGCAGAAAGATAAACAAAAATGACAGAAAGAGAAAGGAGACAGCAATAAAAAAGTATGCTGTGGTAGGAATAAATCAATACTTTTCAGGAATGATAGTTTTCATAACCTCAGCTCCTCAAATACGAAACAGATTGGCAGAATGCATCAAAGAAAGGCATAAAATATCAGACAACTGAACAACAAAACTAAAATCAATCACAGAAGAAACGATAGAAAACTTAGAAACATCTGAAGAATAACACACTGCTCAGCACCCACTGGCTCACAGAACTCAAGGAAGAAATAAAAGATTTCTAGAATCAGATCTCAATGCCATATATCACAGTGGAACGCATGTGACACAAAGCCGGCTTTAAAGGGGAAGCTCAGCATGTGAGGACACTTCGAGCTCGCATCACTCCCGGCACCATCTTGATCACCCTCACCGGGCATCACAGAGGCATGAGAGTGGTCTTCCTGAAGCCGTTGGCCAGCAGCTTGCTTCTTGTGACTGGGCCTCTTAGCCTTAATCATGGTCCTCTACGAAGAACACTCCAGAAATATGTCATTGCCACCTCCACAAAAATTGATATCAGCAAAGTGAAAATCCCCAAACACATCACTGATGTTTATTTCATGAAGAAGAAGCTGCAGAAACTCAGACACCAGGAGGGTGAGATTTTCAACACCGAGAAAGAGAGACAGCAGACTGCAGAGTAGCTCAAGATGAGTCAGAAAGCAGTGGACTCAGATTTTATCAAAAATCAAAGCTGACCTTCAGTTCTGGGGCTGCCTGCAATCCATTTTTGCTCTGACAAATGGAATTTTTCCTCACAAATTAGTGTTTTAAATTTCTTACTAGGAACCTAATTAAATGATACATTAAAAAATGTATCAGAATAGAAAATCACACAAATCAATAGCATATGTGTATGCCAGTAATGAGAAAGAAAATAGGAAAATGGTATCATTCACAATAGCACCAACAGCAAGGATATAATCAAGAATTAACCTAACTATGGAAGTAAAAGACCTCTACAACAAAAACTACACTACTGTGAAAGAGGAAATTGAACACAATATCAGAAAATGGAAAGATGACTCCTGTTCTTGGATAGGCAGGACCAAATAATCAAATACCAAACTGATGTACAGATTCAGTGCAATACTAATGAAGCATATAAAGTGTTCAACTTCTCTGGCCAGTAGGGAAATCTAAATTAAAGCAATGCTAAGATTTTATCTTACACCAGAAAAAAAATGGCAACAATAAAAAATTAAATAATTCCATATTCTGGAATAACTGTGGTGAAAAAGAAACACTTCTGTGTCGTTGGTGGAAATATAAAATAGTACACTCATTATGGAAGTCAATACAGACTTCTTTAAAGAATAAAAGATGGAAAGGCCATTTGACCTGGGTGATCCACTTCTAGGTATCTTCCCCAAAGAGGTAAAGACATCATATTACAGCGTCGCATGCATACAAATGCACACAGCAATGGCATCCATGATAGCTAAAGATTGGATGCAGCCTGTTCATCCATCAACAGACAAGTGGATAAAGCAAGGGTGACATCTAGCCACAATAAAATCTATGTAGAAGAACAAATTTGAGATTGTTGTAGGAAAATGGATATACAGTACCTGGAAAATATTTTAAGAGCAATAAATCCATTAAAGAAGCTTAAATATCATATGGCTTCTCTCACTTGAGTAATGTCAAGTACAAATAAGAACATAAGAAAGGACTGGCAGAAGAACATGGGAGATAGCCATTCTGCAGATGGGAAATGGTCCAAGAACCAAGGGCGAGGGAGAGCAGGCAGCCTGCGACGTGTCATGAGCGTGCACCAAATGCAAGGAGTGTGAGCACTGTATGTCATAAACATGACCCAAGAATAATAATAGTAATAACAATAATAATGAAAATAGAGAAAATTTATCTAGAGATGGGGAGGGCAGTGGGTAGGGTGGGTCAGGGCATAAAAGGAACCTAGATGTATTGTGTCCACATACCTACTCCAAGGCTGTTTTTAAGCTTCATGTGCTCCAAATAGATACTAATAAAATAAATATTTTCAGAGACCTGTCCATGGAGAAACCAGCGAGATTATTTAACTTGCACATGGGAAGTTCACAGCAGCCACTGATTATTTTCAAGGAGTTGAAACTTTAAGGCAACGAGAGGAAAGATAAGAAGTATAAAAAGAATCAAATGGAACTTTTAAAGATAAAAATCGCAATTGAAAATTCATATGATGAATTTGACAACTGAATATCTAAAACCTTTTATAACTTTTGTAAACAAAACATCAAAATATTCTAAACTGAGGAACAGAGAACAAAAGTTATGAAATAAACAAATAAGAGCAGTTTCAGTGATGTGCGGGACAGCGTCAGGTCATCCAAAAAGGACGCAATGAGCCTTTCGGAAATGGAACTCGGCAGGCACACACCTACAGAACAGTGAAGGGCAAGTTACACCTTTGGTTAAAAGTATCAAACCATAATTATAACATATTTATCACATCATAATGACCTTAATGAAAATCAATGATAGAAAATCTTTAGCCACTGGTTAGGGGAAAGACACAGTTGAAATTAATGAACAAAATAAAAATTGCTACACACTTATCATCAATAAAACACAATACCAAATATGATGCATAACTTTAAAACACTGAAAATATGGAGAAAACCTGTTGGGTTAGGATCCTATATGTACAAAAAGCATTATTCAAAACTAAAGTGAAGTAAGTATATTTCCCAAACAGTTAGAAACTGAGTTATTTACTAGTACCATCTTGGTCTGCAAAAATGTCAAAATAATCTTTTTAGTGTGAATAAAAATGATACCAACTGGAAGTTCAGATTTATTCAAAGAAATGAATATTTACACAAGTATTTTCTCAAAAATTATAAAAGGCAATTTAGTGTTTAAAGTAAAAAGAAAACAGCATGTCACCAGACTTATAGTATATATTTTATACTCATTACCATAATATTAATTCATAGTAGATCAGGGTACCTTAAAAATTCATAGAGGAAACACACACACACACACACACACACACACACACACACACGTACACACAGTGACACAATAAATGTTTAGTTAACCCAAAAGTGGTCATTATACCTAGTAAAGCCAAGTAATTCTGAGACATTAAAATAATCTTAATACATAAGATATTTAGCAGGATTACTGTCTTCCTTTGTACAGACACATATTTCTTAGAGGAAGAACGTAGTTTCCAGTATAGGGGCCTAAAGTATCTTCACCCCTAGTGTTGTTTATAGGCAGGCCAATGAGCTTTGCTGGTTTCATTCATCCCTGATTCAACTCCAACTGACAATCAAAGATCAAAACTTCCCAGTGCATCATGCGCAAGTGTGCCCTGTCACCATCGAGGCAGCCACCCGCTCTCCATCATGTGCAGGAACTTCTGTCATGTGATCTGCATGGAGTCGGGTGGCCGCTGGTCATCATGCTATGAAACATCATCTCAGAGCTTGCGGCAGGGCGGGAAGCACCGCACGTAGGTGTTGACTTCTGTGATAGTTTTCTGCATCTTAATCTGGTTTTCTTCCTGGTAAACAGTATTTTTTGATCTATTAAGTTGGATTCAAGGCTACCTTATATCTTCCATACCATGCTGTCTAACTGTCCCATCAAATGACTGCTAGCTTTGAGCAAATCGCTTGAACACACAGTTCTTGTCTCAAATTATGTGAAATCATGTTTCCCTTTTGCAGCCTTTTTAGTCAGGACTTTATTGAATTCCAAGCTACTGTGCACAATGCATTGCATTAAGCCGCTATCAACACAGTTCTGGCACTTCGGTACCTGCTTTACTGGACTGAAAAAATGCCGAATGTCAAATGCTGATGAAATTCATTAAACCAAATTATGTATTTTGTTTCTGGATTAGTAGAAGTTCTTAACTCAGATGTAGATCTATACTCAAATGACTTGATCAAATGATGCAAACTTCTGGAAAAAGATTATCATCTCAGCTGGCACATGAGCAGGAGCAGGCGGCACACTGATCTGGTCCACTCAAGCAGCATAGTAAAGCTCATAAAGGCGGGTGACATCGGGGTCAAGGGTCCACACAGAGGGACTGCAAGGGCCATGTGAAACTGAAAGTCCCATGCAAGCAGGTGAGAATAGGGCTCAGCAAAGTAGACTAGAGGCATCGCACCAGCCAGCTCTGAAAGCAGAGGAAGGGGTGGCTCTGGCCAAGAAGAGACAGCTTGGCAGCAAAGATGGGGCTCCCAGTCAGGTGCTGAATGTCACAAAGTGCAAGTGTATGCAAGATCGCATAATAGGATTTCCTGCCTGCAGCCCTTCATCTGCTTCAGGATGGGAACACAGGAACAGAAACAGCACTCCTGAAGGAATGGGAGGGTACCAGTTGCTCTATGTTGCTGTGCCCCAGATTGAAACATCAGTGGTTTTTTTACACCTGCAAAACCAGGAGATCTGCACTGGTGTTGGACATGGCTGAAGTGGCTGACGCCATTCTGTTCCTCCCTGATCCACTGGAAGACTGGGACAGCCCTGGGGATGACTGCCTTTCCTGCCACTTGGCACAGGGCCTTCCTACCTACACACTAGCTGTCCAAGGGGTTTCTGGTCTGCCACCGAGGAAGCAGGTAGATTCCAGAAAGAAGCTAAGTAAAGCTGTGGAGAAATGCTTTCCTGGTGACAAGATCTTCCTGCTAGACACTCCGCAGGAGGCTGGAATGCTGCTGGGGCAGTGGCTAACCCAAAGCAAAGGCACCCTGCTTTTCTAGATGGTGGGCTTACTTGTTTACCTGTGCTGCTAATTTTGTGCCTAATGAAGAAAATAACTTGGACGGCACCTTGAAAGTATCAGGCTGTGTTTGTGGGCAGACTTTGAGTGTAAACTGCTTGTGTACTTGTTCTGGTGGGCTCGGGGCCTGAGATTGCATTTTGCTCCTTCTCTTTCTCATTTTGTATAGCACTGTCCTCTGACCTTTGGTGTAGAGCTTTGGTGCAGTTATGACCCTAGCACCTACTGAAATTCGGGTGCAGATCTATGAAGTTTGAGTTCACCCCCATTGTGCCTGGCTTCGGTCAGGTGCTGTGCTCAGCTTCTTCCTGCTGTAGCCCTTGGAAGTGAACCTGTTGTGCCCCTCTGGCAAGATGTTCTGCTCCTGGATTAGCTGGACAGTTCTGGCCCCTAGCCTCTCTTCAGGGACTTCATGTGCAGAGTTTCACCCCAGGCCTGTATGCCAGACCTGGGCTGGGTCTGGAGGGGTCCAGAGAGCAGGACAGAAGGACTCACTCACAACTGGGCCTGGGCTAGGTTGGGAGGGATCCAGCAGGCAAAGGGGAGCATGGAAGCTCTCCCACACACTGGCCAGGCCTGGGTTTCAGCTGGGTCTGGAGTGGTCCTGAGAGTGCAATGGAAGTTCTCACTCACAGGGTGGGCCTGAGCTGAGTCTGGAGGGGTCCAGAGGGCTCAGGGGAGCTTGAAAGCTCTCCTGCACACTCACTGGCCCTGAGCTTGGGCTGGGTCTAAGTGTAAACAGCTTGATACATATGATTGGACATGGTGATTTTCAAATGAAATACATTGAAGCCCCTATGGACCCTTTCGGCTTAAATCCTAGAATGATTAAATCTCAGAAGGATCCAGGCATGGCAGTGGAGGTTTGTGCTACAGATGCTGTAGCTGCTGATATGGAAGAAGACATTATGGTCCTAGTGCATGTAGAACCCCCAGATAGGAGTCTTTGCAAACAGAGGTTATCCCAGATCCATGGGATGGGGGCAGACATGGCCCACTGAGGAGGGCTGAGAGAGGCAAAGGGTTTGTTGAAGCAAAGTACCGAGGTGGTGAAGAAGGTTCCCAAGGAGCATCTGGTTACCCAGCTGAATGGATTTTGGAAGAAGGTGGTGAATGTGGTGAGGAAGGGGATGACTACGATGATACAGAACATGAGGATTTTATGGAAGAGAAATCTCTGTGAGGGTGGTGAAGAGGAGCAGGAGGACTGTGAAACTACGACAGTGGGGGAGTCTGTGCATGGTGAACTCCATGATAAGAAAGTGGCTGAAGAGGCTGAGGGAAAGATGCTGGAGAAACAGAGACAAGGAAGATTGGAGGAAGTGGACACACCGTGATGTGGCTGATAGAGTTTGACTTCAGAAATATAGAGGCCTCAAGAGCTTTTGGACATCTCCGTGGGATCCTAAGGAAAACCTTCCTCGAGATTATGCTCATATTTTTCAGTTTCAGGACTATACTAATACTCAGAAATGCATCTTTAAAGAGATTGTGAAAAAGAAGCTGAAGAGCTGAGGTTGGCTGGTATGTCACGCTTCATGTCTCTGAGGTCCCTGTCTCAGGGTTGAGGACTCCAGATGCACCCTTGATTGCATTTTCTTTGGTACCTCGTGAACAGAAGGTGTCAGTAGTCAATGTGGTGGTGAGCAGGCACCCTGGCAATGCTGAGCCTGTGAAAGCCAAGGAGGCACCGTTGTGGATTCAGACGTTTCCGAGCTTCACCTTTACTCTCTCAGCACGCTGCAGCAGACAAACACAACTTTCAGGGATTTCTGACTGCTGATGCAGCCTCGGGAGCAACAGTGTATGCACCAGTCACTCTTCTTCTTGCTTCTGTGCTTCTTTTTAAGCAGGAAAGCAACAGAATGCACAGCCTTGTTGCTACAGGGTATTTGTTGTCAGTGGATCCAGACAGAATAGTCATTAGGAGAGTTGTTCTGAACGGTCATCCCTTCAAAACTTTTACTCAGATAGCACTAGTGCACTACATGTTCTTTAGTAGAGAGGATTACTGTGGCTTAAACTGGTGGAACTGAGGACAGAGTGGGGCCACTGGGGACACATCAAAGA
>NW_004524630.1:1450624-1451793 GCF_000260255.1 Octodon degus
AGGTAAGAGAAGGGCAAAAGCTAGTAGGTTGGATTCTCAAAGGCCAGAAAGGACATACATATGCTCAGTTTGACCTTTCATGTTGTTGAGTACGTATGTCTGCCAACGAAACACATGCAGTTTTCATTCTTATCTTTCAAAAATCCTTTCAAAGGGTGTTTTAGTACATGGCGATCACTTTCCCACATGTGATGACATCACTTACTTAAAGCCCCACAGATCTGGAGATGCCGCTCAGCAGCACAGCCCATGCCTGGCAAGCACAAGGTCCTGAGTTCGATTCTCAGTACAGAAAAAGGCCCCATAGATCAGTTCCTTCTCTGAACAGAAGGTTATTTTCTGCCCTAGTGACTGCACTATTCTTGTTACTACTATTCCTACTGCAGCTTTACCTTAGTTTCATCCTGTGACAATGAAGACGTCCTCCACAAGGTTCCTTATGATAGGCCGTGTCTGTGTCAATGCCGGATTGGACACCGTTTGCTACAGTCTCTGGAGGATACGTACTGGGGGCCGATTCCCCTTTCAGTTTGGACTAGTAGCTGTCATCTGCATTCAAGGGCTCAGCAGCATATACCTTCACACTAGTTTTCAAAGCCAGAGAAAAGTAATATTAGACACCTGAAAACCTCAGACCTCACTCCAGGTCTTAGGTAATAGCATGTGTGCATGCCTGAAGCAGGCGCACGGGGTCATACACTGCTACAAGAGGCCTCTTGACAGGTACAATAAAAACATGGCCTTCAAGCATTTTATAAAGTTGATTGTTTAATACCAGCCTTTAGTTGTCTATATCAACTGGTTCTGGTAGTTCAGGAAGAGTAGTCTCTGCCATGGGTAATAGTTTGGTGAAATGGATTCAGGGGAAGGACTGCGGTGTCATTCAGTGTAAACACATTGTGCCGCGAAGTCACCGGGGAGTGAAGCGTAGAGGTTTCCAAGTGCAGTGTGATGCAATGAATCCTCAGTGCCAAACACATACACAAATGGTCATCTCTAGGAAACAATGTCCAAGAAAAATAAAGTTCCTTTAGTTCTATTATCTAAGATCTAGTAACTGACTGTCTGACCGGAAAGATTTGAGAAATTTTGGATGGTATGCTGTCTTCACCAATACATGACCATTTAAAACAGAATGGAAAGTTATTTCAGGGTAAGATTTAAGAAGA
>NW_004524630.1:1452228-1454567 GCF_000260255.1 Octodon degus
ATATAATATGAGAGCCCTGCTCTTTTTAAAAGAGTGTTTCTCTGCCTTTCAAATAAAGCATGTTAAGAAGAGAACATCAGGAGGCTTTCAATGGCTCCTGCACCTGCTGTCTTTTATTTGAAGTAGAAGAGGAGAGGAAAGAGACAGAGATCACAAATGAAAGAATTTGAAAATAGTTTTGACATAGTGTGGGCTTTAATCAGAGCTCAGAGCTTTCATGTCTCCTGGAAGACCTCCTGACCATACTACAAAAACATCAATTTAAACCAAAACAAAAAATAAAAAACAAATCCCTCTAAATCCTATTTCCAAATATTTCTGAAGGTCAGATGCACTCCACTAACTCCTTTTCCCCCTTTGACATTCACCTATCCTCATCATTAAGAAAAAGTAAGCCAACAAAAGAAAAAGAAAATTCTACCTCAACATGTAAGGAGGAAACTCCACAACAGTAGTGCAGTATCAGTTTCTTTCAGAAAGAGTTCCAGCCATTTTTTAGTGACTAGAAAAAAGAAAAGTAACTATGAGCTAAAGGAGTTTAATTAGTAGAACTGGAAGGGAGAGACTGTTTTGCTGTGACAACGCAGGGCCCCATCTGGAAGAAAAGCTATCCCATGGAAGGGAAGCTAAACTTCCGTAAATCAGTTCTCCTCAGTTCTCAACTGTAGCACCAGAAACAGTGACATGGAGATTTAGATTCAGTCAGATCCACTTGACACTAAAAGTCATATAATGCCAGTCAGTGCTTTTTCCTTGGGTGAAATCCCGCTTTTATCATTTTTCCCTCTACATGTTCAAGAACCATTTTAAAAGTTCATAAATCCATGAAATGAAATAAAATAATGCAGAAATAGCTTCAGATAGTTTGATGTGAAGCTTTCACATAAACAGGAAGAATTTTTCAATTATTTTACTTTTTGAAATGGAAGTAAAGATCACTCATGCAAGGAAGGCTACAAATAATTAAGGGAAGATATTTCCACTTAACAAAGATAAGCTGGGGAATGATTAAATTATTATTAAGGATAGATGTTTTCCATGATTTTGACTTTGCATATGTAACTATAAATGAAGACCCGTAAAGAATCTAGCGAATTTCCAAAGATGTCTTCTGTTGCCTGGTGCTGGGACACTGAATTCAGAAAGAACTCCTTGAGCGAGGGCCACACGCTGTTCCACAAATGCGGCTACTCCGTACATTTTACGTAGGTAATGATTTTCTGGGTGGGGAGGTGCACACCTGTGAGCTCACCCTGAGCTAGGAGACTGCTGTGAGTTCTGGTCCAGCCTGGACTACACGAGGAGCTCAAGGACTGCACAGTGAAACCCCGCTCCCTCCCCTAAAGAGGCAGCCCATCAACCTCCTCAAGCCCTGGTGCCCTAAACTATAGCGTGGGTATTGCAGAGTACACAACTTGTTAAATAGAGTTGTTAGCATGATGAAAAAATGATGTAATGAAACGTGCCTGTTACGTGGCACGTAGAAAGTGCTCCATGCGTATTAGTTACTAGTGGGGGCAGGTGCCCTTGCAGGCATCTTTAGATCTTATTACTTCTAAAAGGAGAATGAGGAAGTTTTTAAATGGTGGTCTCAGAGTTGGTGTGGTTTTGCTAACAGTAAAAGTAAGGGAGTGAGTTAGAGGGTGGAGTGGGGCAATGGGGGACAGGAGAAGGATGACCACGACAAATCAGGCCACTGTAGAGATCCACAGAAGACTCTGCTCTGTGAGTCGTCCACAGTCCAGAGTGCAGGGAAGTCAGGCTGTTGAACACCGAGAGGAGACAGTACCTGTAGGTGTGTGCAGCAGCCGCTGGATTTGTGAACAGGTGTTCTCTCCGACGGTCACAGATATCCACTGCTGCAGCGACAATGGGCCAAAAGGGGTAACTGTGCTTCTCCAAAAGGACTCAGACTTCAGCAGCAGAAACACTTTGCAGGGCCTGCGTGTGCATCTGCGCATGCGCTCCGTGGATGCCCCAAGCAGCAGGATGAGGGGCGAGCACGGGGCTGAGCTGCAGGCCTCGCACCAGCCTCCTGCGCGTTGCTCTGAGAGCCCAGGCCCCGTGCCCGGCTCCTGCTAGGATACCAGGTCCTTCCTGTCTACCAAGACTTGGCGAGCTGTTCCGCCAGTGTTTCAGCACTTACTGTTCATTTTGTATAAGTCTCTTTACATGTCATGCACAGCAAAGAATAAAGCAGTAGTTTGAAAACTTCTGTCCAATGTGGGTACATTTATGCCAGCAGTACTAGGGATGCCTGTAGCCGGAGCACTCAGAAGGCCGAGGCAGGAGGGTCGCAGTGAGTGTGAGGACAGCCTGGTCTACAGTGTGTCCAAAGC
>NW_004524630.1:1455047-1467361 GCF_000260255.1 Octodon degus
GAAGGAAATAAGGAAGGAAGGAAATAAGGAAGGAAGGAAATAAGGAAGGAAGGAAGGAAAGAAATAAGGAAGGAAGGAAATAAGGAAGGAAGGAAGGAAGGAAGGAAGGAAGGAAGGAAGAGAAATAGAAAAAAAATGAAAAGAAAGGAGCAAATGTGTGTACATTAGTGTGCTCTTTGAACTGATAACTACTCAGCATCCAGGAGAAAGTTAAATGCCACAGAGTCTACTTGAAATTTTTCATTTAAACATGAAAAAATCCAGGCGGTCCTGCTGCACAACCAGTAATGGTCCAAGTCTGTTTTCAGTCACGTGGTGCCCAAGAATTTGAGAGAATCCATCATAAACAATGTTTACAACATATTTTTAAGTAGCTGTTATGACCTGCTGTTGGGTCATTACTCTAATGAGCACATCCAATACAGAATGAGATGAAAGCAGGAAAAATCTAATTGAGCACTTTTCAGGTCCCATTATTAAAAATGAGGCCACCTGGTTTATTGTCACCACGGGCGTTATAGAGTGCTGAAGCTGTCTGAACCCAGTGAAGGCAGAAAGGGCAAAAGGCTAAAGCATGCTGCACTTGACATCCAAGTCTATTAGTTGATCTAAAGATCATTTAAAAATAATAAATGGCAGCTTCGAATAGATCTATGGTGTGCATAATCGAGATCAACTTTTAATGGGGAACAGTCCCACTTTACATATGGTGTTGTCGTTTGTAAAGTGGGACTGTTCCACTTTTGGAGAGATTTGCAAGAACATTCAGCATAACAAAATGCTCCTTTTGTGAGTCTTATAGGTAGTTATCCAAGATGTTCTTCAAACTCAAATTTTTAAGTTTTCTGGTGTCTTATTCAAAGTGTCTAACTGTAAGTAGTTAACACAGAACATGGCCCAGCCACCTTAGCAGGAAAAATTGAATAGTCTACAGAATGGTTGGAAACACCAGAGAACGTCACTGAGGCTAAGCTACCAAGAATACGTGTGGCCCACAGGGCAAAACTGGCTCCCACGAGATAACTGCCCCCGCTACAGGTCCCACCACCTTTATTTTATTTATTTATTTATTTATTTGCGGGCCCGGGAATTAAACTGAGACCCTTGTGCTTGCCAGGGAAGCACTTGTTCACCGAGCCATCTCCCTCCCCGGCCCTCCCACCACCCTTCACCGTCCCTGGCACCTCTGCTCCCTGGAGACCCAGGACCCAGCAACAAAAGGCTCTCAGGGAGTTAACGTTGCGAGTGCTCCATCCACACTGGAAGCAGCTCAGGCCAAAGTGAAGAGAGACACTTCGCTGTTCAAGACATTGGAATTACTCACTTGTAGATCTGACCTGGGGACAATGAGTCCCCTAAATCTGAGTTTTTCCTCATGATATCCCCAAAGATGCTGCAGACAGAAAACAAGTCCCAGTGCACAGTTTCAGTGAGCGTGTCACTCCCCACATCAGCTGGAGCATGGAGGGAAGAAGAGGCCGGCCACTACTTCTTCCAGAAGAAGTAGACACTGTGCCCGAGCAGAAGCGTCACCGGATGTGCTGAGCAGGCTTTCGCGCCAGCGCTCTATTCTTAGTGCTGCCCTGAGTACTCTTGCTGTCTCCTAGCTTGGCTGTGCTGCTTCCACATGAAGGGCTGCACCTCCACGGGCTTCTGTCAAGTTGGGGGAAGCCACCAGGGTCACCTGGCGCAGCACTGGAAGGGGCCCTGCAGCCCCGTGGCTTCCACGTGAGCCAGTACTCCACCAGCATGGAGCCGGTTCTGCGGCGCTTGCCGGGCTTACCTGCCAGTCTCTCCACATACTGCAAAGTGGAAGCACATGAACTTCACATCAGAGCACTGCAAGAGCTGCTGCCAACCCCGTGCAGGCGCGCACACCGATGCCCAGGCGGGCCACGCTTCTGATGGACCATATGACTGCTGCACACTGGAAACGTGCGCCCTTTGCTACTTCATTCTACTCTAGTAAGCAAATCGGTTATAAGCTGAACAGAACTGAGTCATGATGACAGGGCGTCTGCAGAGGAGGCATCACTGAGACCATGAACGGTGCTGGAGCGACCACCATCCTGGACAGAACTGCAGGAGCTCGCGTCAGGAGCCGCCTTCTAGGAGCTGATGCTTGCTAGTTGGTTTGAATGCCTTAAATCCTTAGCACAAAGCCTCCAAGTGACTTAGTTCAGAGTATCTAAACTGACATCCTGAGTTCTACCTTTCTATCTTAGTTTGTTGTGTACTCTGCCTCAAAAGTTACTGTGAAGACTTTCACAAAGCTCCTAATTTTGCTGCCAAAAATTGTTATTTTACTTTAATTTTAACAAAAACTCACTGAGTACCTGGTCTGTCTAGTAGGGTCGGAGGTTAAAACAGAGCATGTGGCACAGTCCTCGTGGCTGGGATGTTCTGTTCACGGGCACCGGCCCCTGAGTGTGAGTGCATCCCATTGCTGCAGAAGGCCTACCTGCGCACTGGAATCATCCAAGTACCATCATGAAGTTCAGGTTTGGGGTAAAGCTTGTGTATTGTAAGTGTAGTAACAAAGCATAGAAAATACTGTCACACTTTTCATTCTAAAACCTGCAACTAATAACTTTAAATGGAGAGAGATGTATATAAATGGCTATAGTTTACATAGTCTGTTTTAAGTGAAACGGCTGAAAGACAACACCACAAGGCAACACCGTATTTCCAGAGCACAGGTGTGGCCATCTCAGGCACGGAGCTATGGCCTGAGAAGCCCAGTGCTCCAAGCAAGGAACACCAAGAATCGCTCCTCCCAGGGCCAGCTGGCCTGCCCGGATGGACTGCTGGGAAAACGAACTGCATGATTTAGGCTTTCTGTGGAGTTCTAAAAGCAATTTAAGAGCAGAAAGAAAGACAGCAGTGGAGTAAAGTACTGACTGGCAAAGTACAATTTTCTACACAATTCTTAAATCGAACACTGCAATAGGTTCTTTTGCATCGTGAGTTAGCCGAAGTGGCCTCAGGTGACACTGTCCCTGCCAGATGGCTCCACCAATGACCGTAAGCAAAGACTGAGACCCAAAGAAGCCAGAAATGGACCAGTCATAGAAGTGAAAGAGCTGATAACAGAGTATCTCTCATGTCTGGATAAGAGACCATTTATCCTTAGATAACGAAGAATAGGTTTGAAAAACTAGACAAAAATCATGTCATCTTAAAATACATAAATAATCACAAGAAATGAATAAAATCTCCCTGTTTGCCTTCATAAGAGAGGAATGTTGATCTTGGTGTGTCTGGTTTTTTGATAGACACAAACGTCTGGTAGATCAAGTCTGAGGAAGTCACACTTGTGGGCTTATTTTCACTGCCACACAATCATGCTGAGACCTCAAAGAGAATCTTCTCGGAAAAGTAGTCGTTTGTCTTGAAATACGCAAATCTTAGGCAAGGTCACCGAAAGTGACAAGTTCGGTGACATCCACTCAGTATTTATAGGCCAGGTGCTGCACTATCTCCTGATAGAGGAATGTAGCCCTGTGACAATGATTCAGCGATGCCAAGGTGACTAGGCAGAAAAATGAGCTCTGAGCAAACAATGAGATTAAACTCTGATCTTCCTCCCAAGAGCCTTGTACAGAAGGGCACAGGAATACATTTTGTCCTCATTTTAGGCATCAGTCCACTGACTTACTGCGGTACTTACTAAACAGTGGGCCCGTGTCCTGCCGGAGTTACGTCAGAGGAGCAGAGAACTTGTGAAGGTCTAGATGGGTGAGAAAGTCCACACTTTCTCTTTATTTAAAAGATAAAAACTGCCCTGTTTGCCTCTGGACCTTGCAGTAACTAAATGCAAAATGAAGTTAATGACAATCACTAAGGAGATGCCTCTGTAAGAGTGGAAGCAACAAAATGCGACACCTACGTAGAAGGGTGAAGCTGTGGTGCCAGTTACCTCGTGAGGCCTAGGAGCGCATTGGGTGTGGCCGGCTCTGCTGTTCGCCTTTGTGAAGATGGTGTTGGGGGCTCTCTTGGAATGCTCACTACACTTTCAGCATGAATCTGACATTGTGGAGCAGTGAGTGTAGCAGTAAATTACTTGCTGTTCAGAAGAGTCTTGGGCTTTGTTTAGAGAATTCAGAAGGCTGCACCGTGGATCGTCTCTACTGATAAACGTCATGATAAATGTGATTATGAAGGGAAAATAAATGTTTTCCAGTTTGATGCATATCATTTTTTTACATGAAATAACAGGTTGTTTTTAAAGAAAATAGTTAATGTTGAGCCCAAAATGAATGAAGATGGCCTGGGAGCATGGATTCAAATCGCCCTGAGTGAGACGTTCTTCTGTGGAAGAGGAGAGATGAGGCTTTACAGCCATAGAACAAAAATACTCACGCAGCAGTGTAGTCTACAATGCACAGGCAATGAGCATCCGGTTGAGGTGTGCGACCGTGTAAAATGTAGGCTGCCTTTATGGAGCCAGATGGTTAATGGAAGCTGATTTTGCTGGGCTCACTTCAGAGTGTTCACGTCCCTTGGCGGCACTGTCTTGCCAGTCGACAGAGCCTTAAGGAGTATGTGCACTGATGGAAATTCCTAATGCCTCGTTCCTGTCCGGAGCAAGGTTGATAATGAGGCAAGCGATCCACCCAGATCGATCGTCCTGCCAGGGAAGCAGTCCACATTCAGGGTCCTTCAGGGCAGAGCACAGGCTGGTCACAGGGTGCACGCTAGCAGAACAGTGCCCTTCAGTAGGCACAAGACATGGTCGCAGGCTGGTTCACACCACGCCATGCTCACTACGCCTTACATCCATTCCTATTCCATGGTTCTCATGCTGTGTCTGCCTTCCTCTTGGCTCTGTCCACATCCCTCCATGAAGAGCAGGTCTGACCCCACAGATGCACCCTGACCTGGACTTCAGGAGAAGAGCATTTGTGCCTGACTCCGGCGCCATGAAGGGTGCTTTTGATTGCCGTCTTCTCTCCTAGCGATTACCACACTCCACAGAAATGAACTTGCAGCTTAACTGAATTTTCCTCCCTGACTGCCATAGCAGGTGCTCGGCCATCCTCACCGACTGAACAAGGACACATCATTTCTAAATCAGTTGTTTACAGCAGAGTCCTGAGGCACCACAGAGCCACAGATCATGGCGTGGCCTGGGCATGTGGGGCTGAAGGAGCGACAGCACATGCAGGGAAAATGCGAGAAGCGTGTGGGGGAAAATGATCGACAGTCCCTGAAAGGCGTCTCCATTTTACCACCTAGACACTTGGAGACAAATAGTAAGGCTTCCCTGTAGCACAGATAGTTCCTGCATTTTATGGGTGGGGACAGGATGAGCAGGTCACTGGAGAACCAGGCTCAGAGTGACTTCAGTGGAAAATGACTGAATGTGAAAAGACAGCACCACACCGGTGCAGAGGCAGCCTGCTCACGAGCTTCTCTGTGAGCTCCAGAGCCATGCTTAAGCCGCTAACAAGAGACTGGATGCCTTCCTTCTTGCACCGTGGACAGGCAGGCCGAGCACTGACAATAATTCTTTTTTGGATTTCAAGTTGGCTTAGATTTTTTCCCGCATGTTTGCCTCAAAAATTCTACAAAAAGTGAGGAGAAAGTGCAGAAATAAGCAACTTTGGTAATTCAGGGTCTACATAGTTGGCTTTCTGTTATCCATGAGTTCCAAAACTATGTATTCAACGAATGATTGAAAATATTCAGAAAGAAATGCATTGGTACTGAACTTGTATAGATTTTTTTTGTTGTTACTCCATAAACAATGTTGTAAAAGAATTATTCACATATCACCTACATTGTATCATGAATGAGTAACCTAGAAATGATTTGAAGTATACAGGAGAATATGTATAGTTTATATGTAAATTCCAAGTTATTTTAGATAAGGGACTTGAGTGTCCAAGGATTTTGTTATGTGAGCGGGATCCAGGATTAATGTTTTATTTTATTATGTGGGGCCAATATTTTATGTTCCCAAGGGGACCACAAAAATGTATTTAGGGGAAAAATATCTAACACAATAAATGGATATGAATATTAACTGGATATGAACATTTTAATTGGGTGTTTCTGTATGTACTGGCAAGTATGTGAAATTTTGTGACTAGGAACTGTTAAAATGTCATTGCATACAATTTTACAGGTTAATAAGATGTCTTTTTTTGCTCAGTTAATAATGAAATATTTACTGATACCCCATTATTCCTGAAATCTGTTCTTGTTGTACCCAAAGTAAATTTTTAAATTTGCATCAGGTCATGTCATTACTTACTTACGTCATTTAGTGAACTCTAATACAAAACCCTTAAGGTCCAGAGCACAGCTCCATTGTCCCAGGAGAGAGTGGCTGGCAAGAGGGCTGTGAGTGCTTGCTTCTCCCTCCTCCGCTGACTCAGGGCTGAGTGCCTGGTGAGAAGAGTTGAGATCAGCTCCCGCCGTCTTCCACTGACCTGGGATGGTGGCTGCTGGCAGTGAGACCCTGAGGTCTGTCCCTCACTCCCTCCACTGGTGGCACTCAGGGCCCAGAGACCTGCAGGAGCTCCAGTGACACAGTAGGACCCTGGCTAAGGTGTTTGGAGTGGACAGGCGGGACTGGAGGCCTAGAGATGCCCGTGCAACAGTAACAGTGTGAGCCAGCAGGTGGGAGGTCAGCGCTGTGCTTGGGAGCAAGGTCTGAGGATTCAAGGGGGAGGGAGGGTGCTCCCCTCTTTTTTAAAAAACAATTTCTCTCTCTTTTTCTTTTTCTTTTCTAAATGACTTGGGAGAACTCTGGCCACAGAAAACTAATCCCATTCTCCAAATCCAGAGACAAAGATAAGACTCAAGCCAGCATGCGCCCCCTGCAGGCTGGCCAGAGCACATGCGCGTGGGACCTAGTGACCTCCACAGCACTGCAGACACTAGAGGAATCCCACGACTTTCACTCTCCTCTGTCTGATTCATTTCCCTCTTGGTATTTGGCAGGATTAATGTTTTATCTTGTTTTTATTGTTTGTTTTCCCTTTTCTCCTTTTCTCTCTGTTCTGTTTTGTCTTGTCTTTCTTTCTGTATGTTTTTTTTTTTTTTTCTGCTCATAAGGCTATTTTTGTTTATTGTTTTTTTCTTCTCTTCCTTTTTCTTTTGCCCCTCATTTTTCTCTCCTTCATGATTTAGGTCTCTAACCTTTCCTTTTGTTTCATTCTACTCATCCTCTTCATCTTTAGTCAACTCTCTTGCTTGACTACATGACACAAACATGTGAGCAAGCATTGTCTCATCACTCTCTGGCTCACTTCAAAACCCCCAGCCCTTGTCCCCCAGTCCTTCCCTCCTGCGTCCCACAGCTACGCAGCACCTGGGTGAGCATCCTGTGTCTTCCAACCTGGCTTCTGCTATAGTTGACCCCATTCACCTATTTGTTCTGTTCTAGTGTCCTCTGCAGTTGTTCTGGGTGGGCTTGGGGTCTGAGATTGCATTTTGCTCCTTCTTGTTGTCATTTTGTGTAGCACTGTCTTCTGACCTTTGTTGTAGAGCTTTAGTGCAATTATAACCTTAGTGCCTACTGAAATTCAGGTGCAGATCTACAAAGTTTGGATTTATCCTGCTGTGCCTGGCTTGGGTCTGACTGCTGTGCTCAGCTCCTTCCTGCTGCCGCCTTTGGGAGTGATCCTGTTGTGCCCCTCTGGCAAGATGTTCTGCCCCTGGACTAGCTGGGAGGCTTTGTCCCCTACTCTCTCTGCAGGGATTGCAGTTGCAGGGTTCACCCCAGGCCTGTATGCCAGGCCTGAGCCGAATCTAGATGGGACAAGGTGGAGTAGGGGGGAAAGGAAGCTCTCTCACACACTCACTGGGCCTGGGCTAGGGCTGGATCTGGGGTCCCCAGAACACAGCAGAAATTCTCACTGGGAGGGCAGGGTGGGGGGTGCTGCGGAGTGGTGGGGGGACCCCCAGGGGGTGGAAGAGGGTCTCACCCATGCTGCGCCTGGGCTGGGCTGGGCAGGTCCCGTGGCGCAGGGTATCAGGAAGCTGTCCCAAACACTCACCAGGCCTGGGCTAGGACTGGATCTGGGGGTCCCCAGAATGCCTTACACGAAATTTAGAAAAGAGCTAATGCCACTAATGTAGAAACTCTTTAAAGAAGTTGAAAAGCAAGCAGTATTTCCAAAATCATTCTTGGAAGAAAGTATTATGCTGATTATTTTTTAAAAATTATTCATTTTAATTAGAAAAAAGATAAACTAGCAATGAAACAGTTGCAAAACAGATTAGCAGGACAGTTGCAATAATTAGCACATTGCACATTGTCTTCATAGTAGTTATTCAGAGGACAAGATGCAGACATGATATTTTCTCTAAATAATATTAGTACAAAACTTTCTTCTCATTGACCTAAGAGAAAGTAGCTGTGTACCTATGCTATCTTGTGCACACACACACACACACACACACACACACATTTTTTTTTAGCAACAAAATGGTCCTTTATTTATATCCCTATCTCTTTGTTTTGTTTTCTGAGATAGATATTCCATTGCATTTAGAGAAGCTGTATTTGGATAAGTCTTTTTTTTTTTTTTTGGTGGAACTGGGGGTTGAACTCAGGCCCTTGTGCTTATTCTACTGAGCCATCTCCCTGGCCCCTGGATAAGTCTTTAAAGGACCTTTTCATACTTGGGGCTAGACCAAAGATTATAGGTACTTGAATTCAGCAAATAGCCTAACATAATCCAATAGTCCATAGTAGTACTGGGTTATCAGCACAACTGGCCTTTTACAGCTCAGCATATTAATATAGCTTTACTTTTTATACCTCATGGCTACACTTTTCTACTCAATGGTTAAGACCAAGTTAAAACAAGACCTATATTACTAAAAATGTAACTTTTGTATCTGACAAGGTCAGTCAAATCCCCTCAGGATTTACGCTGGAATCAAGTACAGCTCTTGTGGGTCTTTTATCAGTGTCAGCCATGTGGATGAGTCACAGCCATTGCTTGACCCATTTGCTCTCTGTGAAAGCCTGAGAGAAATTTTTCTCTCTAGGTGACTCTCCGTAGGCACAGTCTACATCATTGATCACTTTCCTCTGTGGCCTCACAATCTCCTTGTTCGGAAAATTCGGGACACCGCTTTGTTACTGCATGTCACAGCAGAGGTTCTCTTATGTCCCGAGTCCTCATTGAACTTGAAGGGATAGGGCCAAAATATTGGCTATCTTTTTATCCCATCTATCTGGTTAATGTTTGTTATGTAAACTTTAGCTGTTAAATATCCAGAAGAGACACTTAGTGATATTATTACCCTGTAGCAGAAGCAGTTACGCTTAACGTTACTATCTGTCTGAATATCACATACCTTAGACATAAAATGGAACTGCTATTTTCCAACAACCATGGATATTCTAAAATTTAAATCCCTGTAGAATGTCAAAAAACAATTATACATTTTTTGCACAGAAATTTAGAAATCAAACCATATACAACATTGTAGCAGGACAGTCCTATGACACTTTGTTTTTCTTGTCTCTTATTTACTTTTACTTCCTTTTTTTCTTACAAACATTTACTTTAAAGAAAGTATAGCAATAATTGATATGACATTAGAAGTAGTACACATTTAGAAGGCCAAAATGACCGGCATTTTAAGTATGGCTTTAGTATTACACATTGCTCCACAATGTAGTTGCTTAGTTCATAGATAACAGCATTTGGAGTCAGCCAGGGTGAGAATTCTACTCATTAATTGCTATTTTAAAATACCTGGGCCAGGGAGATGGCTCAGTAGAATAAGCGCTTGTCTGGCGAGTGCAAGGGCCTGAGTTCAATCCCTGGTTCCACAAAAAAAATAAATAAATAAAAAATAAAAAATAAAAAACCTGATGGAAATTCTTAGGACCATTGCTTTAACCATCTTGTTTAGATAATAAATGTATGATTTTGCCCCTACTGTATTTCCTAACTTTTCTCTTTGCTCTCTTTTTGTTGTTTAATCCTTAATTTCTCTTGTTCCATTTAACTGTGTAATGACTTTCAATTTTTATTTCTTCCTTTGAGTTCTTACACTTATGCTAATTTTAAAAGCAGAGAAGAATTCAACCAAAAAGAATACTACATGCCAATCTCCCTAATTAATATAGTTGCAAAAAATTCTTGATGAGGTAATGGAAAACCATGTAGCAAATCATTAAGAACATTCTATATCATGACCACGTAGAATTCATCCCGGGGATGCGCAGATGGTTCTCAATATGCAAATCAAAAGTTTAATATACCATAGGAAGAGAGTCAAAGACAAAAATCACATGATCATCTCAATAAATGCAGAAAAAACATTTGACAAAGTCCAACACCCATTCTGGGTAAAAATCCTTTAGAAAATTGGAATAGATGGCTTTTTCTTCAATCTTATTAAAGTCATCTATGACAAACCAATAGCCAACATCATATTAAATGGTAAATAAATGAAAAATTTCACTCTAAAATCAAGATCAAGACAAGGATGTCGATTGCACCACACCTATCCAATACAATTCTGGAAACATTAGCCAGAGCAATTAGACAAGAGAAAGAAATAAAGAAATAAAAATACAAAAGAAAGAAGTGAAATTATCATTATTTGCTGAAGATATGATAGTCTACATAGAAGACCCCGAAACTCTCCCGAGAGACTTGTAGACTTAATATTCAGATTCAGTAGAATAGCAGCATACAAAGTCAGCACTCAAAAATCAATAGCATTCTTGTACACAAGCGACAGACCCACACAGAGAGAAATTAGGGAAAGCACACCCTTCAGAATAGCATTTTAAAAGGTGAGATGCTCAGGAATCAGTCTAACAAAGGATGTAAAAGAAATGTGCAGTGACAGTCGCAGTACCCCAAAGAGGACACTGCAGGAGATATCCGAAAACGGAAGCATATTCCTTGCTCTTAAATGGGAAGAACCAATATAGTGGAAATGACTATGCTCTGCTGTGCAGAGTTAGTGCCACCCCCGATTAAACTACCAAGCACATACTTCACAGAGCTAGAGAAAAGGCTCCTAAATTCAATGAAGCAGAAGAGACCTAAAATAGCAAAAGGAACTCTGGGCAACAAAGCTAAGTCAGGGGGCAGCATACTCTCCAACCTGAAATTATACTACAATGCTACTGTGATAGAATCAGCATGGCACGGATAATTGAACAGGCCTGAGGATCAGTGGAATAGATTGGAAGATGCTGACGCAACTACAAACATGCTCAACCACTCTGTATTTGACAAAGGATCCAAACATTTTCACTGCAGAAACCAGCCTCTTTAACAAATGATGCTGAAAAACTGGCTTTATATATATTGAAGCCTAAAATTAAACCTATGTCCACTGCTATGCGCTGAAGTCATAATGTATGAAAGATCTAAATATCAAAATAGTAACACTAAATTTACTAGAGGAGAATAGGTAGAAATCTCAAAGATGTAAAGGGAGGCGAAGAGTTCATAAAGAAAACTCAGACTGTAAAGGAAATATTACAGAGAATCAACAAATGAGATCTCATTTGTTAAAAAATCTTTTGGAAAATAGAAGAAATGACCAACAGAATGAAAAGACAACCCACTGAGTGGGAAAAAAATTATAGCCAATTACCCCTCACACAAAGGACTTATGTCTAAAACATAAAAAACTGAAAACAATCAGATTTCCCAAATGCACAGATCCAATCCAAAAAGGGGCACCTGAAATAGATCCACACCTCTCAAATGTAGAAATACTAAAACCAAATAAATACATGAAAAAATGTTTAATACCATTGGTCATTCAAGAGATGCGAATTGAAGCACTGAGGTTCATCTCACCCCAGAAAGAATGGCTATCATGAAAAACAACTGATTACAAATGCTGGCCGGGCTGTGGGGCAAGGAGCCATTCCCCACTGTTGATGGGAGTGTAGACTGGTGCAACCACTGTGGACGTCAAGGTGGAGATTCCAGTTTGACCCAGCTATTCCCCTTCTGGGTACCGTCGCAGAGGAATGACAAACGTCATTCCATAGTGAAATCTGAGCACTCATGGTTAGAGCAGCGTGATTTGTGGTAGCTAGGCCTTGGAAACAACCCAAATGCCCATCAACCGAAAAATGAATTAAAAAGATGTGAGTTCTAAAAGTATAATGGAGTACCACTCAGCCAGAAAGAAGGGAAACTGGAGTCTTTTGTAGGTAAAGGGATTCAGCTTGAGACCATGTTTATAAGTGAAATAAATCAGACTGGTGTGTGTGACAGTCATGTTGGCTCAAGGTGCCTCCGAGCGGACCTGGATTCCTGAAGACCCGTCTGTGCACCCTGTGCCCTGTGCCCTGTGCCCTGTGC
>NW_004524630.1:1468211-1469633 GCF_000260255.1 Octodon degus
GCTGGAGATGTTAAAGGCCGCGGTCACAGCTGCGTGAGGAGAAAGGTCGGCCCGAACTGGCGGAAACACTGGATTGTGCCTCTTTAGTACGCTCCGTAGAGCGTCATCTGCTCAAAATAGCAAGCAAACCGACGGCCTGAGCAGGTCTAATGTTCCCGTTTTGGTGCTGCACACTGCCTCTAATATGTTTTATGAGCAGGGATAAGGATTTGTGAATTGTATGTATTTTTATTGTGGCAAAATACATGAAACATAAAGTTTACCACATTAACCGTTTTTGGACATGCAATCCAGCGACGCTAGGTACCTCTGTGCTGCTGGGAACCACCAGAACCCACTCAGCGCTTTCTTCCTCCCACACCATCTCTACATCTGATACCAGCCCCCTTCCGCTGTGTCCCTTGCCCCAGCGGTCTCCATTCTGCTTTCCTGCCCTGTGAATTTATTTTGGTCTTCTCGTAAAATACATTGTGAAATTTGTAGAGCTGAAGGTCTTTTCACCCAACAGTAGAAACAAAAATAAACATAACCTTAGAATTTAAGCAGCCCTCTGTGGATTTTTCTGAACGCTCTCCCTTCCCTCCTCTGTGCCCCCCGCCCGCTGCCTTCGCGCCCTCGGACGCGGCTGGGCTCCGGGAGAGGCCGCCTCGATGTTCAAGTTCCGCACACTGAAGAATGGGGAGACTTTCAAACTGGCCTTCATAGAAAAGCATTTTTGCTTGTTTAACGCGAGGGTGTTCCTAAATCCTGAAATGTTTAAGTTCCTATAAATACAAAAGTTCAAGCGTTTCGATTCTGGGGAGAAACGCCTCTTCGCTGTAGGCCTCAGTGTAAACAAATCTCTGCGGTACTTACTACTAGTCGTCTGGACGGCGGAGCAAGGCGCTGGCTTCGCGGCTGGCGTGGCGGAAGCGGGCGAGGCCAGGACGCGCTCCCCGCGCGCGTTCTGCAGATGCCGTCTTTGCTCCGGCCGAGGTTCTCGTGGGACTTGTTGTTACACCTTTTGATCTGTTCCCCGAGGTTTCAGAGACACACCCCCAAATAAGCCAGTATCTTGTAATGTAATTACTATCACGATAGTAACGGAATTCCAACCACTACCTTCTTCACCTCGCTCGGAGATTTCGTGCGAAGCAAGCGTGCATGCCTGCGCGCACGTACACGCGACTTCAGCCCGCATCAAGGGCCGCCCAGAGCGCGGCCCGGTTTTCCCAGCAGCGCAGCAAGCGTGTCTCACCCCGAAAGCGGCGAGCGTCAGAAGGAAAGAAGAGCTTCGAGGGGGGCGCTTGGGCTCCTCGCCGGTTTTCTGAGCTCTAACGGAACCTCCGACGCTCACGCGGTTAGAGCAAAGCCGCTCTTTCCCACGGTCGGGGCTGCAAGGCCAGCGGCCGCCTCCGCTCAGCCTCGCGGCCTGGAGGTGCT
>NW_004524630.1:1470653-1477623 GCF_000260255.1 Octodon degus
CTCTTCCCTTCCCGAGTCGTCCTTTCGCCTTGCCACGCATCCTGACTTTCTGGCTTTTAAGCAACATCTTTTTATTTCTGTTTTTGGACCAAGTTTGCCGATAATGGCAAGATTGACCAGTGTTCACAAGTACAGCCGTCTGCTTCGCCCCACCAATCCCACCTCCTGGGTATGTAAACGTAAGCGAATTAGGGGGCAAGAACGGACGCGTGGTGAACGCTGGGCGCCGCTTTCCCCGTGACCCCCGGCAGTGCCGCGCATCGCCGTGTAGCAGCAGCCCGTGCCTTTGAAACGTTTTTTATACTCAAGAGTGTTTCAGACCCAACTTGTTTATCTGGACTGAGAATCAAGTTTAATTTTTATTTTATTACTAATTATCGGTGTAAACGTGTACCTTGCCTTACGTTCCCTAAGTTTCAGCGTCAGCACTTATAAAATGAGTGAAATAGACTAGATTCACGTTTTCGTTACCTAGTTCTCAGCTTTATGCCCCTGATCACGCACATCCACAGGGGCCTCCCCGCACTAGCTCACACGGTTACCGCACTGTGGCCACAGTGCCCTCCAGCAAGGTGTGTGGGGCGGAGACCCCTGGACCACTGCGTGTGGACACAAGCCCTCCCCTGGGCCGGCTTTCCTGAGGGACCTGAAACGCAAGCTAAAGCCTGGACGGCGCCGCACACTGCATGATTTAATACTCCCGAGACTCACCGCCAGGGTCATGTTTGAGCGTTGCACTG
Source organism: Octodon degus (assembly GCF_000260255.1). Lineage (NCBI taxonomy): Eukaryota > Metazoa > Chordata > Mammalia > Rodentia > Octodontidae > Octodon > Octodon degus. Next base: position 1,471,394 of record NW_004524630.1, read on the forward strand.
TCTTACAGCCATCGCTGATAGTGACCTCTCCTCCCTGCTTCCCGGTTCTTGTTGTCTGCAGCAAAGGCTTGCAGGCACATGCCCTTGCTTCTTCATGATTATCATTTAGTGCTGGGGATTTCACAGCTTTGCCTCCCTAAACATCACCCATCACTCACCAAAACTTAGATCTCAAGAAATGTTTAGCTCAAATCAGACCCAAATCAATTTTTCCCTAAAATTTCAGTCCTCAGTAGAAATTTCTCATAAGCATACACTGACTTTAAAAATGAGTGATGGGATCTTGGGGGACTGAATCCAAATATGCGCTCCTCAGACGCAGGTGTGGCATGGATTCATAGAGAAGAAACATTCCCGGCTTCGGAGCTCCAGTCTCTGAGCTACACTTTCACAGTTCAAAGAGAAACTCACTCAGAGCACTGTATGGTGCCTAAGGAGACTTGGTGTGCAGACACCAGGAGGCTGCTGCTGGAATTTTCTATGAAAAGAAAAACAAGTCAGCGTGGCTTGGCTAGAAAAGTACGGAAAATGTGAAGCAGGGAGGAGCGAGGAGGCAGCGTCCACTCAAATGCTATGAAAAGCAAGGAAAATTACGGCATTGCCAGGAAACTTGCAACTGAATGCACAAACAGCGGAGAATAGCTCCAGCTCCCAGCAGCCTTAAATAAATTCGGTATTTTTGCAACAGCTGGCTTTTCCAGACTGCTATGTTTGGCTGTAGTCACCTGTGATCCTATTTGTACATCTATATGATAATTTATGGCTTGTATTCACAGATTCACTACAACCTTCTATATTTGCTGTAAAATGAACTGCACTTAACTCCACAAGAATAAGACTTGGAGGACATAAATATGAGTGAAGATCACGTGACTGTGTTTATATTTGTAGCCAGGCACTATTCTGGATGAGACAAGAACAGAAAGAGGGTGGGGAAGCATAGAAACATCAATAGATCTTTTTCCTGTAATGACAGTTTATCCATTTTCATGCCCTTCTGGGTGTGCGATCTAATTTGAAGGCTTTCCTAATGTTTTGACCACAGAAAATGCAACTGTTGTCTGGAGCATCTCCGTGTGCAAGCTCAGATCGTGGAGAAGCTGGTGTGACCACAGGCATTCCGGAAAGCCTGGAGGCGGCGTTAGGGCCTGGCCAGGAGGGGTCTTCAGAGAGCAGGGCTCAGCCGGCGGGTACACAGGAAGAGAGCCAACACCCCAGCAGCCAGAACGCACTCAGTTTTGTGCCGACAGCCTAAGCTAGGTCCACAGGCCAAGCATACCCCAAACAAACAGGAAACTTCTGACTGGCTTTATTTGCACAACTGACATCCTTGCTGCCGCCTGCCTCTGGGATTTCTCTCCTGTTGGACTCAATCGCAGTGTCACACTTCCAAGAGGGAACGGTGTGACCCAGAGGGTACCGCAGGTCAGAACCCCACCTACCGCCTGAAAGGAGACTGCTAGAGAAAACAGCTTTTCCTAGTCTGGCAAAAGATTCAGAGTGACGCCAAAGCGTAGAGATGTGAACGCTTAAGAAAGAGGCTTGTGACTGTGAGGCCTCCCTTCAGGTCCATGACACTCAGATGAGGAGGACCTGAAGACCCGTGTGTCCCGGGGCTGGGGCTGGGGACCGTGCTGCTCTGCGAGCTCCTCCTTGGCAGGGAAACTGGACAGAAGAGGGATTAGCTTGGAAACTGCTTCAGATGCTCTCTGCCCAGGTTGCCTCGAGGCGCGTGCCTCTGCTTCCTGCTCAGGTTGGCGGCAGCCACCTGTCCTCCTCCGGCACTCGCCCGGCCTCTGCTCGCCGCCCTCGTGCTGTAAGTGCCCTTTTGTGTTCCTGTCCTCTCCACTAGGCCAAGCACTTCCCAGCGCAGGTGCAATGCCCTGCTTTGTAAGTAGCTCAAACGCCAGGGGGACCCGACGAGCCTCACGTGCGGAGTCGCAGTGCAACCGAATGACGCTGTTTCGCAACACGGAAAATATCTTGATCTGGGAGCTTCATTCAGTTCCCCTCGTGAGATCTGGTTGAGGCTCATGTTGAATTTGCACTATCGGAGTGATTTTCTCAGAACATAAACCGTGGCATGCCAGTTGCTGAGACAACACCCTTTCCTATCCTGCTTCACCCTGTGCCACCGTCTGGGAATGGTGTGATTTCCCAACGATGCCTGTGTTGAAATGCAACCCCCCTGGGGAGCAGGAGGAGCCAGGACCAGGCCTCACTAGGAAGAGATGATAGGTCCTGAGAACTCGGCCCTCCTGAACGCATTAGTCCATCCACAGATTCGTGGATGTGTGCAAGGAAGGAGCTATTGAAGAAGTGAGCTCCACCTCTGTCCCGAGCACCTTAAGGCTTTCCAAAGTCCCCACCCAGCAAGAGGACTCTGATCAGGCGCAGGCCCTTGACCTCTGACTCTCTGACCTTCAGAACTGTCAGAAATAATTTGTTTCATGTATACAGTTCCTACTCACATAGTTGGCCACGGCAGCAGAAAATGGGTCAGATACCTTCCTAGAAATGCTACAGCCCCTCCTGTACCAAAGGAAGATGCACCTTAGGGCAGCTTAGGGAGTTGTGCTGGGCTAGACGCTGCAGCACAGGCGCAACCATGTATCACACCCCAGTGAGCTCTTCCTAGAGTCCTCCGAGACGGCATCAAATTCCTCATCTTCATCTATATGTAACTTCTAGGGCTGGCCCCCTTTTGTTTTGCTAGTGTGAAGTTTCTGTCACCACCTGAGTCCCAAGTCTGGTGAGTAAAGCCACGAAATTTTATATTCCTGATGTACCCCATGCCCTCCGGCCCACACACTGAGCACAGGTTTCTCCTGGGCCCAGAGTTTTCCTTCTTGTAAGGAAAGGGAGAAGGTTCATCAGCTTTTCTATTCCTTAGCAACAGTGAACACAAACACAGTTGCTAACAAACATTAGTGAGTACATGGCATGTGATAGACCCCTCTTTGGGCCCCAGGGGTCTGGAAGGGGCCATCTATGCCTCAGGTGCCCTGTTGTGTGGTCCTGTACTCCATTCCATCTCTGCTCTTGGGCTCCCTGCTTGGGGACAGCAGATGTTGAAGTTCAGGGCATTTTGCTCAGCATCTTTAACTCATGGCCAACTCGCTTCACTCACTGTCCACGTCCCACTGTTTAAAGTTGCTCTCAGACAGAGACAGGATACTAACACAGTGCCTGGACCACTGCTTTTCATTTCTTTTGGAATATGGCAAGGGTGTCTCCTTACCTTCTGGTAATCAGAATGGCCTCCTCCTCTCTATTAAGAGATGTAGACATCCATCCGAAGGGCAGTAAAACCCTGCACAAGATCACAGAAAGAATTGATGAATTCTGAGCTCATAGCTGGCAACCACCTGTGTGAAGGTGCCTGATGCCACCTACTCTGGAAAACTCAGCAGGCTTGTTCCTGGTGCGTACAGGGGTGGGAAATTTGTTTTTGTCTTTTGGAGACAGGGTCTTGCTATGCAGTTCAGGCTTGAGTTCACTTCATAGCCCAGGCCGGCCTCAAACTCGCACAGATGGGAAATTTATACTTAATACATTTTTTTTTAATTTAGTCTTACCAAAAAGTTTTATCTCAGATATAATACAGTTCCTTAATGTGATTACAGCTTTCTTCCTAGTGTTTTGGAAAGAGCAGGTAAGGTATTCCTGGTCCAGAAGCAACATGCTCATTCTTTATGAGTTCTTTAAAAAAGTATTTTTATAAATTTACTTATTTGGAAATAGATCTAAGCCTCTAATCGCTCATCTGCAAGTGTCTTACTGTTTTGTTCACCAGTTTCTACATTTTCCCCCTTATACACCCCTGTGATAGGACCGGTTGAAATACTTCTGGCTGATTTACAGATAATCCAGGAAGTTGGGAGAGACTCTGTCTTCTGCTCTAGCTATTGATGGTGCCATTGGGAGGGGGATTAAGTGTTCCCACTCTGTGTCTTTGAACTTTTTATATGAACTGGAAGGAAATGCACGAGCCACCGTATAGTGTGAATCGTAGCACAAGACATGGCTTAGGCTGCCCGGCCAAGGCCCTCGTTTTTCCTTCCAAATTTTTCTTGAGTCCCTCACACTTCTACACCATCCAGTTGCCTGGATCTGCATGCCCAAGAGACGGCTCCCGAAGGTCCCCGGCTGCTGGCACTGTGGCCCTTGGAAGGGGGCAGCAAGAGCTCAGGAGAAGACGTCTGAGCACAAACATCCTCAGCGCTGGCTTCACTGAGGCAGGCCCTGGTCCAACTGAACGCTTATTTTCTGCCCACTCCAAGGTGAGTAGAGCAGCGAGCGACTGCACGGATCTACAAATCGCTCCCGAGTGTGCTGTGATTGGGTGGTTAGTTTTGAAAGACGCACGAAGTGGACTGGGAACAAAATTGCTAGTGTGACTACATCTACTGCGATGAAAAGTCTATAAGAATTAGGAAAAGACACACGTGTTTGGCAGAGTAAGAGCAAGCTGAGGGGGGAAGTGATCAAATTATCCTGAAGATCAAAGTCAAATCATCCTCCACCCGCCTGCCCATGCACAGAGCCAGCACCCCTGTCACTCTGTCTACCACACCGAGGGGGAAAATTACGTGGATGCAGTTATCTTCTTATGTGAAGCATGAATTACTTGAAGGCCTTAATTTCTTGATATATCTAATCTTTAGATTAGATCTTTCTGATGATTTTTCTGTGCTTTGATTTTTCTACTTCCACTAAAGTTTGTTAGAACTTTTCAGGAGGCTATATCCAGTTATTATAGATGCATTATGTAAAACATAAGGCCAGTGAGTGCCCCTGGCAGCATTACCTCACTGAATTCAATTGCTTGCTTCCATATTGTTCCAAGACAGCGGATCACTGCAAACAGAACTCTGTGGGTATGTATCAGCGTTGAGTATGCAAAGAAGATTGCAGCATTTGCATAGTTATCCATTTACGGTGCACATTACCATACGTGTGCTGCCAGTTGATGTCTGTGAAAGGAGAAAAAAGAACGTCTATCTTTTTTATGGCCCCCAAACCACATTTTCTTTCGTAGGCTGCTGCTTAAATTTCTTTCCAGTGCTTTGTCTTTCTTGAGGCGGTTGGCTGCTACCAGGCCTGTGGTCCACACAGCAAGCAGAATTGCTATTGTCATCCTTTGATTCCCATATCCTGTTGTGCAGCTTATTTGGCTTTAGCAGTACCAGGTAGCTCCTCTCTGAAAGTCAGGATGAGTGGCGGAGCATGGCCTTCATTTGTCCAGGGAAGGGAGTGCATGCACTACCCATGACAGCACTGGGGTTTGGAGTACTTTAGATGTCCTGAGGCAGTAATAAGAATGGGACAGCCCAGACGGTGATGTCTACTGGAAATTCTAAAAATTCTACGAATTAGAAATACCTATTATAGAGACTGGGCATGGTGGCGTCCACCTCTAATCCCAGAACTTGGGAGCCTGTAAACAGGAGAATCACTACAAAGTCCAATCTAGTCGTGAGACCCTGAACACCCTGTAGACCCTTCCCTAAAATACAGAAAAAAAGAAATATCTGTTACAATTCTGCTGCCGTGCTCGGTGGGAAAGCTAGCACTATACAGGGCAGAAATAAAGTGCTACTAAATAGGTAATAAAAAAGCAAGACATACAAAAGTGATTAACATTGATCAAATTGACCAGATGATTTCCAAATCCTCATAGCCCTTAGTTCTGTTAGACCTAGCCAATATAAAAGACATGAAGTCAAAGCTCTTAACTGAGGAATTTTGGACATGAACTCGTGTGTAATGAGTTGTCTGAAGTTGAGTGAAGTTTCATCTTCATATTGTAGATATAGATAATCTCTGAGTGTTTCTTTCTCTTTTTAAAAGTACAGAAATTCAGGTCAACACTGGAAGAATTCAGATGGTAGCGTGTTCTATTACATAAGAACACACTTACTGAAAATACCGAAATAGGCTAGCAGTCACCCCACCTGACATTTCGTACTGACTACACAGGCAGCTAATGTCTGTTCAGAGCTGTCCTCTGGAAATGAAGAAGGCCAAATCGGTGAGCTCTGGGAACAGCACACGTGCCTTTCTGCACATCTCCGCGTCATCGGGGCAGGGACCACAGGGACAGCAGAGTGCGCTCTTCAGGGACCACAGCAAAGAGACCCACGCGTTCCTGGGCGGGCGTGGTGTGGGAGGCACCGCAAGGCCTGGCAGGCAGCAAGGATTGCCAAATCTATGAAAGTAAAAGCCCT
>NW_004524630.1:1478013-1486285 GCF_000260255.1 Octodon degus
GCCGCCTCCCGACAGCACGCTCACTTAAGGACACCAGCCATGAAGCCACGGAGCAGCGCAAGCCCTTACGGTGCAGCCACCTCCCAGAGTCTTCTAATCCAGGCAAGCTGACAAATGGCATCAACTAGCACAAGCCCATCCCTGTTTGTTTGAGCACCTAATCACATCTTGTTACACTTTATTAAATCTCCAAAAGGAGCACAGTAGCAGCAGGAGAGTGGGATAAGGCTCTCCTCTAAACAGCTGAAAATGGAATCTGTTTTTCCTAAAGTCTCAGTACTGTCAGCATTGATCAAAAGCCCAAGTCCAAGATCTCTGAGATTCAAGGCAAACTCTTAGCTGTGAACCCCTGATGTTTTTTAAACAAAGTTATTGTTATGGTTGATGCGTAGTGTCAATGTGAGGAGTCTCATAACTGGGCAGCTCTACAGCCTGGGCTGAAGAGGACAGGCCCCTCCCAGGCCCTTACCCTCTAGGCTCTAGGGTCTTGTTCATTGTGTCGACTTGGGAAGTATAAACGTTCAGTTAAGTGACTCAGCAGTGGGCAGGGTCCTCGCTTCGTAAATATCCTGGTTTGTGAAAGAGGAGAGTCAGAGATGCGGCATGGGCAGAAGGCCAAAGGGACACAAGGGCGGGAAGCAGCACTCGTCCCGTGTCCTCTTGCGGCTTACGCTGCCCGCTGCTGCCCGCACGCCTGCCCAGGCTGTGCCACCCTGCCTTGGAGCCGGCTGAGTGCGAGCTGAATACCCCCTGAACTGTGAGGGACATAAACCTCTCCTCCCCATTTTGGTGTTGGATATTTTGTCTCAGCAACTAATCCCAAGATACAAGGGCGCAGGATAAACATGCCTGTTCCAAAATGGAGAAACAGGATACAGAAGCAATGAGTCCAAAGCGAGAACGCAGTCCAACAGCTTGACAGCAAGCTCTGCAGCTGGGTCCGGCATCCAGGCCCCAGAGTGCTGGATGCGAACTCTGTCTGCACTGGATGGCCTGCGCTTACGTCCTGCCGGTTGTAGGCCTCGGGGCTGACGCTTCTTTTGGGCTGGCTTTTCTTGTTGCTTGCCACTTATTTTAGTGTGTGTTCTATGTTCCTGGCATCTCTAGCTTTCTGGGATGTCTGTAATACTTTCATCTTTTCTCAGACACTAACCTTTCAGTAGAACATTGCCTGGCTCCACGGGTGGGGCCTCTATGATACCCCAACTCTTGAAACTGGTGTGCATGGAAGGCCCACGTCATGTGGACACCGCTGTGGTCTGCTGCCACTTCTAGCAGTGGCCGGGCCCTGTTGGATCACAGGAGAAGTGGTGTCTGAGTGTGTGGATAGCTGAGCACCATGAAATGAACCCTAGAGGAGGATCAATTCTTTTTTTTTTTTTTTGTTCTTTTTGTACTGAGGATCAAACTCAGGACCTTGCACTCACCTGGAAGGTGTTCATGCTGCTGAGCTATCCTCCCAGCCCATGATTCAGTTTTGTAGGCACCCTCATCAAATAAAAGCTTTATACTTTTGTGGAACTTGGGAATGAACTCAGGACCTTGCGCATGCTAGGCAAGTGCTCTGCCACCGGGCTTCGCTACTTGGGCTGAGTGAATGGGGTCCTGCCGGCTGCTGAGATGCTCTCAAGGAATTGTTTTTCCTGATTCTAGTTCAAAACTCTTGGTGTTTTTAAAATAGTGCCAACATCCATAGAATGCACATGTCCTCTGATCCCTGTACACATACGGTTCTTTGGGGGCAAAAATTTAAGTTTTTCAAATATTTCTCCTATGGTTTTTTTCTTTCTTCTTATTACAAATCCAGCTAAAGGCACCATGCAGGCCACAGACTGGGCGCTAGACTGCCTTGAAAATCCTTCCAGATCAACTCATCTGCCACCTTTGAAGTCAGCCTCGGATGAAGTTTTAAGACATGAGAAAAATGTTGAAAGGAGGGCTGGGGAGATGGCTCAGTAGAATAAGCGTTGCCTTGCAAGTGCAAGGGTCTGAGTTCAGTTCCCAGTTCCACCAAAAGAAAAGAAAGAAAGAAAAAGAAAAACATTGGAAGGTTTTGTCAGAAAGTAGTATGCATGGTTCTGGCAGTTTCCAGCGCGGTCCTAGTCCTGGTCCTGACCGAAGCCTCCTGAGCCGGGCCCTTGCTCGCGGTCCTACCTGCATTCTCTTGCAAGCTGACCAGAACCACCCGTGAGGCTCTGCTCACAGCGCGGTGCGCTTTCTCTAGTCCACTTCTCTGAATTTTTCCTAATTTCCTCTGCACACCAGTTTCAGAGGCATCCTAACCCCTGATCAAGTGTAGTCAACATTGAGCCTTACTTATCTGGTACCAGTTTTCTCTGTTAACCAGCTTTCTGGTTGCTGGAATAAAACACCTGAGAATTGCAAGGGAAAGGGGCAGGCGGTCTGTATTGCCCGTGGCTTCAGAAGCCTCAGTCCGCGGATTGATGACTTCACGGTGGAAACACACTTTATGGTGGTCTTCTGCTTTTGTCTCCACATAGCCTTCTTCTGTACTCACATACCTGGACTGACTGACTGACTGACTGTGTATGTGTGTGTGTGTGTGTCTGTGTCTGTCTGTCTGTCTGTCTGTGTCTGTCCCTCTCTCTGTCGCTCTCTTTCTGTCCTTCTCGTCTCTGTCTCTCTGTCTCTGTCTCTGTCTCTGTCTCTGTCTCTGTCTCTCTCCCCCTGGTAGCAGATAGAGCCCTCTTAGAAGCCCATGGCTCCTTAAATGCACTGTCACCGTATACAATCACCTTTCGTATTAGTTCTTTGAGATAAGAGTTTGCAAGGACACATCAACCCACAGCTCGCCCCCTGGCACAGAGGCTAACACATCTGTTTAGCCTCGCGTAAGTCCCATGGTTGCCTAATTAGCATCCGTAAACGTGTTGCCCTCACTTGTAAATCTACACTTGTGAGTACTTAAAGACTGTGGGCAACTGCAACGTTGTCGATGTCTAGTATCTGGGAAATAGTTCGAAGAAAATTGTATACATGTAGAATACTTTGAAAATCATTGCTAACTCCACACAATAAATGAATAAATGAACTCAGTGAGATTATAATACTTCATACGAACCTAATATCTGGAGAATTCTAGGGATGATAGATTACTTAATTTAGTGCTCCGTGCATATCTAAAACATGCCTGCTTAATATGAGGACTTCTACTGTGTTCTCTAGAGCCAGTGTTTTCCTTCTTCGTCATCTAACTTGATAAGTTAGATCCTGCAGTGTCCAAGGAGGAATGGGGTTTGCAGAGGAAACTGGCTACTGATGTGTTGCTGGAAATCTGCGGTGGCGTGCGGGGCCTGAGACGGTGGAATCCAGCCGGGTGAGAAACGAACAGGCAGGACTGTACTTCGTGTTACGCACCCGTACAGTCATTCCAGTGGCGTCTCACAGGACACCTGCCAGGCCGACAGCACCAAGTCCAGCCATACCTCCTTCCACACGTAAGAAAGCACGAAGGCAACAGTGCAAACTTAAACAGGGTCACTTCCTCTGAAAATCATCCTCCGGCCCTGTGAAATAGATTGCTCCACACTGCTCATCCCCGGTGTCAGCGCGAGGACCAGGTGGTGCACAACGCTTGGTGTCCAAGTGGGGCTGAGATCACCACCAGCCATCCTTCCTCTTCCTACTTCTTATCTACATCCTTTAGGCATGTTCAAGGAATAAACAACCCATTTTAATTTAATTCTGTGCCAGTCAATCAAAAATAGACTATCTTTTTAAAAATTAAATAAAAATTATCATTAGGGAAAAATATAGGAAATTTTTCTAAAAGTAGCTCCAGATGTGTGTTTCGTTTGCTACAGATTCTGAATAGTTCCATTATTCTATCGTTAGTATGTGTCTTACTGGCCTATTGGCACAAGCACACAGAGAGTAATAGTCCCATTTTATTTATGAAGGCAGAGATTGCCAAATTAAGCAAAATCCAGGAAGTATAGATCAAGACCTGGAGCATGGGCCTTGAAATCAGCTGCTGAGCTCTGCTTGTTAGCAGACCGTGGCTTACCTGCGTTGTCATGAGCGCTTCAGTTTTCTCACTTTTAAAGTAAAGACAATGCCAGAAGCAGCTAACGGCTGCCGGCAGCAAACATGCACCCGCGGTGCCAGCGCTCGCTGCTGTCCTGCTTCTGAGGAGCGAAGGAGCCGCAGATCTGGCACTAACGTGTGTTCCTGGTCTCCTGACGTGAGCAGTTAGCACTAGTGGGGTCACTGTCTACAGAGGGTAAGGCTAGCAGGTGGCAAATAACTAGAGAAGGATGTACGAACGTGATTGCGTGTGGAGAGTTCTTCATTTTATTTTAGTGGTACTTGTGGTGGTAGGCACACACATTGTGACAACTTGAGGGGTCGGAAGCTCGGCGGGATCGGGTCAGTGACTCAATGGGGTCCATGCCCTAGGGTGTGGAGGTTCTGCCCTAGAGGGGCTCTGCACAAAAGGGGATTTAAATGGGTTGAGGAAGGGTTCTGTGTGCCACTTCATTGGAGGAGTGTGGTCTTCACAGTGGCGCCACTTTCCTCAGAGGAGCTCCAGTCTTTGAAATCAGCCTGGATGGGAGGAAGGGAGGCTTGCTAGATGCCACCGCTGTTGCCTTTCCTTTTGCCCTTGCTGTTTTCTGCCGCAAGGAATTGCTTCCCTCTGCCTTGGAGCCAGGGAGCACGGACCAAAACCTCCACTAACTGGGAACTAGATAAATCTGTCCTTCCCTAATTTTGGGTGTCAGGTATTTTGTCCCAGCAGTGAGTGTAAATTGGCCAAGACAGCACTTCAGAGGGTCAGATATCCCAGGCTGGTCCGAACTCTCTGGAAAGCCACACGCATTAGCCAGCTCCAACCACAGTACCCCGTGTTTAATCCGCACGGCTAGATCTCTGTTCTGCTCACAGGCTTTTCCTGAAGTCAGCTCTTCTATAGCAAAACTGCTTCTAACAAATGCTACACTGCTTCTGAAATCTCATCAACACAAATGCAGCCCATTTACATTTTCATGGCCTTAAAAACTTTCTGCTGATCTCATTTCCAAAGATAAATGCCTCCCTAGCTTAGGATGGGCTAACACTGGAAATCTAAAGTACACAGATTGGAAAATGCAGTGCAGCGCGTCTGGTCTACTCAACAGGCCACCTTGGTGGTGCAGTACCCGGGTTTCTGCCACCTCTCCTGTGATTGCAGGACTGCCCTCCACCTGCAGCAGCAGCCCCTGCCCAGTGCCTCGAGGAAGCAGGGCACAACATATCTCTACTGATCTCAGGAAAAGACTCAAATTCAAAATGTGAATTAGATTTTCTATTGAATGTGTATTGCTTTTGCACTGTATTAGAGTTGAAAAATTGTTAGGTCGAGCCTCCATAGATTGGAGGTATCTGGACACTTACTAGCAGGTACAGCAAGGCTGCGCCTGTGGCACTCGCAAGCCACCCACAGTCCACTTTCCAACTGTGACACAGGCAAATCTGACCAAATCATTTATCATTGCTTACATTTTCCTTCTGAATTTTTTCTTACTTTTTCAGGCTGATGTTTCCTTGTTAGAACTTAGTATCCGACCCCGCCAGTCTTAGCCATGTCCTTCCTAATCAAGTCTCATGACAAAGTTTATTTCTTTCACAGAAAAATTTTCTCCAGCTGACTTCCTCTCAGGAGTGTTTCTCTGACCTTAATAACTATGCACTTTAATTACTCAATATTAACTATTTCAATTATCATTATTATTTTGTATTTAGTACCGGGTCCACAGGGTCTCACTCCATCCGATCAGACTTGTAGTGGTCCTCCTGTTTTCAGCCTCCCCAGTGCTGGGATTGCAGGCACGCACCACCACGCCTACTCTCAGCTGCAGTCTCAGCGCACCCCGTGGGTGAACATTCCGTGCAGATGTGTGTGACTATTTTTCAAGGTATAAAGTGTCAGGGACAGAAACAACCCCCCTTTTGTTACATGTTTGATGCCTGGTACACTGTCCTTGCTGTATAAGCTGAATAGCTGAGTGCAAACTGACCGTAAAACCTTTCTGTACCAAAGCGAATATGTACTTTTAATGTGTGCTTTAAAATAATGACATCTTATGCAGGCAGATTATTAATTTCTTTTTAGTAGGTAGCAGGAATCAAACCCAGGACCTTGCACTTGCCAGGTAGACACATGTGTCCCTCACCAGTCCCACAGGTAGATTATTTTTAAAAGTAGATTTTTAACAATACAATTTACATGACCATGACTTTCAGTAGTTTTCAAATTCACATTTAAACTGCATTGTTCATAAAAACAGTCTCCATCCTGCTCCTTGAAAAGTGCTGTTGGAAAGCCATCATGTTGGACATCCATGTGAGGCCCTGTGACGACAGGCCAGCATGTGCTTCAGAGTGTGTCGGCAAAGGGACAAAACAGGGAAGACCATTAAGCTGGATGTTGAGCACTGTGATACGTTATTTTTACTTATATACCTTTTTTCTTTGTATTTTGTACAGGATCCCACTACGCAGCTCAGACTCCTAGTGGTCCTCCTGTTTTCAGCCTTCCCAGCATGGGGATTACAAGCGTGTGCCACCACATCTGGATTCTTTTGCCGGCTCAGCACTCCTGGAGGTGGGGCCAGCATGACGTGTGGGATCGAGCCCTGGTCCCTGCGGTTATAGCTGTTATTACTCCTCACTAATCAAATGTTTCAGGCAATGTCTGCCATATAAGAATGTTGTGGGCCAGCCAGATGCTTCAGCTGATTGAAGGGCCTGCTTGGGCAGACAGAGGGGACAGGATCTGATCCCCGGCATGCCTGCTGGCCCCGCCCACGGGGTGCGCTGAGACTGCAGCTGAGACTAGGCATGGCGGTGCGTGCCTGCAATCCCAGCGCTGGGAAGGCTGAAAACAGGAGGACCACTACAAGGCCAATCTGATGGAGTGAGACCCTGTAGACCCTGCACTAGATACAAAATAGTAATAATAATAATAGTAATAACAATAATACTGTACTGCATCCCACCCACTTTGCGCACAGGTCCAGCACCATGTGAATTCTGACCGCTGCCCAAAGGCAAAATGACTACAATGGCAAGCATTCCGTTCTCACTCAGAATATGAGGCAACTGTGATGTGACAAGTGTGACAGGCAGCTGAGTGCACAGCAAAGAGCCTCCAGGATTCTTCAGAGGCAGCAAGGGTGGGAGGGCGGGTACACTGGCAGCGAGCAGTGCGTTCTGAGGGGGACTGATGGCTTTCATCATAATATCTGCTGTCTGCCTTCAGGGATGTCAGTGAGGTCCAGGTGGTTCATGGCACCCTTAAACCTTCAGTGTACTAACTGGGTTGTTTGTACTTAGTGCAGGGCCTACAGGGTCTCACTACGTGGGTCAGATGCAGAATGAACCTCCTGCTTTCTGTCTCGCAAGCGCTGGGATTCCAGACGCGCCACCACGCCCGCCTTGATCACCATCTCTGTGCGCCCCGGCGGGGGGCCGGCAGGCACGCCGGGATCGAACCCTGGCCACTGCGGCTGCCTAAGCAGGCACTCTAGTCCGCTGAGCTATCTGGCCGCCCTCTCTTATAGAATTATTTTGAAAAGCTTTTTTCACCATACTTCAAAATTTGTTTTTATCCCTTTTCATTATTTTGTATATACCATGTCCACATAGTTCTAAATTGTCTAACTCTTAGTTTTAAATATTTATATTTCATGATTTTATAAATATCAAATTGACTGACAAATATGGGATAAAATCTGTGTAGTTGCTGCCAAGAAATAATTATTTTATCCTCCTAAAGGTGTGACGATTATATACTTTTCTATTTAGGGCAACATTTCAGATCCTAGCTTCATTAAATTTATGTAACTCAATAATAGAAGCACGTGATGACAAGGGTGAACAGGGCGACCCCTTTAGTGTTTGCGTACTTGCTTTTGAAGCCCTCCTTTCAAGTCACCTAACTGGAGCAACAATTCCTGGCTCTCAAGCGCCACAGAATCTATCAAGCAACCACCAACAGTGCGTGCATTGTTCGCTGATAACCGTGAAGGGCAAAGCGAGTGCTGCACGCTCCCAGCCCTGGCCGTTCACCCGGCCTACCTGGGGCCAAACGGAAATCCCGTCTGCAGTTTCCCCTCCTCCACCTAGTGAGTCGCTGGTGCGTCTGCACATGCGGATTTGTCTTCCCAGGAAGACTGTGTCCCAGATGTGTGTGTCCCCCTTACACGAGGGTTCCCTGCAGGTGACAGCGCTGATAAGGGAAGGAAACCCCCAACTGGACGAACTCATACAT